>NC_133327.1:335677600-336019709 GCF_042186555.1 Aquarana catesbeiana | reverse complement strand
TTACCTGCCCCCCTCCCCCATGTCACCATACCTGCACCCCTTACCCCATGTCAACACCCGCCTCCCCCCATGACAACACCATGCCTGCACCCGCCTCCCCCCATGTCAATACCATGCCTGCACCCCCCTACCCCCATGCCTGCACCCCCTCCCCCAAGTCACCACCATGCCTGCACCCCCTCCCCCAAGTCACCACCATGCCTGCACCCCCTCCGGCCTAGTCATCACCATGCCTGCACCCCCTCCGGCCTAGTCACCACCATGCCTGCACCCCCCAGGTCACCATCATGCCTCCACCCTTCCCCAAGTCAGCCTGTAACACCCCAAGTCACCATGCCTCCACCCACACACCTCTTCCCCCTTGTCACCACTCTTGAGGAGATGTAGCTAGACTGCAGCCAACACTCCGTCTGCAGCCAACACTCCGCTGGGGGCACTGATTTGAGGCACTCCGCTGGGGACACCTGATGTAAGAGGAACTCCGCTGGGCACACCTGATGTAAGAGGCACTCCACTGGGGACACCTGATATAAGAGGCACTCCACTGAGGACAACTGATGTAAGAAGAGGCACTCCGCTGGGGACACCTGATGTAAGAGGTACTGTACTGGGGACACCTGATGTAAGAGGTACTGTCCTGGGGACACCTAATGTAAGGAGGCACTCCGCTGGGAATGCCTGATGTAAGGACGGACTCTGCTGGGGGCACCTGATGTAAGGATGGACTCTGCTGGGGGGGCCTGATGTAAGGACGGACTCTGCTGAGGGAATCTGATGGCCTCTGGTGGCAGGTTACACGCTCAGGGGTTCCACTGATTCTGCATTATGCTGAGTTGAATGATTTCATTTTATATTACAATGTAGTAATAGAAATAATGCGCTTTAATCATCCCGACACCATAACAACCATGGTGCCAGGATGATTGAAGTGCCTACACCAGGTGTTTGGAGTATCTTTATCTGCTGATTGTTTAACTTTGATACACATTGCTATTGTGGGGTAGGATCTGGGTCTGCTGTCCCTCCATCCCTCTCCCTCTACCCCCCTTTCCCCCTCATTCATCTCAGACTCTAACCACACCCCATTTGACCCACACCTGTTTAAGCCACGTCCACTATTTCCCCTAAACCACACCCATGGTTTTGCGCAGCGCGATTTGCGCGCCATTTTTTCTTTTCCCTATGCCATGCCTACAAACACATGCCCCTGCCCCCTAATTATAGTGTGACTCCGCCTACAGCCAAAAAAATGTCCCAAAAATTTTTTTTACAATGTTGGCAACTATGGTAAGACTAGTATCGGCTTACCTGTAGGTAAACATCAGAAAGCGGACTTTACTACTGCTTTGAAATAAAAAATGTTTAGGCTGTAGAACTACTTCAATACCACTTTAAAAACGGCGAGCACAGTGAATGTATTTGATCGATCAGCGGTGCTTCTCTGAGCATTGCGCTTCGTCCTGAATGACAGCTAGCCTGTCACGTGCTCTCACTCGCAGCCCCACTATGCGCAGGGAAACTTCCTGATTTGCATTCAGCGCAGTCTCAAACCCCGCCCACTCCGTAGCCACACTTTAGTGACGTGGCTGGGGCGATGCGGCATGACGTGGGTGGGCGGATCTAGGGCGGGGGATTTGGCCGGCGCTGTCAGACAGTCATGGAGGCTCGCTACAACTTGAAGAGCCCCGGTAATAGAGGGGACGGGGGAGGCGGCTTGTGTGCTGTGGTCGGTGTGTATGTATTGTCGGGGTGTCACTGGTGTGTGTGAGTGATACAATGCTTTCAGTTTGTGTCCTGTAGACTGTATGGATGTGATGACCCATTTCTGTGTTGTGTTTATTGTGTGATGACATCTCCTAAGACGTGTGTTGGCAGGGATTACCTGGGCTTTGTGTAATACGAGGGTTGCACTATAGGACTGAACTTTTCCTGGATTTGATTGTGTGTAGGTGGGGGGATCCCAGATCTTACTCCATTGCTTACTTTCACTATTGTACACACCTTTTATCTCTTTATATAGTGACCATACAAACTTAAGAAACCAACTTCCTTCCTGAGATCAGTCCCAATACGAATAATTGATCTATAGTTGGCAACTCAATTGATCGATAAGATAGACGAGTGAAATTTGATTAAAGTTGGGAGATAAGATACGATTGTAAGTTATCCATCGTGTCTCTGCTTTCACCATATGATCTGGTAATTGATCGATGGAAATACAATCAAGTTAATCACCGAAGCATCTCAGTCTTGATGACTGATGCAAAACAACCTATAATCTTCTGATCGATTAAATCAAACCTGATCAGAAGGCAGGTTATGGCTATTTGCAGATTCAATTACTTTAATTGAGTCTCCCACCAATCAGATAACAGAATTGAAGAGTGTATGGCCACTGTAGATAAAGAATGTTGGCAGTAGTGGGAAATACCATGAGTAAAACTGGATGTTTCTGTTTTAGATTTATGGTTGTGTGTATGTGGAATAAATAAAAGAACATCTGACGATGTTTATCATCTTTATGTGGCTCTCTCTGATTGGTTCATTCTGAAAGGATGACACCTCAGTCATACAGAAACCGAAAATACTTTTGTGGTTTTGCTGGGCATTGGATAAAAGATCAGGGACTGAGAAAGCACCCACCGTATTTTCTTAAAGCCCATCTCCGGGGACAGTACAAATGCTTGTTTAACCACTTAAAGACCAGGCCTATTTTTGACATGTGTTGTTTACAAGTTAAAATCTGTTTTTTTTTTTTTTTTTTTTTTTTTTTTTGCTAGAAAATTACTTAGAACTCCCAAACATTATATATATTTTTTTAGACACCCTAGAGAATAAAATGGCGGTCGTTGCAATACTTTGTCACACCGTATTTGCACAGTAGTCTTACAAACGCAATTTTTTGGGGAAGAAATACTTTTTCATTATAAAAAAAAAAAATAAGGACACAGTAAAGTTAGTCCAATTTTTTTTTTTTTTTTCTATATTGTGAAAAATGATGTTATGCCGAGTAAATTGTGATACCCAACATGTCACGCTTCAAAATTGCACCCGCTCGTGGAATGGCGACAAACTTTGACAATTAAAAATCTTCATAAGCGACGTTTAAACATTTCTACAGGTTACCAGTTTTGAGTTACAGAGGAGATCTAGGGCTAGAATTATGTCTCTTGCTCTAATGATCATTGCAATACCTCACGTGAACACAGTTTTTAATATGTGGGCGTGACTTTCGGATGCATTCGCTTTAAATTTTTTTTTTTCCTTTATTTTACTACTTCCTTTTTTTTTTTTTTTTTCTGTCCTTTAAAAAACAAAAAAAAAACCAAAAACATTTGCATCACTTTTATTCCTATCACAAGGAATGTAAACATCCCTTGTAAAAGAAAAATAAGCATGACAGGACCTCTTTAATGTGAGATCTGTGGTCAAAAAGATCTCAGATCTCATATTTACATTTCAAAGTAAGAAAAAAAACAAAACAAAACAAAAGGCCATTTAAGGCTGTTGGGCGGAAGTGACGTTTGACGTTGCTGCTGTCATCCAATGGTATGGAGTCGAGTGGAGGGGCATCATTCCCTCACTCGACTTCCTGCCTATCATGGGACAGCATACCATCGTCTCCACCACTACAATGGATTCCGGTAAGCGTCGGAGAGGACTGGGATGCGGCGGGAGGAGGTGCACCTCTTCCGCCGCCGATTTTAAAAGTAATTTTAACCTGCCGCAGAGACCATTTTTATCTTAAAGCGGACCGCTATCTGCTGCGATAACAATGGTATTTATTGTTAAAGACCGACGTATATTAACGGTGAGCGGTCCGGAAGTGGTTAAGCTGGGGGGGACACACTGTGAGTTTTTTTTTTTGTTTTCTTTTTTCAACCAGCAGGCTGAATGAGGGGGAAAAAAAACACTGCATCCACACAAGAGATTGCCTTCTGTCAAACCAGGAGGGGTACACACAGATTGGAATCTGGCTGAACTGACCGACTTTCGATCCATATGTACCCAGCTTAAGGCTGCATTCGCACCTGGGCCTTTTGGGATTGCTGCGATTCTGCTTGCAATCACAGAACGCTCTGCAATGGCAAAACACACCTTCAGGTGCTGTTATTTTCAATGGCACCTAAAATGCAGTGCCGTTTTGCCGTGATTGTCGTGCAGTTTATCGCGTGGCCATCACAATGCATTAAATTTGTCGCCTAAAGGGGTCTAGGGACCCCTTTAAACTTCTGACCAGGAACAGTTTTTTTATTTCTTGCCTGATCTCCCACTGTCTCAGCAACCGGCGCTCTCCATTTCTCCCCTATGCTCTAGCAGTGGACTGTCCCTCGATGTCCTCACATCAGATTAGGGCTGCATTGGACTTTGTTATGTCAGAGGACTACATACATATTGTAACAGGCATTTTTTGCTGTAAATTTTGGCAGAAAAAAATGCTGCTTATTTTCAGAAGCCTATGTACATGAGGAAGTAGAACTATAGGCAAAACCTTCTTCCTTTTTTTTTTTTCTTCATTTTGGATAGAATAAGGGAGGGTCATATGTTTTGCCCCCTGTGCCCCATTGGGGAGATTTACTTTCACTTCCTGTCCCATAGCCAAAACAGGAAGTGAGAAGAAATCCCTGCAAATTGAGGGAATATCTTGGGGACCCCCAGTCCACCAGAACTAGTGTCCCCATTGGAAGATTTTACATTTCTGGAGACATCCCAAAATGTGAGTTTTCCTTTTACTTTCATTGATAATGGTAAACAAGACAAATGGAGAGAGTGAATATCTCTAAAAGCCCATACACACGATCGGACTTTGTACAAACTTTCCCGTGGATTTTTGTACAAAGGGCGTTGGCCATAAACTAATTAAGCATACACACGGCAGGACTTTTTCAGCCAACTTTCACCAAATCACGTGGTTTTTCAGCTCTTTACCGCCACCGTTTAGTCAACTTCTGTATTGTTGTCTGATCTTTTACATTGGTTCTGAGTATGCGTGTTTGTACTTTGGACTAAAGTCCTATTTCCTTGTGCACACACGATAGGATTTTGCACCATAGGACTTTTGTTGCCGGAATGTTTGTCTGTTTGCACAGCCAACATTTGTCCAATGGAGCATACACACGGTAAGATGTTCCCTTAAAACAGCTAATTTGCATGGTTGTTGTCAAAAAGTCCTATCGTGTGTATGGGCCTTTTACGGGGGCACAGACAACAATAAAAACTGACAGGTTTTCTAGTCTATCACCCCTTTATCCAAATTAAATAAAACATTTTGTCTTTAGTTATACTTTAATAATACCAATAATGCTTTTAATGGTGCTTTACAAATCCTGGCAAATGTAAAAACAATATTTTTATTGCATATTGAATCGCACAGACTTGAATGTAGCTTGTTATTCTGCATTTGGGTCTTTTAGGTGAAAAAGTCTAACAAAGGCATGATCGTTTCTGCAAATGTGATTGACGAGCTGTGCGTTTAACTCCTCCATGTGAAATGGCCAGCAGGGTTTGATGTTGGGTGATTAATGTGCAGTAATGACACACTTCTGCTGTGCTCTCATAGAATGTACACTGGGTAATTGCTCAGGCAGTTTGGTGAATGATTCAGGTGTATAGTAGAGAATAAAACTTTGCAGTATGTGACTTTGAGAACATGATACACAGTATATGATGAGGGAAAAAAAGTATTTGATCCCCTGCTGATTTTGTACGTATTCCCACTGACAAAGAAGTGATCAGTCTACAACCACTTGTCGACTGGGCCATAGCTGAATGATGGCTACAGAGCGGACGATAACTCTGGGAGGATGTCATTGTACGCCCTCCCAGAATCGTGCTCCCACGCGGGACCTCCGGACCCGGCACATAGCGGAACGGGGGAAAAGGGCCAATGACAGCATCCAGTGATGGAGCGATCGGTTGTCAGCAAACCGGAGCTCCTCTCCTCTCCTCTCCTCACACAGATCAGTACAGCATGTGAGGAGAGGAGGGAGCCCGGTGCAGCAGCGCTGTGGGCTGGATCTGATGTGCCCACAGCGCTGATCTGTGCTCATTCATGCTCATCCATGCGGATCCAGCAAAAGGCATTTCAAAAAGTTATAAATTGATTTGCATTATAATGAGTGAAATGAGTATTTGACCCCTTCGCAAAACATGACTTAGTACTTGGTGGCAAAACCCTTGTTGACAATCACAGAGGTCAGACGTTTCTTGTAGTTGGCCACCAGGTTAGCACACATCTCAGGAGGGATTTTGTCACACTCCTCTTTGCAGATCCTTTCCAAGTCATTAAGGTTTTGAGGCTGACGTTTGGTAACTGGAACCTTCAAGGGGTTGTAAACCCTCCGTGTGTGTTTTTTTTTTTTTTTTTTTAATAACAAACATGTTCTACTTATCTCCTGTGGTCCCGCGGCAGCGCTGGTGGCTCCTCCCCGCATCGAGTGTCCACGTTGGAGAAACGTGGCTCCTCCCCGCATCGAGTGTCCACGTTGGAGAAACGCTCTCCTTGGTGGACACCCGTGCGAGCGCGCTCCTGAGTCCCGCATCTGTGTCCATTCACACAGAATGCAGGACTCGGCCCTGCCCCCAGCGCCGCGTCGTTGGACTTGATTGACAGCGGGAGCCAATGGCTGCGCTGCTATCAATCTACAGTGCCTTGCAAAAGTATTCACCCCCTTGGCATTTTTCGTGTTTAGTTGCCTCACGACCTGGAATTAACATGGATTGTTTAAGGATTTGCATCATTTAATTTATAGAACATGCCCACAACTTTTGAAGATTTTTTTTTTTTTTTTTATTGTGAAGCAAACAAATAGGACAAAATAACAGAAAAAGTCAATGTGCATAACTATTCACCCCCCTAAAGTCAATACTTTGTAGAGCCACCTTTTTTGGCTATCACAGCTCCAAGTCGCTTTGGATAAGTCTCTATGAGCTTGCCACAGTTTACCACTGGGATTTTTGCCCATTCCTCCTTGCAAAACTGCTCCAGCTCCTTCAAGTTGGATGGTTTGCGCTTGTGAAGATTGAGTCAGCAATCTTTAAGTCTGACCAAAGATTTTCTATTGGATTGAGGTCTGGGCTTTGACTAGGCCATTCCAACACATTTACATGTTTCTCCTTAAACCACTCAAGTGTTGCTTTAGCAGTGTGTTTGGGGTCATTGTCCTGCTGGAAGATGAATCTTCGTCCTAGCCTCAAATCACACACAGAGTGGTACAGGTTTTGCTCAAAAATATCCCTGTATTTAGCACCATCCATCTTTCCCTCAACTCTGACCAGTTTCCCAGTCCCGACTGCTGAAAAACTTCCCCACAGCATGATGCTGCCACCACCATGTTTCACTGGGGATGGTGTTCTTTGGGTGATGTGATGTGTTGGGTTTGCGCCAGACATAGCATTTTCTTTGATGGCCAAAAAGTACATTTTTAGTCTCATCAGACCAGAGCACGTTCCTCCATACATTTTGGGAGTCTCCCACATGCCTTTTCGCAAACTCAAAACATGCCATTTTGTTTTTTGCTGAAAGTAATGGCTTTCTTCTGGCCACTCTGCCATAAAGCCCAACTCTATAGAGCGTACAGCTTATTGTCGTCCTATGTGTTTGTTTAGTGGTGCCTCTTGCTTAGGTGTTGCAGCCTCTGGGGCCTTTCAAAAAGGTGTGTATATGTAATGAACATATCATGTGACACTTAGATTGCACAAAGGTGGACATCATTTCACTAATTATGTGACTTCTGAAGGTAATTGGTTGCACCAGAGCTTTTTATGGGCTTCATAACAAAGGGGGTGAATACATACGCACTTGCCAATTATCAGTTTTTTATTTCTGAAAAATAGTTTTATGTATACATTTTTCTAATTTTACTTCACCAACTAAGGCTCGGTTCACACTAGGGGCGGCACGACTTGCAGGTCGCCTCACCTAGGCGACCTGCACACGACAGGGGCGGCGACTTGCAAAACGACTTCTATATAGAAGTCTATGCAAGTCGCCTCAAGTCGCCCCAAAAGAAGTACAGGAACCTTTTTCTAAGTCGGAGCGACTTGCGTCGCTCTGATTAGAATGGTTCCATTGTACAGAACGGGAGGCGACTAGGTCGCCTGACAAGTCGCTCCCGTGTGAACCGGCACTTAGACTATTGCGTTCTTAGCCATCACATATAATTCAGATTAAAAAAAAACATTGAGCTAAAGGCTGTAATGTAACAAAATAGGTAAAAAGCCAAGGGGAGTGAATACTTTTGCAAGGCATTGTATCCAATCGGGACACGAGACACCAGCTACAGATGGTGTGCTCGTTCCTGGACAGAGGATGACAGCATCCAGGTAAGTAAAATGGGGGGGGGGCTGCAACACTAAAAAAGGTTTTTCACATTAATGCATTAAGGTGAAAAAACATGAGGGTTTACAACCCCTTTCAGCTCCATCCATGGGATTAAGGTCTGGGGGATTGGCTATGCCACTCCATGACCTTAAAGAGGAGTTCCACCCAGGGGGTCCATTAAAATAAATAAATAAATAAAAGTCAGCAGCTACAAATACTGCAGCTGCTGACTTTTAATTGGACACTTACCTGTCCCAATGCGGGGGATGGAAGCCCCGCTTGTCCCCCCCCCCCCCCTCCGCTCATCGGCGCCGGCATTTCAACTGTGGGCGCCGGGCTGTGGCTTCACAGCCTGGCACCCTCTGCGCATGCGCGAGCGGCGCCGCGCGTCGTGATTGGCCGCTCAATCACCTTGGACCTGTAATGGGTCCCAGATGATTGACAGGAGGGAGGGAGTAGAGCCGAGCCCTTCCTGTGTCGAGGGGGCAGTGATGTCACCAGCCCAGGCAAAGGAAGAGGCAGACTACGAGGGACCATCTAGCAACAGGCATTTAGAGGTAAAAAAAAAAAAAAAATCCAAATGTTTTTTTGTTTTTTAGAATTTTTCAGGTATTTTTGTTTTTTTGGGTGGAACCCCACTTTAATGTGCTTCTTCTTAAGCCACTCCTTTGTTGCCTTGGCCATGTATTTTGGGTCAATGTCATGCTGGAATACCCATCTAAGACCCATTTTCAATGCCCTGGCTGAGGGAAGGAGGTTCTTAACCAAAATTTGAGGGTACGTGGTCCCATTCATCGTCCCTTTGATGCAGTGAAGTTGTCCTGTCCCCTTAGTAAAACACCCCCAAAGCATAATGTTTCTACCTCCATGTTGACGATAGGGATGGTGTTCTTGGGGTCATAGGCAGCGTTCCTCCTCCAAACACGACGAGTTGAGTTGATGCCAAAGAGTTTGATTTTGGTCTCATCTGATCACAACACTTTCACCCAGTTCTCCTCTGAATCATTCAGATGTTCATTAGAAAACTTCAGACAGGCCTGTACATGTGCTTTCTTGAGCAGTCCTTCATGGTGTACTGTAAGGATATGCAATTAGTGGACCTCCAGCTGTTGCAGAACTACAAGTCCCTTGAGGCATAGCAAGACTCAGCCACAAGCATGACACCCAGAGGCAGAGGCATGATGGGACTTGTAGTTTTGTAACAGCTGGAGGTCTGCTAATTGCATATCCCTGGTGTACTGTGTTACCAATTGTTTTCTTGGTGACTATGGTCCCAGCTGTCTTGAGATCATTGACAAGATTCTCCCATGTAGTTCTGGGCTGATTCCCCACCATTCTCATGATCATTAAAACTCCACGATGTAAAATCTCGCATGGAGCCCCAGACCGAGGGAGATTGACAGTTATTTTGTGTTTCTTCCATTTCCGAATAATCGCACCAACTGTTGTCACCCTCTCACCAAGCTGCTTGGCGATGGTCTTGTATTCCAGCCTTGTGTAGGTCTACAATCCTGTCCCCGACATCCTTGTACAGCTCTTTGGTCTTGGCCATGGTGGAGAGATTGGAATCTGATTGCTTCTGTGGACAGGTGTCTTTTTTTTATACAGATAACAAGCTGAGATTAGGAGCACTCCTTTAAGAGAGTGCTCCTAATCTCAGCTCGTTACTTATATAGAAGACACCTGGAAGCCAGAAATCTTGCTGATAGGGGATCAAATGGTTATTTTACTCATTAAAATGCAAAACAATTCATAACTTTTTTGAAATGCATTTTTCTGGATATTTTTGTTATTCTGTCTCTCACTGTTAAAATTACAGACTGATCATTTCTTTGTCAGTGGACAAACGTACAAAATCAGCAGGGGATCAAATACTTTTTTTCCTCGCTGTAGTTTTTCTTGGTTATCACTCAGAAACGAATAGATAAGGCTCGTGCACACAGCCAATTGGGACTACACGCTGCCCAGATCAGTGTATTTCTACAATGGGCATTGTTAGGTTTTTCTGATCAGTCGGGAAAACTGTACAGATCAATGACAGACCAATACTGTCCACATGTGATGACATGTTGAGAGGTTACCTTCAGTTAGCAATGAATGTGCACCCCTAGATGCAGACAGTTCATGGGCACTCATCTGCCCCTGACTGCATGTAATTGTCCCATGTGTGATCGGGAGTTCTGACTTTTCTCTGATGTCACCTTTTGTATCCTTGTACAGTAAATCAGAAATTATTAAAGCAAAAAAACAGCCAAGCAGCTAGAATTTTCATAACCCATCAACAAAGACTTCCCCCATACTTCGCCCAGTGCAGGTTTTCTGAAAAACCTCTAAACCACTGATTGCACAGTATGCAAATATTGACTTTCATCTCTTAAGTCACCAGTCCTCCTCCCTAAATGTACACGTGTCTTTTGGATAGAGAGGTATAACATATTGCATTTAGGAATATGAGCAGGTTGAGGCAGAGCTCCAGTGTTGGAGCTGGAAGCAGCCATGGTTTACAGAGTATCCCAGGATCAGTGCACAGGAAGTTAGATCCTGGATACACAGTTAGATTTTGCTGTATCAGATCACCAACATTTACCAACAGGCCTAGCTCCACCCTAAAGGAGAAGCTCTGCTTGTTTGCAACCTTCCCCCTCCAATGCCACATTTGGCACTTTTTTGGGGGGGGGGTGAATACCTGGTTTTGACAAGTAGCTCCCACTTCCAGGTAAAATCACTGATCGGTGATCTACAACATTTTTTTTCTTCCTGTACCTCTTCTGATTTTTCTACATACCTGCCCTTGGTCTGCTGGGATCTTCTCTGTGTGGTGGGTTAGGCACTGCAGTGCTTTTTCAAAAAAAATAAAAAATTCTGGGTTATACTGCTATTGTGCCACAATCTCAATTCATAACTATTGAAGGGCTTTGCACCACACATCCCTAGTGAACGATCTTCTATCATTTTAAAATGGGGAATGTGACATTCACCGCCAGTGTATCTTTCTGATGCCTGTGTTTTGTATTACAGTGAATGTCACATTCACTGCATTATAACTATACCCCTTTGTGATATATATTGCCTGTTGGAATAGTCTTTGTGCTTTCCTAGTAGACTCCAAACTTTCTGCTGCTGCTCTGCTTGATACTCGTTATGTGATACGTGTTGATTTTCATTCAACAGATGTGAGTTTCATTATATGCATTTGAAAACTTTTTATGATGCTGACTTCTTGCCGGTTGTCCTTGTTGGTTAGTCATCGTTAACAGGAAATTATTACATTTGCATTTTGATATAACGGCATTTGGAAGCTATTGTAATATCGGACAGATATAAAAGCAATGTCATTCTTGCTTCCTGAATTTTTACCATAGTTTGTAGTTTTATAGTAGGGTGTATAGTTAGTCCAGTTCACGTCTTTACACATTAGAGTGGATGAAATACTATGAACTCAATTTTATCTTGGTAAAGTAGAAAATAGAAGAAAAGTGCATGCTTTGGAAATACATCTCCACTCAGGTTTTTTTTTTTTTTTTTTTAGTGGGGAAATATTAGAACTCCTATCTGATTACTATTGCTGTCTGTGTCCCCAGTTGGCAGATTTTTCCTGACATTCTATGTGGCGACCATGGCAGGAAGTAGGGGAATGGCATTAAAAACCTAACTCTTTACCACTTTATCCAAAATCAGGTTATCATTCAACATTGTGGTGGATACAGGTTGATGTCTGTAATAGGTATAACCACCCTAATATTTCTACACAGAACTGATCAGCAAGCTGTTTGTGATTTTCAGATGGAGTGACATTAGTTGTGATATCCTAGAAATGACCTGCCTGAGAGTGTATTGGTTCTGTGACCCTCTTTTGGGTGGTGGAATAACGTAAAGAAATGGTGATTGCAAGCAAGGATCTTCCCTGCATAGATGTGATTCTGTTTACTGATATTCATTATAAGCTGCTTGACACAGATTTTGAAATTACTTTAAAATAAAAAAAAAACACTTTTATGTGTGTGGTGTTGTGTTTTTTTTTTTTTGTTTTTTGTTTTTTTTTTATTTATTTATTTTTTTATTGAGGGACACAGAAATTCCTAAACAATTGGGATATATTGCTGACTACGGAAAGTTGGAACACTGGCAAACAAAAGGCATTGAAGCCAGACCCCTGTATGTATTATTCACATAGGTGCAGAGAGCCATACACTGTGAAAAATGTGAATATTTTAGCACCTGGGGGTGATAGGAGTTTGTATAAAGCTGCCTCTGCAAAATTAATGACAAGCTGTGATTGAACGATGGTAAGACCCCTTTCACACTGGGGCACTTTGCAGGCGCTATAGTGCTAAAAATAGCGCCTGCAAAGGTCCCTAAAAGAGCTGCTGCTGTCTTTCCAATGTGAAAGCCCCGAGGGCTTTCACACTGGAGTGGTGCGCTGGTAGGACGCTAAAAAAAGTCCTGCTAGCAGCATCTTTGGAGCGGTGAAGGAGCAGTGTATACACCACTCCTGCTCATTGAAATCAGTGGGGCACCGCGGCTATACTGCCGGTACAGCACTGCTGCAGCAGCGCTTTGCGGTGGTTTTAACCCTTTCTCGGCCGCTAGCGGGGCCCTTTTACCCCCCGCTAGCGGCCGAGAAAGGGTTAAAATACCGAGAAATGGCACCGTGAAATTGACGGTAAAGCGTAAAAGTAGCGGCGCTTTACTGCCGACGCACCCACCGCCCCAGTGTGAAAGGGGCCTAACTGCACGTTCGACTGTTTACTTGCCCACAGGGATGGCTGTGCGTGATCCTGGCATAGACTGTTTTCTCCCAGGACCTCCCATCCATCCCTGTATGCAAGTAAAAGCTCAGATGTGTAGTTACCACCAGCGTATGGCTGCAGTCTCTTATTGATTTGTACAAGCGGCTGTATCAGGGGCGCCCCATCCATTGAGGGCGCATGGTTGGCTCCTCCCCCTATCCATGTGTCCGGCCCCTTTCAGGGTGTCTTTTTGAAGCACTGATTAGAGCCAGAGGCTTTAATAGGCTTCAAAATAGGGTGGGCTCAGGGCGCAGAGAATGCGCTCACAGCTCACCCAGGTGTATTACAACAGATAATTAATATAGGCTATTGTAACACTGATCCTTCTCCTGGCCAATCAGAAAGCAGGTATTGACACCTTGGCTGAAAGGACAGGCGATCCTATTGGATGCCTGGGAGCAGCCACATGCTGGAATTCACTGATGGAGGAGAGGACACTGAGCTGCTGACCGCCACCCACTACCCGCCTAGATGGGGTAAGTGCTGGACCGACCGGCAAACAAAACAGCGGGGGGGGGGGGTTGGGTGTTTGCCGCCCCCCCCAACAAAAAAAAACACCAGCCGCCGCTGGGCTGCATACAAATACCTGTCACTCTTGGTGCAGAAATATGCTTGTTTTTCATGGTGTATGGCTTTCTATGTCTTTGTGGATTAAATCCTAACCGTGCCTCTAACCACCATCCCAAGTGATCTGCTGTAGATCTTGCTGGGTCCTCAGGTAGCTTAGCTCACAGATGGTTGGATACATAGGTCTCGACCTGAAGTTTCCATTTTAGAACCTTAAGTCAGCCACTTCCTCCAGCTGCCCTTCTTCACCCCTTTAGTATTATTGTACCCCATTGTGCATCTTCCCAAGTTTGTTTGGGTTCCCTGCTGCCTGGGTCCACTCATTCCAACTTGGGTAGGAACCTATCTTTGCAATTGGCATCCCACTTCAGTTTGCACTCCTTACTGCAAATCAGTTCATGACTTGTGGTGCTTGACTCTTCTCAATCCTATCCTTCTTCTAAGGGACTTCTTGACCCACAATATTAAAGTGACACTAAACTCTGCTTTTATAAAAAAACAATTATTTTAAAGTATATGTTCTTAACTCAAAAATACCTTATATTGCAATTAGGTTTGTCCTGATGCCACTTTTTTAAGACCGAGTACAAGTACTGATACTTTTTTTCAAATACTCGCCGATACCGATATTATTATTTTTTTTTCTTAGGTCATGTGAACCGTTTTCAAAGTGCAATACAGATTAGGTGGCACTGATATGCAGCACTGATGGGGTAATGATAGGTGGCACTGATTAAGCAGCACTGATAGGATTAGGTGGCACTGATGAGAACTGACTGATGGGTGGCACTGATAGATGGGATTAATAGGTGGCCCTGATAGGCAGCACTTATGGGCATTTGGCACTGATGGCATTTATGGGCACTGATGGGCAAGTACTGAGATGCCATGAGAGGAAAGGCTGCCTGCGATGCCCATCTTGGTACTTCTTGCACTCAGCCAACCGCTGTCCAACCACTGACGTCGACACAGAGCGTCACTTCAGTTCCGCCCGCTGACTTCCGGTAGTATCAGTATCGGGACAACCCTAATTGCAATCATCCTCCAAATTTCCATATTCCATTTTATTTATTTATTTATATGCTGCTGTTATTCAACTCCCTGTTAGAGAGTGGCTACGTTTTTTGTTCTCTTTGGACCCACTGTATGTAGGAACACTGTCTCCTTCTTGCACCTGAAAATGCACATGACCACAACAAACGTGCACTGCTTGTTCCAAACAAACTGAAGAGAGAGAAAAAAGGAGAGATCAGAAGCGCATAGAGGACATTACAAGTATGCTGAAAACAGTAAGAAACAATTTCAGGAAAAATAAATTACAGGGACCTTAGGTTGTGTATGTCTATAAATTGTTTTTGGAGAATAAGGATATTGTTACATGGATCAGTCCCTACTGATCTCTTTTTAGAAAGGACCTGATTCTTCAGTGTCTTCTAATGCTGCGTACACACGAGCGGACTTTCTGGCAGAAAAGGTCCGACGGAATGATTCCGTCGGACATTCCGATCGTGTGTGGGCTTCATCGGACCTTTTCTGTTGAAAATTCCAACGGACCTAGAAATAGAACATGTTTCAAATATTTCCGACGGACCCGATTCCTATCGAAAAAAACGTTCGTCTGTATGCTAGTCTGACTGACCAAAAACGACGCAAGGGCAGCTATTGGTTACTGGCTATGAACTTCCTCATTCTAGTCCGGTCGTACATCATCACGTTCGAAACGATCGGACTTTGGTGTGATCGTGTGTAGGCAAGTCCGTTTCGTTGGAACTTCGTCAAAGTCCTTCGGAGTTCAGGCGGCCGAGAAGTCCGCTCGCGTGTATGTGGCATTACAGTTCTAAATCCTGCTCACAGCACTATCCTTAATGTTTTTATTTTTTTTATTTTTCTGCCATCCCTATTGTGGAATGCTCTGGTGATTTTTCCTGGAAGAGTCAGTTTTCTAGTTTCTAGCAGTTCGAGGAATACTGAAGATTCTGTCCTCTGCAAACATCTAAAAGCTTATTGCCACATGCCACAGTGTTTGTAGCCTTGGGTCGTCAAGTCCCAACATATTCCCTGTGGACCTTTTTGACCCCTTCCTTATGTGTAGCAGACCCCCTTCTTTTTTGGGGTTGCTTGGGATTCCCTATTAACATGGTTACCTGTTATCATGTGATCTCTCAGTCCTTTTTGACTCCCCCCTCCCCCGTGCTAGCGATTCAGGAACCTAAGCAAGACATCGAGATGGTCTCTTTTGAACCAAGATGTCCTAGAGGCTCTTCACTGATCTCTGGTGGGAAATGGGATCACCCGACCCCCCCCCCCCCCCACCTTTCCCACTCGAAAAAGGCCTATTTATTGGGTGTATTCATCTGACAGTTGACTCTCTCATTTTCCAGAACACATTTCCCAAGTTGTCAGGGTAACCTTCTGTAGGTCATTTTCATTTTTTTTGCTTGCACATGATTGGATGATGGAAGTCAACAGATCTTCCCCTCATTTACTAAGCTCTGAAGCAACTGCACTTGCAGGGTGCACAGTCTGTTTGCCTTTATTAAATCCACTCCAATGTATTGCCTTCAGGATCCCCACATTGAGGAGTAAGGCATTTTAGTTTGAGTCGTATTTTAGTCAGCTGAATTGCTTTTTTGTTTTAGTCGACTAAAATAGTGTTGATTTATTCAACTAAAATATTTTGACACTAGTCTGTAGAATGTTCCTAATAATAGGACTAGGATTCCTACCCCTTGCTGTTCGATGGAAGATTCTGTTATTTGCAGGCAAGGGTTGCACAGTTTCAGGTTAGGAGGATTCAGGACCCTTCATCCTAAAGGGGAAGTTCTGCTTTATGTCCTCCTCCCCCGCATTTTTTTTGTGGAGGGTGGGGAATGGGTACCTCATTTTTGTAGGTGATCCCATTGGAAGTTCACCTTTTGGCAACCTCTTGGGACACGTCACAGGTCCCATGAGGCTGCGGGACCATTCACACAGTGCAGCGCAGCGGAAAGCCAGCTGTAAAACCACAAGGAGTCACGGCTGGTTTCCCACACTAAACATGCCGGTGCCGGGGACCTGAAGACTGGTGAAGAACAGGCCCGTGGTAGTTCATTAAGTCTCCCTGTCACAGTGCAACTGCCCGGCCACATTGGAGGTATGGCCAGACAGTCTGCAGGACCGCAGCATTACACCCACGATCTGCTGATCATGGGTGCAATGCTTTACAGGTCCATTACAAAAAAAAAAATGCATATTTATTTTACCTGTAAAAAAAAAAAAATTGCTTTTTTATAATTTTTTTTCTTTGTAAAGGTCATCTTATCCTTTAAAGGAGAAGTATAGCTTGTTTGGCTATACTTCTGTAGGTCACAGGACTGCACTTATTTCTGCACTTCTGTGACCCATTTTCAGCTGACAGCAGGCTAAAGCTCCCTGTTGGCTGATGTCACAGAGCTGGTCCAGGCTCTGAAAAGATTCAAACCATATGCTCGGGATCTCTCCAAATGCCTGGACTGGCAGCTGGCTCAGCCTCTCAGCAAGCCGCTGAAAGCCTGAGGCAGCACCTAATGCCCCCTTCACAGCCCAGCTCTCCAGTGAGCACTGAAGGGGAAGAGCAGAGAGCTGATGACTGACAGTCACAGCTCTCTGCTGAGAGTGTAGGGGAGAATTGAGCGATCAGCAGTGTTTGATTGCTCAGTTCTTGCTGCAGAGCTGGTGGTGATGGATGCAGCATCAGATCAATGCTGCATCCACCTAGGTAGGTATAAATGTTTTGTTTTTTTCCATACTTTACTTTAACTTTTGTTTCTGCGGTTGCCGAATAGTCTATCAATTGGATATGGTGTGTCCATTCAAACTTTTTGCTGGCTTTGACTCCTTGTTTCTTCAGGTAGCAGTTCTTTCTAGTGGTGCTCATCTGTCCTATTCTGCAACACCAGGAGGATTCTCAATATATTCCCCTTGTTTGTGGCAATTTACATATTTTGCTTTACCCTCTCTTTATCTAGCCTTTATTCAGGTATTGATTTCCACAGATGCTGTTTTATAGAAACATTCCTGAATTCCTGCATCCCTTGATGGACAATAAATAAAATAAGATTTCTTTTCTCGGACATCACGGGACACAGAGCCACAGTAATTACTGATGGGTTATAGGGTATCACTAGGTATTGGACACTGGTCACACCCTAATCAGGAAGTTCAACCCCCTATATAACCCCTCCCCTTCCAGGGATACCTCAGTTTTTACACCAGTGTCTTAGGTGTTGGACGTGTAAAGATGTCCTGTGCTGAAGCTCCAAAAGGAATATTCTAAGATCCTATACTGGGGCAAGCCAGGCGACCGGATCCATTCAAAGTGTCTTTTCATGGCCGAATTGGATGGTACCCGGGCCTCGTGTCCGAAGAAACGAGGTTTTACCTGTAACGCTTCTCTTTTTAGAGAGCTGGACCCGCGGATCAGAAAATGGCTTTAAACTTCCTAATTTCTGGCGAGGTGCTTTACAGGCCCAGAACTGAAGGATCCCCCTACTGATGGGGGCCCCAGTCTCTGACGGGTTTTCCACAAACGGAGCCCACCGTGAGAGGCGAAGGCTGGGTCTGTGTAAACTGAACCCTGCGGCCTGGATAAGGTAAGAGGAGATTCCACAGAATTTTAATTCTAGTGGCTTTTCTCCTTTAAGGTGAATGCATGCTGTGCCTATTGTGACCACCGGGGGCTGCCAAGAGCACAAACCTTCTCATGCTTGATCTGTCTCAGCGTCCGCTGCATTAGCTCTTCCTCCAGCTCCAAAGGTAGATGGTGGGGGGTTTTCTCTGCTGGGATGGTCCCCCCAGGCTAGGGAAAGGCTCAGGTATGCTGTAAGGCGGGTGAGACCGCACTGTCACAGCCGCTGCCGCCGCCGCCACCGAAGCCGCATTGCGATGCAGGGCCCATCACTGCCGGCCTCCTCCTTATTCCCCCAACCTCCCTTCAGGCTTGTCAGAAAGGGTCGGCTCGCGCGGGAAGCGCTCGTTTTTTCAAAAACGAGGGGGGGAAGGGGGGGCGGGGCGTCAGCACAGCGTCAGCGTGCCCAGACGCCCACAGTGCCAGAAAGCATGGCCATTTAAAGCACACTGTACAGGTGCTCTGAGCTTTGGAGAGACACAGAGCTGACAGTCGCATGTAAGGTGGGACACAGGCATTCCCCTAGGCTGCATTTACTAAAGAACACCGGACTGGGCATTTGGTAGCAAGGCTTTTAGCCAGACTACATCGCTCAGCAGTCAGTGTTCGCTTTTGATACCTCACACCTTGTTGCTTTGCACTATGGGTAGAAGAGGTTCAAGCACCCCAAGAACCAGAGGCACTAGGGGGTCTCGTTCAGGTTCTGAGGACCCCCTGTCTGCTACACCATCCCCTCCTGAGGGACCCGGGGCAGCTGGACAGGGAGAGCCATTGGGGTTAGGGGCTACATCTGCTGCCGGCACTTCAGCCCCTGTGTATATTACACAAGAAGTTTTTTCCTCAACCATTTCTGGATTAGAGAAAAAGCTAATGGCCGCGATTACATCTTCACGCAGTGAAAGAAAACGCACAAGGCCTTCCTCTGCTTCCCAAGACCCTCAGTCAGAGGAGCTCTGGGATAAAGGAGATGAATCCCTTTCAGAGGATCGGGATGGGACAGATGGTTCCTCTTCGGAGGATTCAGGTGGAGAGCGACCCTCTGCGACTTCCCAAGAGGAGAAAGTCTTAGTGCAGATCCTCACTGGTTTGGTCCGCTCCACATTTAAGTTGTCCCTACCTGAAACTACTACAGAAACCTCTTCTGCTTTGGGGTCACTGAAACCTTTCCAAGCAGCACATGCTTTTCCTGTTCATAATTTACTTGAAAAGCTGCTTTATTCTGAGTGGGATCACCCAGATAAGCGATTTCTTCCGCCGAAAAAGTTTTCTACACTTTATCCTATGGAAGAAAAGTTTATTAAGAGGTGGGGAATACCGGCCATTGATGCGGCCATTTCCTCTGTAAATAGTAATCTGACTTGTCCTGTAGACAACGCTCAGATGCTCAAAGATCCTGTGGATAAAAAGATGGACTTCTTATTGAAAGATGTGTTCTCTTTAGCAGGATCAGTGGCCCAACCTGCAGTAGCAGCGATTGGAGTCTGTCAATACTTAAGAGACCATGTTAAACAGGTCATCAAAGTATTACCTGAACAGCAGGCCCAGGGGTTTGCTAACCTTCCTGCGGCTTTATGTTATGCTGTTGATGCCATTAGAGATTCTATCGTGCAAACCTCTCGCCTCTTGCTTGGGTTGGTGCATATACGTAGAATCTTATGGTTGAAAAACTGGTCAGCCGAAGCACCATGTAAGAAGCTACTGGCTGGGTTTCCCTTCCGTGGTGAAAGGTTGTTTGGAGAGGACTTGGATAATTATATCAAGATGATCTCCTGTGGGAAAAGCACTCTCTTACCTGATAAGAAGAAGAGTAAGCGTCCCTCTTTTAAACGGACTCTTTCCCCAGCGCCAGGGGCATCAGCCTCCAGGCAGTCACGAGGGTCTCCTCCATATGGGGCAAGAAACAAGAGTCAACCCCAGGGACACAAGAAATCCTGGGGGAAAAGGTCTTCTAAGCAAGACACTAAGACCTCTTCATGAAGGGGCGCCCCGCTTGCTCGAGTGGGAGGAAAGACTGCTGCAGCTCTCAGGGCCCTGGCAGAAGGACTTCCAGGACAGATGGGTGATCTCCACGGTAACCTTAGGGTACAGACTGGAGTTCCAAGAATGTCCCTCTCCTCGTTTCCTCAGATCAGGTGTTCCCAGAAAGCCAGAAGAGAAGCAGTCGCTCCTTCTAGCGATAAAGCGACTTTTGTCGCAAGAGGTCATTGTGGGGGTTCCCACAAAGGATCAAGGATTGAGACTTTGTTCCAATCTTTCTATGGTCCGAAAACCAAATGGGGACGACAGACCCATTTTGGATTTGAGAGATCTGAAACGATTCCCAAGGATGCAGTCCTTTCGTTTGGAATCAATTCAGACAGTAATCTCCGTCCTGCAGGGAGGAGAATTTCTGATATCAAAAGGCATCAGAGATGCAGGCCTATATGTGCCCAGTTTTCCTGCTTAACTGAAGTGTCTGCAGGCAAAGATCACTGCTCTAAGGGAGCTGATTCTGACAGTCAGGGCCAAGAAGGGTCTTTCTGTCCGCCTTTGTATAAGGCTGCAGGGGAAGATGGTGGCTTCATTCGAAGCAGTTCCCTATGCGCAGTTACAAGCAGAACTGTTGTAACACAGTATTCTGTTGACCTGGAACAGGAAGGTGCAGGCATTAAACTTTCCAATGCACCTATCGCATGCGATGCGTCAGAGCCTCAGTTGATGGCTCATACCCGAAAACCTACAGAAGGGGAAATCCTTCCTACCGGTTGCCTGGGATCCTCTTGCAGGCAGGACGGATGCGTTGGTGATTCCGTGGCATCGGCTCTCACCGATTTATGCATTCCCTCCCATTCTGCTACTGCCATGGCTCCTTCGCAGACTCAGGCAAGAAGGGAAGTCGGCACTTCTGGTGGCCCCCGTTTGGTCCAGAAGAACCTGATAAGCAGAAATAGCAGGGATGATGGTGGGTTCCCGGTGGACCCTACCGATACACCCAGACCTGTTAGCTCAAGGTCCGGTGTTCCAGCCTGCCTCACAAATGCTAGATTTGACGGGTGGGCTATTGAATCCCACGTTCTGAAAAATCGTGGGCTTTCAGGTCCTGTCATATCTACCTTGATCAAGGCAAGGAAGCCAGCTTCCAGAATGATTTATCATAGTGTCTGGAAAGCTTATGTATCCTGGTGTGAATCCAGGGGTTGGCATCCCAGGAAATATGTCATAGGTAGAATTCTGGATTTTCTACAATTAGGATTAGAGATGAAGCTGGCCTTGAGTACCATCAAGGGCCAGGTGTCGGCCTTATCAGTGTTGTTTCAACGGCCGCTTGCTTCGCATTCTCTGATCCGAAACCTTATACAGGGGGTGATGCGTCTTAATCCTCCGGTTAAGGCGCCCCTAAACCCCTGGGACTTGAACTTGGTTCTATCGGTGTTACAAAAACAACCTTTTGAGCCAATACGTCAGATTCCTTTGGTCTTACTGACGAGGAAACTAATTTTCCTGGTAGCTATCTCTTCTGCTAGAAGAGTATCAGAAATAGCAGCTCTTCCCTGTAAAGAGCCTTACTTGACTATACACAAGGATAGAGTGGTACTGCGCCCTCATCCTAGTTTTTTTACCGAAGGTGGTTTCAGATTTTCATCTAAACCAAGACATTGTGCTACCTTCCTTTTTTCCAGAACCTTGTTCTTCGGAAGAAAGGTCATTACATTCTTTGGATGTAGTAAGAGCAGTCAAGACCTATCTGGAGGCAACTGCTCAGATTCGCAAGACGGATGTCTTGTTCGTGCTGCCGGAGGGTCCCAATAGAGGACAGGCAGCGTCAAAAGCGACCATTTCTAAATGGATTCGACAGTTGATTATTCAAGCTTACGGTTTGAAACGGAAGGTTCCCCCGTTTCAGATCAAGGCACATTCCACAAGGGCTATTGGTGCTTCTTGGGCAGTGCATCACCGGGCCTCTATGGCTCAGATCTGCAAGGCCGCAACCTGGTCTTCAGTTCATACATTCACCAGATTCTATCAGGTGGATGTGAGAAGGCATGAGGATATCGCCTTTGGGCGTAGTGTGCTGCAGACAGCGGTACAAGGTCCTCAGGTCTGATAGCACCCTACTTGGTTGTGATTCCCCCCCCTCAGTTGGCATTGCTTTGGGACATCCCATCAGTAATTACTGTGGCTCTGTGTCCCGTGATGTCCGAGAAAAGAAAATAGGATTTTTTATTACAGCTTACCTGTAAAATCCTTTTCTTTCGACGGACATCACGGGACACAGAGGTCCCGCCCCTCTTCTAATACACCTATACTGCTTTGCTACAAAACTGAGGTATCCCTGGAAGGGGAGGGGTTATATAGGGGGTTGAACTTCCTGATTAAGGTGTGACCAGTGTCCAATACCTAGTGATACCCTATAACCCATCAGTAATTACTGTGGCTCTGTGTCCCGTGATGTCCGTCGAAAGAAAAGGATTTTACAGGTAAGCTGTAATAAAAAATCCTATTTTTTGTACTTGCCTTAAAATCTTTTTCTTGAACTCCACTGAGGGGCAACGGTACCCTCCCTCTGTGTTATTGGCACTGTATACTGCTTGCTCACAAAGCTGAGACATGATGGTTAGACACAGGGTTATCCTTTTTTTTTTTTTTTTTGCCACTGTCCCAACTTGGCCATGTAGGCAGCAGTATAACCCAGCTGTTTAAGAAATCCTGAATTTCTGTGTCCCTCATTGGACTTTAATTTTGTACTTACAGTAAAAATATATATTTTTTTTTTTTTATTTTTGTTTTGGATTTGTCTGGCATTTAACAGTCTTATCATATCAAGATCATATTCAAGGTTGTATCATAAAGATCAATGATTAAAAAAAAAAAAATCTAAAAAATCTGATTTTGTTTATTTTTTTTTTTAATCAGATTTTTAAAAAGTTTCTTTTTCAAATGTATTTTAATAAAATGCTTTTGGAGCAAAAATCTAAAGATAGTTTTCTATTTAAGATATAATAATAATAATAATAATAATAATAATTTGTTTTTTTCAGCATGGAATTGAGCTTATTTATGTAGCATGAAGGCTGTATATGCTGCAATATTTACATTTTTGGTAAACTCATTCAATGGATCCAAGCTCTGCAAACTGAGATAACATTCACTGCATTGATGCATTCACACAATTTCACAGTAACCATGAGATAAAACAAAGTTCAGGAATATTCCTTTATCCCATTAATTTGCAAATCTATGTACACTACAAACTGTGTGATTGAATCAGTTCTGATATCGCTGTTTTACTAACTTGACAGCTTTTTATTCTAAATAGGAAACCTTAATTTTGTTTGCAAATATTAAAGACTCCAACTCCCAGCAAGAATAAGTGCAAGAAAGAGCACCTGTCATTTCAGATCCATCATGGCAGCACCAGTTAGCAGGCATCCACTCACCTGCTGCCTCCACGTCCCTCACCTTGTTGTGTCACTGCTGCATCACCAGCTGTCCCATTAAAGTGAATGGGACTGTCGGTGAGTCAACAGCGGGTCAGAGGAGGAACCGCTGCGGGACAGAGGTGACAGTTGCTCTTTAAAAATTATGATTTAAATGTAGTTTATTTAAATCAAGCCTTTTCACTAATGATTTAAATCAAATCCACCCTGGGTTGTATTAATTATGGAGCTTGTTCTGTTTCTTTATAGCGGTCAAACGACTTATGAAAGAAGCTGCAGAATTGAAGGACGCTACAGATCATTACCATGCTCAACCACTAGAGGTGCAGTATCATTGCTCTGACTTTTTAGCATTTTAACATGGCGTATCAGTGTTTTATCACGGGGGGGGGGGGGGGGGGGGGTATTTACGAAAGGTAAATCCACTTTGCACTACAAGTGAACTTGCTGTAGATCTGAGGGGGGCATTCAAGGAAAATAAAGAAAAAGTATTTTAGCTTGCACATGATTGGATGATAAAATCAGCAGAGCTTCCCCTTATTTCAGATCTACCCCTCAAATCTACGACTGCACTTCCAAGTGCACTTGTAGTGCAAAGTGGATTTGCCTTTCGTAAATAACCCCCAATGTGTACATACTACAAAAAAAGCCTAATATTTCACAAAGAGACAGAAAAAAACGTGTAGATTATGTTAAGGGATTAAAGCAATCTAAAAGCTACTTTATATTTTATAATAATGTGTATATAACAAATCTAAGACCTCCAAAGGGGAATAATGCCAAATGAACAGAAATGTATTGCATATTCTCTTCAGCCAATATAGATATTTGTACTAGGAAAACATGAATGAATCAAACGAATTGCATCATACAACTGAGCTGTCATTAAGTCCATTGTACAATCTGGCATTGTCGGGGGGAAAAGCACTGCCGTGGGAGGTTATTCTGCATGTGCCAGATACAAATTGAAATTCCTAGAACATTGAGTAAATAGCCTCTTTGTATGTTTTTGCAAGAATCTTATACTGAACTGTTATTGCTATACTGTCCAATTTATAAACTCGTTATAACATTATATCTTAGTTTCCCAAGTCAGGAAAAAGCAATATAAATCAGTTTTGCTGATCTCCAGCTTATGATCTTAAAAGCATGCTATGTTTTTCCAAATTACATTTTTGTACAATATCCTCAGCAGCCATGAACAACTAGAAGAGCCTGTTAGGGGTTGACATTGAATGGAACCTTTCCTCCCTACCTAATTGGGATGCTCCCTATTCTATACCTCAGACAGAGTCAAGGCTTGCTGTTCACCTAAATCGCTTGATCCTAAATGGTTGACCTCACATGTAAGCCAACCCTGACTTGCCTATAGGTGGGACTACACCACCCAACAGCTATCCATACAACAGAGAACAGTCACCTCCAATATCCTTTAACAAAGCCCATCATTTTTTCTCTCTGGCTTGCTGTTTACTTATGTAGTAACCTCTCCTTGGTACTCGGAGCCCTGCCAACTCTGCCTCCTAAATGAATCCCTTCCCTAATTGTCTCTGGCTATTGTCTTTATCACATTAATAGAGCATGACCACTGCTAGTAAACAACAGATTTAACAACAAAAAAATGCACACTGTAGTAAGATCATCAGAAACCTGGCAGACCGAGCATTTGATCAGCTTTATAATATTATAAAAATATATGATATATAAATCTTATCTTCTGTAAAAGCTGAATGGGCATCACTCCTTCCCACAGCCCAGACATGTTGGGCCCATTGAGAAAAAGGGGACGGAGCCAAACTTTTTTTTTTTTTTCAGGAAAACAATCAAGATTTGCATACAACTTTTAGCTGCATATATCTATTGTGCACATTGGTGGTAACCTCTGCTTTTATGTTATCTGTTCATCATAGGACCTGTTAAAAATGTCTAGCTTTGTGACAGGCATACTATAACCCCTTCTCGACGACTGTACGCAGATGTGCCTACTCGGCTTTCGGGGGTTATACCGGGATGATGCCCGCAGCTGCAAGCATCATCCCAGTACCGTTGTTTCGAGCGGGCGATCGGCTATCCGTATGTAACAACCGATGCGGCTAAAAGCCGCTCGGCTGTTATACCGGAGGAGCTCCCTCCCGCCGCTCTTACCGGCCTCCCGTGCGATCGGGAGGCCCGGTGTCCAATCGGCTGCCTCCGGCGGCTGGGGCGGGCTGGAACGAAGCTGTGGGCGGCTTCGTTCCAGCCTTCTCAATGTAAATGCAGAAGTGACGTCATGACGTCACTTCCCGTTTACTCAGCTGCCAATGGCGCCGAATTAAAAAAAAATACACAGTATTCAGAATCGCCGTTTTTGGCGATCTGAATACTTTGAAGTGCAGAGGAGGTATCGGGGGGTCTTTTAGACCCCCGATCCCTCCATAAAGAGTACCTGTCACCACCTATTACTGTCACAAGGGATGTTTACATTCCTTGTGACAGCAATAAAAGTAAAAAAAAAAACCTTTTTTTTTTTTTTTTTTTTAAACACAATTTATAAGTATAAAAAAAAAAAAAAAATTTTAAAGCGTCCCCGCGAGCTCGCGCAGCGAAGAAAACGCATATGGAAGTCGCGCCCGCATATGTAAACGGTGTTCAAATCACACATGGGAGGTATCGCCGCGATCGTCAGAGCGAGAGCAATAATTCTAGCCCTAGACCTCCTCTGTAACTCTAACCTGGTAACCGTAAAAAAAATGTAAAGTGCTGCCTATGGAAATTCATAGCTACCATAGTTTGTCGCCACGAGTGTGTGCAATTATAAAGCGTGACATGTTTGGTATCTATTTACTCGGCGTAACATCATCTTTCACATTATACAAAAAAATTGGGGTAACTTTACTGTTTGGATTTTTTTTAAATTCATGGAAGTGTCCCTTTTCCAAAAATTTGCATTTAAAACACAGCTGCACAAATACCGTGTGATATAAAATATTGCAACAATCTCCATTTTATTCTCTAGATTCTCTGCTAAAAAAATATATATAATGTTTGGGGGTTCTAAGTAATTTTCTAGCAAAAAATATGGATTTTAACTTGTAAACACCAAATTTCAAAAATAGGCTTAGTCATGAAAGGGATAATATGTGAGTTCACCTTGTCTTACTTCCCCAGGATTCCCAAAACCACGGGTGCTGAGTTTTGCTGTTGAATGTAAAGCACCCTGAATTTTAGGGATCTGGTGTTCTTTTGAAATAATCTGTTAATGTCTACAGGAGGTCACGTTGCCTGGTAACATTTTAAAGCTTTATACTTTCAGCAGAACACGTCCTTTGTCTATGGGAAATAGGGTTGGCTAGTCTGGGGCAGACATTCACTGAAGTCTGCTATAACTAAATACGTTAATACAAATTAGCAGCATTGTGGTTGCTGGCACCGGAGAGAAAAGCGTGGATTGAGGAAAGTTTCTTATTTTGTTACCACTTTCTCAAGCTTGACTTTCACTACCCTCTGGACACTAGATCTGGCCACAAAGGCCAGATTGGGAGACTGTCATTTAATATTACCTTAAATTATTGTTCGTCCCAACCTCATGCAGATGTAGCCCATTGTAGCTCATGAAACCTAATGGCTTTTGTACTTTGGATCTCTATATAATAGAATACAGGGATTTTGTTTTTTAGAACGACTGGGTGGTGCTCTTATTCACCTACTTCCTCTGTATTCTATCTGGGACATCCCATTAAGTTTTCCAATGCTTGATGGCAACCTAATCTCAGGCAGTGAACACCTTGAACAAAAGACTTATGCCTCGTACACATGAGCGTAAATTCCACCAGCAAAAGTCTGATGAGAGCTTTTGGTCTGAAAATACGACAGTGTGTATGCTCCATCGGACTTTTGCTGGCGGAATTTTTCAGTCGGAAAATATTCTGATCGGAAATTCCGATCGTCTGTACCAATTCCGATGCGCAAAAAATTCCTACGCATGCTCGGAAACAATTCGATGCATGTTCGGAAGCATTGAACTTCATTTTCTCGGCTCGTCGTCGTGTTGTACATCAGCGCATTCTTGACGGTCGAAAGTTCAGAGAACTTTTGTGTGACCGTGTGTATGCAAGCCAAGCTTGGATGGTTTTTCTGACAGAATTCCACTCAAGATTTTTCAGACGGAAATTCCGCTCATGTGTACGCGGCATAAGTCATTCTAAAGGTACAAATATATTATTTTAAATAACAATCCTGTTATACTTACCTGCTCTGTGCAATGGTTTGCACATAGCAGCCACAATCCTCTTCTTTTTGGTTCCCCCCCGCCAGCTCTATCCGCTCCTCCCCTATTCTAAGTGCCCCTAATAGCAGGCCTCTTGCTTTGGGGGCACTTAAAACAGGCTCACTACTGAGCCATGCTCCTGTGAATGGACATTGTCCATGCCCTGCCCCACTCCCTGTTCTCTCCTCATTGGTTCACTGGCTCCTACTGCTGTGTGAACCAATTAGAGAGAGACCCGGGAGAGCTGGAGGGGGAAGCTGCACCCAGAAGTTTTTTTTTACCTTAATGCGTACAATGCATTCGGGTTAAAAAACCCTCTGCCACTTTAATTCTTCATGTCTGAACTAAAAGTAACCCTAGATTTAGTGGTTTTCATTCTTCAAAACCTATATGTGGGCAAGGTAATACAATATATTTTTTCCACCTTGCCTATAAATGTATTCCAGCAACTTGCCTGATTTTGTTTTTTTATAAACCCATATCTGTAACTGATGCACTTCTATGTGCCTGCATATCTTGGTATTTTAACAAGTAACTCAGGCAGTGAACCTAAAATACTATACAAGAAAAACTGCGGCTGTGCTAAATCAGAAGGTCAATGTAATTCACTTTAACCTGAGCTTTGTAGAAACCTGCAGGAAACCTATGCTTCTAGACAGGTCTGTAGCCTATAAACTGTGTAGCATCCTTCTTTATATTTCTACTTACCAGGGAGGTGTCAGTGGGGGGGGGGGGGGGGGAGTATACCTTTTGTACTTATTTGCAGGATCGGGAACTATTGATCCCAAATTACTATCAATGGTGGACATCCATCTCTGATATGTGGCACTGTAATTTAAAAAAAAAAAAAAAAAAAGTAGGATATTTTAGTCGACTAAAATATACTGGAGATTTAGTCGACTAAATATGACTAAAACAATTGCAGAAGACTTAAATGGGACTAAAATAGGATTTTAGTTTTAGTCCCAAGACTAAAACTAAATCGAAATTTGCTGCCAAAATTAACACTGCCTGTAAGACATGGGAAAAGTTGCTGTGATATGCAGTTGTTATGTCAGCAACAATATCGAACGTCTGTCTGAGGAAATATCAGTGTGTTTGTACAAGTTAATCTTCTTTTTTTTTTTTTTTTTTTTTGCAGGATAATCTGTTTGAATGGCACTTTACTGTTCGGGGCCCTCCAGATTCTGATTTTGATGGTGGTGTCTACCATGGCAGAATTGTTCTCCCTCCCGAATATCCCATGAAACCCCCAAGTATCATTTTGTTAACGGTAATTGCACAATTTTTACTTTAAGCTAACTGTATTCAGGCTTTCCTTCTTGTACAGTTGTGTCACCTCATTTTATTTTCTCAGGCTAATGGTAGGTTTGAAGTTGGAAAGAAAATTTGCTTAAGTATTTCTGGTCATCACCCCGAAACATGGCAGCCTTCCTGGAGCAGTGAGTACCTCTTTTTATCCACTTAACAGGCGCAATTTCGTCTAGTGACAGTGATCTAGTCGTTATATTATTTTTAAAATTTTTTTTGCTTTCATAGTAAAATCCTACCAAGGATTCTAGCTGACAGAGAATTAACTATATACCGTTAAATAAGATCAGTATTTAAATTTGAGTATTTTTGGATGATTAAATATGGAGAAATGGAAGGGCTGAACTGCTTGCCTTCCTGGAGACATTGCTGCTGTGAATTCCCTGCAGTACTGCTGGCAGGGATGAGTTCATCAATGCCCCCTCACAGATACCCAAATTCCAGTGGTTGCACAGTATATGATTTATCTCTTGTCAAATGTGTTTATTGATTTTGAAAATATAAACATTGGTACAATTTAACAAAATATTGATTACAAGTATATGATTTATCAAACTCAGTCTAAAATTATTTATTTTATTTTTATTTATTACAGGTACTTGTATAGCGCCGTCTGTTTACGCAGCGCTTGACATATTTATTATACATTCACATCAGTCTCTGCTTACAATCTAAGGTCCCTAACTCACGTTCATATATACACATACTTTACACAATTTGCCTGAGAATCGGCATTTGTGTAAGCATCTTTGAAGAACAATGTAGGACAATTTTATGCTAAATAATAGTCATATTAACAATATACATTTTAGAAAGCTAGTACCTAACAACCGATCATTGTGTTTTTTTTTTTTTTGTATCTGGGTAGGCCTCACAGGATGTATTTTCTCATCTCTCACCTTTTGGTGCTTACCCATCTCTAATAAGTGTAGGAGATATTACAGTTGATTTCCTCTATCAGCAGTAGCAAGGACATTTTTTGAGTTCCATAAAGTGTACCCTGCTGGGATCATTACTCAACAGTTTGTACTTCAGGTTCTTGTTTGCCTTGGAGCCAGGACACAGAGAAGGATTTTTTTTTTCTGTACTGCTTAATTAGAATTACTAAAACTCACACCAACCATGTTTTTTTTTTTTTTTTAAACTTTTCAGTACGAACTGCATTGTTGGCTATAATTGGGTTCATGCCCACCAAAGGGGAAGGTGCCATAGGTTCTCTGGATTACACACCTGAAGAAAGAAAAGCACTTGCCAAAAAGTAAGTTCCTGCTGTGTTTTGTATAAAGCCCATTAGTGTGATATGGAATTCATTGTTCTCATCTTTCAGCAGTTGTATCTCAACCTCCCAGTTTTGTTCAAGAAGCACTCCAGGAAAAAACTTCAAAAAAAAAAAAAAACTAAAAAAAATCTGTTGACTTACAATCTAACTAAAACTAAAATATTATCTGATCCAATATATCCTAAAATCCAACGCACCTTCTCCTAGATATATCAGAGCAAATAAGAGGCGCTCATATCCCTAGTGCTAGAAATCGCATGTGCTGCAATTTCATCAAAAATAAAGGTTGAAAATATCTTAAGTGTGCAAATTAATGCATGAAACTTAACGGTGTTTACCAATACTAATCAAACCATGCGAAAGTACATCCAAAGTGCACGTGAAAAAAGCTGTGACAGCAAAATAATAAATAAATGGCTAAAAATCCCCAGTTATTGTGTTTCATAAATTAAAGTGCAGAAAAAATTGTAATTGATTATATAATTATATTACAAACAAATTAATTGGTTAAAGCATGAAAAATCAGTCCTTTACAATCTTGTGACAAATAACGTGATTAAATTTGTGACAGAAAAGTGCATAAAAATCGCATAAAAATCGCACAAATCTTCTAAGGTGCAGTGATCTTGAAAATGCTGAATTCCACGTGTCCTTCACCTCACCACCGTGATACGTGAATCCACTCCCAAAGGAATCTCACTCACCGAATAATTTTGCCAGCACTCTCATGCACGGCAAAAAACGCTTAGTAGCCACACTCCAGAGAACTCCAGCAAGCAGCAGCAGCAATGCCACAGTGTGTAGAATCAATCCACATGTAAAAAAATTGAGGAACTCACATAGCGTAAACCAGCATGGCAAGTTTATTTAAAACCACTACAATCTTCAATGGAAACACTCACATTTTAAAGATAAAAATCAGCAGTAAAACCAATGGGATTCACAGCAAGCTTCAATCATTAGTGGATACACTCAGAACAACAAATGGTCACGGCGGACCCGAGGTGTGTTGATGCTCAGACTCACGGTCTTTCTCACCCCCCTCCGTGGTGCGCCGTGCAATGACAGACTCTCCTTCGTATAGTGCGGCTCTCAGCGTTGCTTGTCACATCTCATAGCCACGCCCCCGACATGTTTCGTCATCGATCAGACTTATTCATGGGATTGGCTAACTAGGCCGTCCCTCAACCCTTATATCTCCTCCTCCCTGGTCTCCCATAGGTTGGTGAGTCCGCATGCGCACATCTCGTGTCCCCGCTCCTATAATAGACAAGAGACTACGGCGCGCCGCTGTACAGGGATGCGGTTAGCCTATATTTAACTGTGGACTGATTGCAGCAAATACCTTAGATGGATAGCTCAGCCATCATACATTCTGCATACCAGTGTGAACGGTCACAGTATTACTACCATGCTCACATCTGAAGCAAACCTAATTAACACTTACTGTATACCTGTATAAGTGATCATAGCGTTGCCCCCATGGTCACGTCTGAGGCATACTTAATCTGGATATTTCGCACACCAATATAAGTAACCATAACATTACTGCTACGGCCACATTTAGAACGACCTAATTTTATATTTATCCAACAACATCTCATCATAAACATATCGGTCTATAATTTGCTAAATCAGAGGTTTACACTTTGATCACTGAAATATTCACCATTGGATGGACCTATACCCACAGGTAATTACATGTTGGATACAATTCAAATAAAGTGCGAGTGTATTAAAACAAGATAAAATTATTAAATAATCCTTGAATAACCCTACGATTGTCCCAAATATTAGCAACATGGTGAGAATCTAATTAAATAAATACCTTTAAAATAAAACTCCATATCAAATAATACATGAATAATTACACAGTCACAATTTAGTATTTACACTTATATGACGAAGCTATAGCTCATGACAAGCTGTTGAGCTCCTATCAATTACTCCCCTACTATGAGGGTTTAGTGATGAGACCCACATCTGGTACCTCACTCACCCCCCCTCTTAATGTTTAGGGCTGCTTCGCCAATAAGCCTTTAAATTGACCAAAATGAAGCATATTACGATATACTCATGCAAAACCTATATCTGGAATACTTAAAATAATATCTATCTCCATTAAAAAATATATATATATCACATCCAAACCCTCATAATCCAGGGTCTCTAAATAAGAAAAAATTACCAGATAATCATAACAGGGTCACACACTTCAGAATCTCCTACTAAAGTGTTCAACCAGACCGCAGCACATCAAATTTAACTACCTTCAATCAAAAATTATTTATGAAGCAGTTTAAATCTAGTTCTATATTTAACCCCTTAGGGGCTAAACTTTTCAATAAAAAGATCCAGCGAGTCTCCCTCTGCGATAGATCCCTGACCCTGTTGGAACCCCTCCAAGAAGGATGGACCACGTCGATTCCACAGAATTGTAAAAGTGAGGGATCCTTTTGATGTTTTTGTTTGAAATGCAAGGAGACACTATGATACTTATAACCGTTCTTAATATTGGTTAAATGCTCCGAGATTCTGATCCTTAGTAGTCTTTTTGTTCTGCCCACATAAAGTAGGCCACAAGGGCACCACATTAAGTATACAACAAAAGAGGAGTTACAAGTGCTGAATTCCTTAATTTCGAAGGATTCACCTTCCCTGTTTGTTAAGCACACAATGTCCACCGCCTCGCCCCATTGTCAATGGCATTGGGTCTGTCACAGCTAGACTGGGGGAGTATTTGGATAAATTCCTCCAGCCCAGTGTAAAGATCACAAGGGCGTATTTGAAAGATACGGGGGACTTGTTGACTTTGCTCAAGGACGTAAGATTAAGTGCTACATCTCCTGTATACTTGGTAACGGCTGATGTAGCTTCTTTGTATACTATTATACAACATGAAGACGCATCCTTAGCTCTAAATTGGGCATTAAGTAAGAGAGAGGACATTCCAGGCATACAAAAGCGGTTTTTGGGGCATGTACTGGATTTTTGCATGTCCCATAACTATTTTTGGTGCAACGGTGATTTTTATTCCCAGCAGGTTGGCGTGGCAATGGGAGCGAAATTTGCTCCCAGCCTCGCCAACCTGTTTATGGCGGAGTGGGAGGACAGGAAGGTTTTTAATGTCAGAAGACCCCAGCTTTTATTTTACCGGAGATTCATTGATGACCTCCTATTTATATGGGAAGGCACGGAGGAGTCGGCAATTGAGTTCTTACAGGAACTGAATAATAACAATAATAACATTAGATTGGAATATCAGATTAGTAGTGTTAGGGTTAACTTCCTAGATGTGACCATCGAAAGATATATGGACACATTAAGGACTAAAGTGTTTTTTAAACCGACAGACCGTAACAGCTATTTGTCTATAAGAAGTGGCCACCATCCCGGATGGATAAAAAATATTCCGAAGGGGCAAATGGTACGAGTTCGACGTAATTGCACTTTGTTAGATGATTTTTATGAACAGGCGGGTATCCTCAAAAATAAATTCATACAGAAAGGATATGATACGGATGTATTGAATAAGATTATTCAGGAGGTGGCACAAACCCCGAGGGAGAATTGCTTTGAGAAAAGGAATGTTCCCCAGACGATGGAAGGCCAACATCAGTTGGGGTTCATATCAGGATATCACTGTCAATACAAAGACATTGAGAGGATATTCAAAAAGCATTGGCATATCTTACGGAAAGATAGGCAGTTGGGAGAGATCCTACCGAATCAACCGAGATTCATTTACAGGAGGGCTCCAAGTTTTGGCGATCATGTAGTAAGGAAAATCTTGGACCCACCTGGACATAATGATCTCAGAATCGACCTTAAGGGCTTTTACTGTTGCAGAAGATGCATTTGCTGCAGGACCGTGAAAGTTAGCCACAGAGGAGTGACAAGCATAACAAACAGGGAAGGTGAATCCTTCGAAATTAAGGAATTCAGCACTTGTAACTCCTCTTTTGTTGTATACTTAATGTGGTGCCCTTGTGGCCTACTTTATGTGGGCAGAACAAAAAGACTACTAAGGATCAGAATCTCGGAGCATTTAACCAATATTAAGAACGGTTATAAGTATCATAGTGTCTCCTTGCATTTCAAACAAAAACATCAAAAGGATCCCTCACTTTTACAATTCTGTGGAATCGACGTGGTCCATCCTTCTTGGAGGGGTTCCAACAGGGTCAGGGATCTATCGCAGAGGGAGACTCGCTGGATCTTTTTATTGAAAAGTTTAGCCCCTAAGGGGTTAAATATAGAACTAGATTTAAACTGCTTCATAAATAATTTTTGATTAAAGGTAGTTAAATTTGATGTGCTGCGGTCTGGTTGAACACTTTAGTAGGAGATTCTGAAGTGTGTGACCCTGTTATGATTATCTGGTCATTTTTTCTTATTTAGAGACCCTGGATTATGAGGGTTTGGATGTGATATATATATATTTTTTAATGGAGATAGATATTATTTTAAGTATTCCAGATATAGGTTTTGCATGAGTATATCGTAATATGCTTCATTTTGGTCAATTTAAAGGCTTATTGGCGAAGCAGCCCTAAACATTAAGAGGGGGGGTGAGTGAGGTACCAGATGTGGGTCTCATCACTAAACCCTCATAGTAGGGGAGTAATTGATAGGAGCTCAACAGCTTGTCATGAGCTATAGCTTCGTCATATAAGTGTAAATACTAAATTGTGACTGTGTAATTATTCATGTATTATTTGATATGGAGTTTTATTTTAAGGTATTTATTTAATTAGATTCTCACCATGTTGCTAATATTTGGGACAATCGTAGGGTTATTCAAGGATTATTTAATAATTTTATCTTGTTTTAATACACTCGCACTTTATTTGAATTGTATCCAACATGTAATTACCTGTGGGTATAGGTCCATCCAATGGTGAATATTTCAGTGATCAAAGTGTAAACCTCTGATTTAGCAAATTATAGACCGATATGTTTATGATGAGATGTTGTTGGATAAATATAAAATTAGGTCGTTCTAAATGTGGCCGTAGCAGTAATGTTATGGTTACTTATATTGGTGTGCGAAATATCCAGATTAAGTATGCCTCAGACGTGACCATGGGGGCAACGCTATGATCACTTATACAGGTATACAGTAAGTGTTAATTAGGTTTGCTTCAGATGTGAGCATGGTAGTAATACTGTGACCGTTCACACTGGTATGCAGAATGTATGATGGCTGAGCTATCCATCTAAGGTATTTGCTGCAATCAGTCCACAGTTAAATATAGGCTAACCGCATCCCTGTACAGCGGCGCGCCGTAGTCTCTTGTCTATTATAGGAGCGGGGACACGAGATGTGCGCATGCGGACTCATCAACCTATGGGAGACCAGGGAGGAGGAGATATAAGGGTTGAGGGACGGCCTAGTTAGCCAATCCCATGAATAAGTCTGATCGATGACGAAACATGTCGGGGGCGTGGCTATGAGATGTGACAAGCAACGCTGAGAGCCGCACTATATGAAGGAGAGTCTGTCATTGCACGGCGCACCACGGAGGGGGGTGAGAAAGACCGTGAGTCTGAGCATCAACACACCTCGGGTCCGCCGTGACCATTTGTTGTTCTGAGTGTATCCACTAATGATTGAAGCTTGCTGTGAATCCCATTGGTTTTACTGCTGATTTTTATCTTTAAAATGTGAGTGTTTCCATTGAAGATTGTAGTGGTTTTAAATAAACTTGCCGTGCTGGTTTACGCTATGTGAGTTCCTCAATTTTTTTACATGTGGATTGATTCTACACACTGTGGCATTGCTGCTGCTGCTTGCTGGAGTTCTCTGGAGTGTGGCTACTAAGCGTTTTTTGCCGTGCATGAGAGTGCTGGCAAAATTATTCGGTGAGTGAGATTCCTTTGGGAGTGGATTCACGTATCACGGTGGTGAGGTGAAGGACACGTGGAATTCAGCATTTTCAAGATCACTGCACCTTAGAAGATTTGTGCGATTTTTATGCGATTTTTATGCACTTTTCTGTCACAAATTTAATCACGTTATTTGTCACAAGATTGTAAAGGACTGATTTTTCATGCTTTAACCAATTAATTTGTTTGTAATATAATTATATAATCAATTACAATTTTTTCTGCACTTTAATTTATGAAACACAATAACTGGGGATTTTTAGCCATTTATTTATTATTTTGCTGTCACAGCTTTTTTCACGTGCACTTTGGATGTACTTTCGCATGGTTTGATTAGTATTGGTAAACACCGTTAAGTTTCATGCATTAATTTGCACACTTAAAGGGGTTGTAAAGGTAAAAGTTTTTTCACCTTAATGCATTCTATGCATTAAGGTGAAAAAACTTCTGACAGAACCGCCGCCCCCAGCCCCCCCGTTTTACTTACCTGACGCCTCGAAAGTCAGCTTCGCGTTCCCGACATCTGTTCCTCCGCTCACCCTGGCCGCTGATTGGCTGCAGTGGATGGATTGAAAGCAGCGCAGCCATTGGCTCGCGCTGCTGTCAATCACATCCGATGACGCGGCGCGCCGGGGGGCGGGGCCGAGTGATACAGCGAGCGGCTATAGCCGCCGGCTGTATCACGGGAGCGCGCCCGCAAGCACTCACCACCGTGCGAGAGAGCTCGCATGAAGGTGGTAAATGCTTGCGGGGAGGAGCTGAGACAGCCGCCGAGGGACCCCAGAAGACCAGGTTCGGGGCCACTCTGTGCAGAACGAGCTGCACAGTGAAGGTAAGTATGACATGTTTGTTATTTTTAAAAAAAAAAAAAAACACCTTTACAACCCCTTTAAGATATTTTCAACCTTTATTTTTGATGAAATTGCAGCACATGCGATTTCTAGCACTAGGGATATGAGCGCCTCTTATTTGCTCTGATATATCTAGGAGAAGGTGCGTTGGATTTTAGGATATATTGGATCAGATAATATTTTAGTTTGATAGCTTCTTAAAGGGGCAGCTCTCTTTTTTCACTTTTCATTTAGTGAGTTATATATGGTTACACATATTTTGTTATACACCAAATGAGCCATTCACTGGATCTTTTTTCTGTTTGTTGCAAATTCTATTCATTGGCGCAGTGGGGGTTGTTTTGAATTGAGGGCGGCTCACCATTCTGACTACCCATTTTTTTATTTTGACTTACAATCTAAAGTGGTGTATGCCACCTTCCAGATCGCTGCCTGTTATTCAAAATGTACACATACATGTAGCACCAATAGTATAGTCTTTGCTAATCTTCAAGCACTCTGACTTGCGACTCTCCTACACAGCAGCTGTCCTATTTGTTCACCGCATCCTCTCTCCTTATCCAATCACAGAATGCTTGTCCAATCACAGAACTGATTTGCAAAATACAAAGCGTTCTGTGAATGGAAAAGAAAGAGGAAGGGCGGACAGTGCAGTTTGTGTGTAGGATAGCTGCAAGTCTGCTGACGTAGCACCAGAAGTATAGTGAAGTAAATTGCAGAAAGGATCCAGCAGGTGGCATACACCGCCTGAGATTTAACTATTTGTATGCCAGAAGATTTAAAGGAGATCTCTGAAGTTCTTTGAGAAAAAAGTAATTCCCTCCAGTCAAACTTTATATATTGCATGTCAAGATTTCAAAGGATAACAAAACGTTTAGTATTGGCATCCTTTTACAGGCTATTTTACTTTTCTCTCCACTCTTTTTAGCGATCTCTGCTGTGTGGCCTACTAGGAGCCACACTGGTGCCACTTCAGAAGTCCCCTGACTGGACTCACAGTCACGCTGCAATTGCATGGCAGACCATTCACTGTAACAGACCATTGTATTATTTATAGGTCTCAGGAGTACTTTTGTGATGCGTGCGGAACAAGCATGAAAACTTCTTTACTTCCACTAAGTTCAGAATCCAGCCAAGATGACACAGAAGCCAGAGAACTTGCAAGACAGATCAGTTTTACGGTACGTGACCTATGCTTGTTTATTTGTCTTGGTGTACATATACTACTTTACTGCTTCTTCTGGTGTTTAAAGGTAAGGAATGCAAGTGCTCCAATGCATCAGGAGGGCAGTGCCGGTGTCCAAAAAATGTGCTATGCCACAGCAAGTTTTGTTAAAAAAAAAATCTTCATCAGGGAACTCAAAAGACATAATTGTTAAAATATAAACATAAAATGCAATTTGTGTGTGTGTAAATTTATTAAAAAAAAAAAATATTTCTTTCTCGAACATCACGGGACACAGAGCCACAGTAATTACTGATGGGTTATATAGGTATCACTGGTGATTGGACACTGGCACACCCTATCAGGAAGTTCAACCCCCTATATAATCCCTCCCCCTTGCAGGGATACCTCAGTTTTTACGCCAGTGTCTTAGGTGATGGACGTGTAAAGATGTCCTGTGCTGAGCTCCAAAGGGAATATCCTAAGATCCTATACTGGGGCAAGCCAGGCGAACCGGATCTATTCAAAGTGTCTTTTCATGGCCGAATTGAATGGTACCCGGGCCTCGTGTCCGAAGAAACGAGGTTTTACCCGTAATGCTTCTCTTTTTAGAGAGCTGGACCCCGCAGATCAGAAAATGGCTTTAAACTTCCTAATTTCTGGCGTGGTGCTTTACGGTCCCAGAACTGTTGGATCCCCCTACTGATGGGGACCCCAGTCTCTGACGGTTTTTTCAAACGGAGCCCACCGTGAGAGGTGAAGATTGGGTCTGTGTAAACAGCACCCTGCGGCTGGATAAGGTAAGAGGAGATTCCACAGAATTTTTGAGTTCTAGTGGCTTTTCTCCTTTAAGGTAAATGCATGCTATGCCTATTGTGACCACCGGGGGCTGCCAAGAGCACAAACCTACACATGCTGAATGTCTGTCTCAGGTGTTGTAATCGCTGTGTATGTCCCAGCGTATCAAGCAGGCTGCAAGCAGGTAAGGTGGATGGGGGGATTTCTCATGTTTGAATGTTCCCCCCCAGGCTAGAGAGGGGCCACAGGGGTCTAGAAAGTGGTTATACCACCCGGGCTCTGTGGCCTAATGGCCACCATCTCTGAAGATAGCCGTTCAGGCAAATCTTGTTACCAGTCTCCCTCCTTCCCCCCCCCCCCCCATCCCCAGCCTTTTCTCCAGAGCATGACAGGAGAGTCGGCAGTGTGGGAAGCGCTCGTTTTTTTCAAAACTCGAGGGGGGGGGGCGGTAGAGGAGGGGGCGGGATGTCAGCACAGAGTGTTTAGACTCCCACTCAGGCCAGCTGCAGGCTATTAAAGGCACTCTGTACAGGTGCACTCAGCCTTCTGAGAGACACAGAGCTGACGGTCGCATGTAAGGTGGGACACAGGCATTCTCCTAGGCAGCATTTACTGAAGTAACACCAGACTGAGCATTGGGTAGCAAGGCTTTTAGCCAGACTACATCGCTCAGCGGACAGTGTTCATTTGTATACCTCACACCTTGTTGCTTTGCACTATGGGTAGAAGAGGTTCAAGCACCCCAGGAACCAGAGACACTAGGGGATCTCGTTCAGGTTCTGAGGGCCCCCTGTCGGCAGCATCCTTCCCCCCTAAAGATGGGCCAGGGACGGCTAGCCAGGGAGAGCCATTTGGGTCAGGGGCTACACCTGCTTCTGGCACTTCAGCCCCTATATATATTACACAAGAGGTTTTTTCCTCAACCATTAATGGTCTAGAGGAAAGATTAATGGCCGTGATTACGTCTTCACGCAGTGGAAGAAAACGCACTAGGCTTTCCTCTGTTCCCCAAGACCCTCAGACAGAGGAGCTCTGGGATAAAGGAGATGAATCCCTTTCAGAGGATCGGGATGGGATGGATGATTCCTCTTCGGAGGATTCAGGTGGAGAGGGACCCTCTGCGACTTCCCAAGAGGAGAAAGTCTTAGTGCAGATCCTCACTGGATTGGTCCGCTCCACATTTAAGTTGCCCATACCTGAAACTGCTAAAGAATCCTCTTCTGCTTTGGGGTCACTGAAACCTTTCCAAGCAGCACATGCTTTTCCTGTTCATACTTTACTTGAAAAGCTTATTTATTCTGAGTGGGATCACCCAGACAAACGTTTTTTTCCGCCGAGAAAGTTTTCAACACTTTATCCGATGGAAGAAAAGTTTATTAAAATGTGGGGAATTCCGGCTATTGATGCCGCCATTTCCTCAATAAATAATAGCCTGACTTGTCCTGTAGACAATGCTCAGATGCTCAGGGATCCTGAGCATAAAAGGATGGAATCCCTATTGAAGGATGTTTTCTCCTTAGCAGGATCAGTGGCCCAACCTGCAATAGCAGCGATTGGAGTCTGTCAATACTTAAGAGACCATGTTAAGCAGGTCATCAAAGTATTACCTGAACAGCAGGCCCAGGGGTTTGCTAACCTTCCAGCGGCCTTATGCTTTGTGGTTGACGCCATTAGAGATTCTATCGTGCAAACCTCCCGTCTTTCACTGGGGTTGGTGCATATACGTAGAATCCTATGGTTGAAAAATTGGTCAGCCGAAGCACCATGTAAGAAGCTACTGGCTGGGTTTCCATTTCGTGGTGCAAGGTTGTTTGGAGAGGACTTGGATAACTATATCAAGAGAATCTCTTGTGGGAAAAGCACTCTCTTACCTGTCAAGAAGAAGAGTAAGCGTCCCTCTTTCAAACGGACTCTTTCCCCAGCGCCGGGGGCTTCAGCCTCCAGGCAGTCTCGACGGCCGCCTCCATCGGGGTCCAGAGACAAGAGTCAACCCCAGGGACAAAAGAAGTCCTGGGGAAAGAAGCCTACTAGGCAAAACACTAAGACCTCTGCATGAGGGGGCGCCCCCGCTCACTCGAGTGGGGGGAAGACTGCGACAATTCTCAGAGCTCTGGCAGGAGGACTTCCAGGACAGATGGGTAGTCTCCACGGTAACCTTAGGGTACAAGCTGGAGTTTCAGGAATTCCCTTCTCCTCGGTTCCTCAGATCAAATGTTCCCAGAGACCCAGAGAAGAAGCAGTCGCTCCTTCTAGCGTTAGAGCGACTTTTGTCGCAGGAGGTCATTATGATAGTTCCCGCAAAGGACCAGGGATTGGGCTTCTATTCCAACCTTTTTACGGTCCAAAAGCCAAATGGGGATGTCAGGCCCATTTTGGACTTAAGGGATCTGAACCGATTCCTAAGGATTCAATCCTTCCGCATGGAATCAATTCGAACAGTAGTTCCCACCCTGCAGGGAGGAGAATTTCTGGCATCAATAGACATCAGAGATGCATATCTGCATGTGCCCATTTTTCCTGCTCATCAGAAGTTTCTGCGCTTCGAGGTAGGAGGGCGCCATTTCCAGTTTATGGCTCTGCCCTTTGGGATAGCCACTGCACCTCGAGTGTTCACAAAGATCTTGGCTCCTCCTCTGGCCAGATTAAGGGCTCAGGGTATAGCTGTCATAGCATACCTAGACGACCTGCTCTTGATAGACCGGTCGGTAGCCTCTTTGAATGGAAACTTGAGGACCACGGTCAGGTATCTAGAACACCTGGGTTGGATCCTCAACTTAGAAAAGTCTTTCCTAAAACCAGTAAGAAGACTGGAATATTTAGGTCTGATTATACATACAAGCCAGGAGAAAATATTTCTACCCCAGGCAAAGATCACTGCTTTGAGAGAGCTGATTCTGACAGTAAGGACCAAGAAGGGTCCCTCAGTCCGCCTTTGTATGAGGCTACTAGGGAAGATGGTGTCTTCATTCGAAGCAGTTCCCTATGCTCAGTTTCACTCAAGAATGCTGCAACACAGTATTCTGTCGACCTGGAACAAGAAGGTTCAGGCATTAGACTTTCCGATGCACCTGTCGCATGCGGTGCGTCAGGCCTCAATTGGTGGCTCATACCCGAAAACCTGCAGAAGGGGAAATCCTTTCTACCGGTTACCTGGACGGTGGTAACAACAGATGCCAGTCTGTCAGGTTGGGGAGCAGTTCTGGAACAGGCTGCGGTCCAAGGGGTATGGTCCAAGACAGAGAGGACCTTACCCATCAACATTCTGGAGATCCGGGAGATACATCTAGCTCTAAAGGCCTGGACTATCAGGCTACAGGGTTGTCCGGTCAGGATCCAGTCCGACAATGCCACAGCAGTGGCTTATGTCAATCATCAGGGAGGCACCCGGAGCCGAGCTGCTCAAAAAGAGGTGAACCAGATCTTAGTCTGGGCAGAGATGCATGTGCCATGCATATCGGCAGTTTTCATCCCGGGAATAGAGAATTGGCAGGCGGACTATCTAAGTCGCCAGCAGTTACTTCCAGGGGAATGGTCTCTGCATCCCGACGTCTTTTGGGCCATATGCCAAAGATGGGGGGTTCCAGATGTAGATCTCTTTGCATCCCGATTCAACAAAAAGATAGACAGATTTGTGGCAAGGACAAAAGATCCTCTTGCATGCGGGATGGATGCGTTGGTGATTCCGTGGCATCGGTTCTCACTGATTTACGCATTCCCGCCTATTCTGCTACTACCACGACTCCTTCGCAGGATCAGGCAGGAAAGGAAGTCGGTACTTCTGGTGGCCCCCGCTTGGCCCAGAAGGACTTGGTATGCAGAAATAGTAAGGATGACGGTGGGTTCCCCGTGGACCCTACCGGTACGCCCAGACCTGTTATCTCAAGGTCCAGTGTTCCATCCTGCCTTACAAACGATAAATTTGACGGTTTGGCTATTGAGACCCACGTTCTGAAGAGTCGTGGGCTCTCAGGTCCTGTCATATCTACCTTGATTAATGCAAGGAAGCCAGCTTCCAGGATGATTTATCATAGAGTCTGGAAAGCTTATATAACCTGGTGTGAATCCAGAGGTTGGCATCCCAGGAAATATGTCATAGGTAGAATCCTTGATTTTCTACAGATGGGATTAGAGATGAAGCTGGCCTTGAGTACCATCAAGGGCCAGGTCTCTGCTTTATCAGTATTATTTCAGCGGCCACTTGCTTCGCATTCTTTGGTCCAAAACTTTATGCAGGGGGTGATGCGTCTTAATCCTCCGGTTAAAGCGTCCCTAAACCCCTGGGACTTGAATTTGGTCCTGGCTGTGTTACAGAAACGGCCTTTTGAACCAATAAGTCAGATTCCTTTGGTCTTGTTGACAAGGAAATTAATTTTTCTGGTGGCCATCTCTTCTGCTAGAAGAGTATCAGAATTAGCAGCCCTTTCCTGTAAGGAGCCTTATTTGATTATACACAAGGATAGAGTGGTACTACGCCCTCATCCTAGTTTTTTACCGAAGGTGGTTTCTGATTTTCATTTAAACCAAGACATTGTTCTACCTTCCTTTTTTCCAGATCCCTGTTCTCCGGAAGAGAGATCTCTACATTCGTTGGATGTAGTAAGAGCAGTTAAGGCCTATCTAGGGGCAACTACTCAGATCCGCAAGACGGATGTTTTGTTTGTGCTGCCAGAGGGTCCCAATAGAGGACAGGCAGCGTCAAAAGCTACCATTTCTAAATGGATTCGACAGTTGATCATTCAAGCTTACGGTTTGAAACAGAAGATTCCTCCGTTTCAGATCAGGGCACATTCCACAAGGGCTATTGGTGCTTCTTGGGCAGTGCATCACCGGGCCTCTATGGCTCAAATCTGCAAGGCCGCAACCTGGTCTTCAGTTCATACATTCACCAGATTCTATCAGGTGGATGTGAGAAGGCATGAGGATATCGCCTTTGGGCGTAGTGTGCTGCAGGCAGCAGTACAGGGTCCTCAGGTCTGATTGCACCCTACTTGGTCGTGGTTCCCCCCCCTCAGGTAGCATTGCTCTGGGACATCCCATCAGTAATTACTGTGGCTCTGTGTCCCGTGATGTTCGAGAAAGAAAATAGGATTTTTTAAAACAGCTTACCTGTAAAATCCTTTTCTTTCGAAGGACATCACGGGACACAGAGGTCCCACCCCTCTTCTAATACACTATATTGCTTGGCTACAAAACTGAGGTATCCCTGCAAGGGGGAGGGATTATATAGGGGGTTGAACTTCCTAAAAGGGTGTGCCAGTGTCCAATCACCAGTGATACCTATATAACCCATCAGTAATTACTGTGGCTCTGTGTCCCGTGATGTCCTTCGAAAGAAAAGGATTTTACAGGTAAGCTGTTTTAAAAAATCCTATTTTTCCCCAAATCGTCTTCCAGAACAACACATGCGATAGAGCGTTGCCTCTTCCAACAGGAGCAGGAACCACATCAAAAACCATGTAAAATGAAGTCCCTCTGCTAAACTGGTCAGTCATTGTATTTCCTCCACCCTGAGGAGACACATCGATTAGAAGGGGGCTCGGATAAGGATTCTCAGCTGCAGTCTTCTACCCACCCCCCCAATGTCTCACCCTTCTTGACAAATATGGGGGAAATACTTGCCCCCCCAGTCCAGTTCCTATTTTGGGGCAAGAAGTATTCTGGGCCCACTCCCTTTTCAGTGTCTGGGGAAGTCCAGTAATAGGATTTTACCACCTCGGTGTACTGGCCTAGGCTGATGTGGTTCCCTTCGGGTAGTAGTTGGGGAACATCTCTGCTGGGGATGCGTCAGGGGGAGTTTACTTAACCAGTGGCACCAGGCACCCAGTTCTAATAGGGTATTGTTGCAGTGCCTGGTTTTCGGGGGCTGTGAGTGCAATACAGACTTCATAAATAGTCGTCTTTTAATGGCTCTCATATGCAGAATATACTCATGACTGTATGTAATATCAGAGTCAAATAGATGGCTCAAAAAAATCCTTAATTGGGCTTTTGTGTTGCTTTTTGTGTTGTTACACAGGCTTTGGAGGCTTGTGTATGTCCTTGGTTGACCAAGACCTTACTACTATAGTTGGGTCTTATTATTGGAATATATATTTCTTTGTTGAACCAAACCCGCATAACTCCAAGTTTGTTCCCTACATAAGGAAATGGCAGAATTAGGTGGACTTGCCCTTATTTAAAGGAGAAGTCCAGCCAAAGCTTGTTTGACTGAGGTCTCTGCTGACGTCATGGATATCAGTCCAGGCACTGCGTCATCCTGACAATGGTAGTCTGGATCCACCAGGTGTCTGGACTGACACCCATCTCCGTCTCTCAGCGAGCCACTGAGAGCCTCAGATGGCCGCTCCGCCCCCTCCACAGCTCAGTGCTCCAATGAGTGCAGAGGGAGAAGAGCAGAGAGCAGTGACTGACCGTCTACAGCTCTCTGCTCACGGAGCTATGAAAACTGAGCGATCAGTGATGTTCGATCGCTCGATTTTCAGTGCAGAGGTTCCGGGGGACAGATGCAGTATCCACCTAGGTAAGTATGAAAAAAAACCAAAACAAAGGAAACCCATAATTCTCTTTTAATGGTTTATGTTTGGTACTTACTATTTTATAAGTACAGGTGGTCCCCGGGTAACAAACATCTGACTTACAAATGACTCATACTTGCAAATAGAGGGAGACAACAGGAAGTGAGAGGAAATCTATCCCTAGGCAGGGAATTTACAGGGAATTCTCTCCTGTAAGAGTTATTATGGGAAAAAGGTGTCTCCACTGAAGCTTTATCACCAGTCCTTGTTTCCACAACAACCCAAAATTTTCAAAATCCAATTGTCATTGGGACAGAAAGTGAGGCGACATCTTCTGAACAGGGGCACAGACAGCCAAACAAATGATACAGGGGTATTAACCCTTCCCTATGCTATCCAAAAAATGTAAAAATTATCATTTTGGCTGGAGTTACACTTTAAAAAATGTACCTGTTCCAACTTGCATACAAATTCAACCTAAGAACAAACCTACAGACCCTATCTTGTTTGTAACCCGGGGACTGCCTGTACCTTGACATGTTCAAAATATACTAGTGGTAATACATTATCAATATTTTGTATCTTCTTCATGATCATTTACAGGTAAATCCTCCTGGAATTTCTCAAGCAGAAGGAAGTGGCACTATACCAAAACCACCCGAAACAGAACAGAATACTGACACAGTGCTTCAGGTATAATTTTCCTAATTTTTTCTATAGTCGTGTTGTTTAATCCCAAGGGCCTTCTCTAAAATATATATGCAAATGAAAAAGGCCACCGCTCAGACTACTTTTATATCTAACATAATTAAGGCTCATGTTAGACATTTTGACATTGTCATTTTGACATGTGTTTTGCCAAAGTTCCTAAACTCAACTCCATAAAACCTGTGTGTTCCAGTACATATAGGCTTTTTCAAGGGTTTAGAAGCTGCTGCGGTTAGTTGAGGTTCAACCTCCCTCTCCTGAACGTGGAAGAATCACATTAAGGATAGGAACGTTTTGACCGCCGGCTGCGGGAAAACCCCTTTTTCAGGGCCATGGTAAATGACGGCCAAGTGTACATGAAGCCTAAGGTGCATAATGAGTGCCCTAAAACCACAAACCATACAATACTAAAGGTACCCCAGCACACTTTCCTGCTGGACAGCAAAAACAAAGTCTAAACTGCTTGAAAATTTTTCATTGAAAACAGAGGTTTCCCTGGTCATTTTCCAGGATGATCAGACAAGATGGGCTATGCCCCCCCCCCCCCTACAGAAAGAGAAAAGTGTGAACATTCTGCTCAAAAGTAAGAAAAGAGTTACCAAATGCATCCATATGTTACCTGAGTATCCACATAAAATCAAAATGGAGGAATCCACATAATGTAAGTCTAGCTAAACTTTTATTGGACTAAATAGTACAAAATCTACTCATATATGATAAAAATAGGTAAGCGATTTTAAGAAAACAATCCTGGGTTATATAGCAAAGTTACATAGCAAAGTCTTGCGTTTCGACATAAGTGATGATAGGTCGATGACCCCACTCATGACGAAAGGCGATGAGGGGAGCTAATGGACATGACATCGCCACACCTCTTTTGGATCTACAACTTTTATTGATTGGAGACTTTGCTGTGTAACCCGGGATTGTATTCTTAAAGCTCTTACCTATTTTTATCATGTGAGTAGAGTGACATTGCAGGAGTGACATCATCACGGATTGGCAAAAGATGGCCGGAGCCTGCGAATGCGGGAGGAAGACTGAGTGAAGATGGAAGCCCTGTCAGTGCTACAGGGCTTCTTTTTAGGGTAAATCTCTCATAATGTGCAGCACCATGGCAGTTGCAGATCAAACGGAAGCAGCTTCCTTGGCTGTAAAGGATATTGGGGTTTAATTCTGATATTAAATAGTATAGACACTTATTTGTAATGTTTTACATTTACAGTTATACCCTGTGTGAGCCTGAATTATTTTCTATTTAGTCATTTTCTGACTAAAGTCCCACTTTAAATATACAGCTAATCATTTTTTTTTTCAGATGAACACTATATAAATTGGTGTAGAGAGTTCATCCTTAACCGATTGTGGACCGCCCACCGTAGACTTACTTTGCGCTGGATTACGTACCTACTACGTGATCGGCGCACTTGGGTAGAGAGCGCCACCCCGGCTGTGCTGAGATCGGCTGCAGCACCAACTAATCAGTGGCTGCTGATTGGTCGCTGGTGTTCTATTGAAAAGTGCATCCTGTCGGATAATGTCTCCGGCTATCTGCGCATGTGCAGTACGCAACGTTGCTCGTGATGATATGTTGATCAACTGGCGTGACATCCACACTGTGCATGCACAGATAGTCGGAGGCATTATCTGACGATCTGCAAAGGGAGAATGTAATCGTGAAACACACCGAAATCCGCTTGTCTCGTGATCCGTCATTTCTCCCGCATGAGCAGAGAAGCAGGCACAATTCTTCCTTTGCAGATCGTCGGATAATGACGGACGATCTAGACGATCTGTGCATGCGCATTGTCGGCGTCGCGCCAGCTGATCAACATATCAGTTGGAGTGTTGTTGCATCCTGCACATTCGCAGATCGTCGGCAGCATTATTCGATGGGGATGCACTATTCGATAGAACACTTGCATCCGACGATCGGCTCTGGGCATTACTGAAGAGAGTCCTGTGTAGGTAAACAAACACAGAGCTCTGACAGCACACACAGTTACACATGTTGGCCACACATTTAACCCGTTGGTCGCCCTAGATATTAACCCTTTCCCTGCCAGTGTCATTAGTACAGCGACAGTGGCTATTTTAACCCCTGGCCGCCGAGCATATGCAGATGTGCGGCCTCGGCTTTCGGGGGTTATACTGGGATGATGCTGCAGGCATCATCCTAGTACCGGTTTTTAGAGCGAGCGATCGGCTTTCCAGGGATAACAACTGATGCGGCTAAAAGCCGCTTGATTGTTATCCCAGAGGAGCAGGAGTGGACGTCTCCCCCCTCCTGCCGATCTAACCAGGCCTCCCGTCCCACCAGGAAACTCGATCGACAATCCGCCACTTCCGGCGGCTAGGGACAGACTGGCACGAAGCCGGAAACGGCTTTGTTCCAGTCTCCTGATTGTAAAAACGGAAGTGACGTCACAGCGTCACTTCCTGTCTACTCGGCTGCCAATGGCACTGGTTTTTAAAAAATATACAGTATTCAGATTCGCCGATAACGGCGATCTGAATACGTTGAAGTGCAAAGGAGGGATCGGGGGTCACCACCTATTACTGTCACAAGGGATGTTTACATTCCTCGTGACAGCAATAAAAGTAATCAAACATTTTTTTTTTTCTTAAACGCAATTTAATAATATAAAAATGAAACAAAATAAATAAAAAAAAATGTTTTAAAGCGCCCCTGTCCCCGCGAGCTCGCGCAGCAAAGAAAACGCATACAGAAGTTGCGCCCGCATGTGTAAACAGTGTTCAAAACACATGTGAGGTATCGTCGCGATCGTCAGAGCGAGAGCAATAATTCTAGCACTAGACCTCCTCTGTAACTCTAACCTGGTAACCATAAAAAAATTTAAAGCGTCGCCTATGGGGATTTTTAGGTACCGTAGTTTGTCGTCATTCCATGAGTGCGTGTAATTATAAAGCGTGACATGTTTGGTATCTATTTACTTGGCGTAACATCATCTTTCACATTATACAAAAAAATTGGGCTAACTTTACTGTTTCCGTTTTTTTTAAATTCATGAGTGTCCCTTTTCCCAAAAAGTTGCGTTTAAAACACCGCTGCACAAATATCGTGTGATAAAAAAATATTGCAACAATCGCCATTTTATTCTCTGGATTCTCTGCTAAAAAAAATGTGTGTGTGTGTATATAATATATATACACACACAAATATATATATATATATATATATATATATATATATATATATATATAGTTTGGGAGCTCTAAGTAATTTTCCCCTATCGTCTTTCAGGACAGCCACCATGAGAGATAGTCTCCTCCTCTTCCTCTTAGGAAACACTGCGCCAGCCCATAAATTCTCACTTCCCCCTGCCAGACCACAGTATTAGTGTTTCCTCCGGTGGGGAGACACTGTGCAAGGAACCAGGCTTTTCAGTCAAGGGACTGTGGCTGTTATTTGTTTTTTTGAGCCTGTAAATGGGAGCAGGGGCTTCCTATGGGCATGGGGGGACTTACCCCTCGATTCGGTGGCCACCACTTCCTAGCTGAGCGCAGCTTCAGGCTGTGGGGGTTCCCTATCGCGGTCACAGGGCTGCAGCAGGCTGGCGTCCGCCCTTCCTGTATACTTTACAGGCCGCTCTCTTTTTGGAACTAGGCGGGCCGGACGACGGGCGACGTCATTTCCGGCGGAAGGGCGGGGGCTTGCCTTTGACCCGCGGCTTCCGGTTCCGGGTCGCAGGGCTGATAGGGAAGCCAGGCACAGGCTGGAGACAAGTCTGGGACGCGCACAGGCAGCGTTGGACTCGGTAGTAGCAACCACCTGCAAGTCATGTCGGAAGCGGATGCTCAACCAACGGACACTACCTCCAGCCTTCCTAAGGTAAGAGTGCTTTGGGGAAAAGTACTCTTTACCTAGGATTGTCCCTCCATGTATGGTTCCTGTCATGGGGGGGCAGATACCCTGGGTGGTCAGGGGAGGGAGGCTCAGATCCCCATAGATGAAGGAGGGTCTAGTGCACTCCCAGGGTTGTATCCTTGTTTTTTTAAAAAAAAAAAAAAAAAAAAAAAGTGACAGAAATGTTTGTTTTTCCTTTCTTGTATTTCAGAAAGCTACAGAAAAATCTAAGTCTACCCATAGCTCTAAGAGGAGGTGTGCCTCTTGCAGGGACACATTAGGGGAGGCATGGACAAAGGTCTTGTGTAGGGAGTGCATAGACTCCCTTGTTAAGGAGAGGGACTCTGAACAGGAGTCAGGACTTGCAGCCTCAGTTAAGGAGCTCTCGTCCACCTTTTCTTCATTTAAGGCCTTATTTGAAGGGTTTCAACCTCCCATTAGTCCAGCTCCCCAGGATACAACCCCGCCTCAGGCGCAGGGCTCTGCTCCTGCCCAACCTGCAACTTCAGTTAGGGCAGAGGAAGCTCCAGGGCCTTCCGGAGTGGAACTAAGACAGCCAGATAGTTCCTCCTCCGATTCCCAGGATGGTTCTGAGGGGGAGGACCAGGACGGGGAGTCCAGGAGATCCTCCAGATATAAATTATCCCTAGAGGAGGTAGAGGACCTCTTAGGGGCTATTTATACAACCCTCGGTATTCAGGAGGACAGGAAACCCCTGACCCTTCATGACCAGATGTACAGAGGCTTGGGGGAACAAAAGAAAAAGGTTTTTCCAGTTCATGAAGTACTGGTTGAAACTATCAAAAAGGAGTGGCAGGATCCCGAAAGGAAATCCTTTTTTTCTAGATCCTTAAAGAGGAGATTTCCGTTTTCGGATGATCCTACATCTGTCTGGAATAAAAATCCCAAGTTAGATGCTGCTTTCTCCCAGGTTTCCAGACACACTGACCTGGCTTTTGAGGACATGGGGGCCCTGGTGGATGTCATGGATAAGAGAATAGACTCTCTCCTTAAAAAGACGTGGGATTCAACAATTGGTAACTTGAAACCTGAGTTGGCTGTCACAGTAGTGGCTCGCAATCTGGAGCACTGGCTCTCTAAGATTCAAGAGCATATTGAGGCTGGAACGGCAAAAGAAACCATTCTGTCTTCTTTCCCTACGATTCTGCGGGGTATCGCCTACATAGCTGATGCCTCGGCAGAGTCAGTATGTATGACGGCCAGATCAGCGGCTCTGGCCAATTCGGCCAGGAGGGCCCTCTGGCTAAAAACCTGGCCGGGCGATAGCGCCTCTAAAGTCAAATTGTGCGGCATACCGTTAACGGGAGACCTTCTCTTCGGCCCAGGCTTAGAGACTGTCTTAGACCGCACAGCAGACAGGAAGAAATCCTTCCCGGTTAAGCGGAAAACCCCTGCACCTACAAAGAAGGGGTTTCGTCCGCAAAAGCGTAAAGAGACTCCAAAGCCGGAAGGGCAAAGGAAGTTCTGGGGTCAGAAAGGCAAGGGCAGAGGAGGGGCGATTTTTCGCCCTCCTGAACAGCCCCGTAAAAGTCAATGACTCCCCAACCATGGTGGGGGGAAGATTGGGGGCCTTCCTCCCACAGTGGGAGGCAATATCCCCCAATCGCTTTATCCTAGGGATTATAAGAAGGGGGTACCATATCGATTTCACAAATCTTCCTCCTCGGAGATTTTTGGTCACGCACCTACCCAGGTGTACGGCAAAAGCCGAGGCTCTGTTGGAAGCATTAAGAGATCTGGTAGATCAGAATGTGGTTCTAAAAGTCCCAAAAGCCGAGGAGGGAGAGGGGTTTTATTCACACATCTTCGTAGTGAAGAAACCCACAGGGAAATTCAGACTGATTCTGAATCTAAGGCCCCTGAACAAGTCAGTGACATACAGGAGATTCCGTATGGAAACAATTTTCACGGTGAGAACACTGTTGCCCCGCAACTGCTTTATGGTATCCCTGGACCTAAAGGACGCGTATCTACACGTTCCCATAGCAGAAGCCTCACAGAGGTTTCTCCGGCTAGCGGTAGATCTAGGTGGAACAACGGTACATCTACAGTTTCAGACGCTGCCTTTCGGGCTATCCTCCTCGCCCCGCATCTTCACCAAGGTCTTGGCGGAGGTGATGGCCTTTCTTCGGCTCCAGGGAATATCAGTGATAGCATACCTGGACGACCTGCTCCTGTTTGCAGCGTGTCCACTGCAGTTAGTCAGGGATCTAGAACTTACAAGAAGAGTTCTTTCAGGTCTAGGGTGGCTAATGAACTTGGAGAAATCCAGTTTGATTCCCTCCCAGCGCATTACCTACTTGGGCTACCAGTTGGACTCAACACTACTGAGAGTGTTTCTTCCAAGAGAAAAAATACTAAAGCTGGACAGGGCAGTGGCTGGTCTCCAGTGCAGCAGTCGGGTCTCCATAAGAGTTCTGATGTCGGCCCTGGGTCTTTTGACCGCGACCCTCCCAGCAGTGCAATGGGCAGGTCTGCACTTTCGTCCCTTATAGTCCTTTGTCCTAAGGGTATGGGATCACAGCCAGAGAAGTCTGGATGCCTTGGTTCAGGTCCCATCCCAAGTAAAGAGATCCCTCTGGTGGTGGAGGAGGGTCTCAAACTTGTCGCAGGGTCGTCTGTGGTTCATCCCAGTCTCTCAGGTGGTAACCACAGACGCAAGCGGCAGAGGTTGGGGGGCGCATCTGGGTTCCCTTGTAGCACAGGACACCTGGGAGGGAAACGAACTCAGAAGGTCGTCCAATTGGAAGGAGCTGAAGGCAATCGGGCTAGCACTCAGGTTCTTCAAAAAGGAGCTACAGGGCCACCATGTACAGGTGCAGTCGGACAACTCGTCCGCCGTAGCTTATGTGAACAAGCAGGGAGGCACAAAGAGCGGAGTACTGCTGGCATTGGCATCAGACATTCTGAGCTGGGCCGAGACTCACACTCTCTCACTCTCAGCAGTCTACCTGAGAGGAGAAAAGAATGTGATAGCAGACTTTCTCAGCCGAACCAAGCTGAGAGAGGGCGACTGGATCCTCAACCAGGAGGTTTTCAATCTCATCTCAGAGAAGTGGGGTCCTCCAGAGGTAGATCTGTTCGCGTCAAAAAACAACGCGAAAACCCCTTGTTTTTTCTCCCTAAACAGAGGGGAGGGAGCACAAGGGGTCGACGCATTGATCCAGGACTGGCATTTCAGAATCTGCTATGCCTTCCCGCCCCCAGCGTTATTACCAGCAGTTCTCAGGAAGTTTCAGATGGAAAACACGTCCCTGATTCTGGTAGCACCACATTGGCCAAAGAGGGCTTGGTTCTCAGTACTCAAGCAGCTAGCGGTCGAACCTCCCTTATTCCTGCCACCTCGAGAGGATCTCCTCTCACAGGGCCCAGTCCTCTGTCCACAGGTTCACCAATGGCAGTTAGCGGCCTGGCTACTGAGGAGGGTATGCTGAGAGCTAGGGGTTTTTCTGAGAAATTAATCTCCACCCTCCTCAATAGCAGGAAGAAGGAAACACGCCAGATATATAAAAAAAATCTGGGTACGTTTCAATAAATGGTGTGCAGAAGGCTCCCTTGCGGTACATAGTCCCACAGCTGTGTTGGAATTCCTTCAGTGCGGGGCAGACAGGGGTTTATCCATAAGTACCCTTAAAGGTCAGGTGTCAGCACTTAGTGCTTATTTAGAGAAACATCTGGCCACCAACCCCTGGGTGGTCAGATTCTTTAAGGCTCTGTCTAGACAAAGACCGGTTCAAGGTCCTCCCTTTCCCAAGTGGGACCTATCGTTAGTTTTGCAGGGCCTGACGGGAATCCCCTTTGAACCTTTAGAGGAATGTCTACTAAAGGATCTTACGTTAAAAACAGTTTTTTTGGTAGCAGTGACAACTGCCAGGAGAGTCAGCGAGATTGAGGCCTTATCTGTTAGACCTCCTTTTTGCGTTATTTTTCCAGATCGGATCATCTTTAAGACCGATCCAGCATTTTTACCTAAGGTTGCTTCTGGTTTCCACAGAAGTCAGGAGGTAGTTTTACCCTCATTTTGTCCCAACCCCTCGGGGGAAAGGGAATTAAAATTTCATTCTTTGGATGTAAGGAGATGTATCCTTAGATACCTAGAGCTGACCAAGATGTTTAGAAAGTCAGACTCTTTATTTGTTTTGTTTTCTGGGGCCAGAAAAGGATGCAAAGCGTCTCGACGCACTATTGCCAGATGGCTCAGAGTAGCCATTGGCCAGGCCTATACATTGGCAGGGAAAGAAATCCCAATGGGTATAAGAGCACACTCTACTAGAGCTATGGCAGCTTCGCAGGCAGAAAGGGCTGGAGCAACGCCAGAGCAAATATGCAGGGCTGCAACATGGTCCAGCTACTCCACTTTTGTAAAGCACTACAGAGTGGACCTGGTGTCGGCTAGTGAGCAAGCCTTTGGGCGAAAGGTATTGCAAGCGGTAGTCCCACCCTAAACTGGTAAGTGCTCGTTTATCCTCTCATGGTGGCTGTCCTGAAAGACGATAGGGGAAAATTAGAGTTACGTACCGGTAACGTCTTTTCCAGTAGTCTTTCAGGACAGCCCTAGTTACCCACCCGAAATTTTTGGGGGGGTCTTACAAAAGACCAGAACGCAGCATGATAATGATATGGAATAGTATGTTATTAATGTGTTCTTGTGTCTCCCCAGCTGACCGGAGGTAATCTCGGAATATACTGAGGTCTGGCAGGGGGAAGTGAGAATTTATGGGCTGGCGCAGTGTTTCCTAAGAGGAAGAGGAGGAGACTATCTCTCATGGTGGCTGTCCTCTCATGGTGGCTGTCCTGAAAGACTACTGGAAAAGACGTTACCGGTACGTAACTCTAATTTTCTAGCAAAAAATATGGATTTTAACTTGTAAACACCAAAAGTCAGAAATAGGCTTAGTCATGAAAGGGTTAAGCACTGATCACTGTATTGGTGTCACTGATTCCCAAAAAAGTTTCAGTTAGGTGTCTGATTTGTCCGCTGCAATATCGCAGTCCTGCCATAAGTCGCTGACCACTGCCATTACAAGTAAAAAATAAATAAAAATCCCATAAATATATCCCATAGTTTGTGGACGCTATGACTTTTGCACAAACCATTTAATATATGCTTATTAGAGTTATTTTGTTTACCAAAAATATGTAGCAGAATACATATTGGCCTACATTTTTTTTTTTTTTTTAATTGGATGTGGTTTTTTTTATAGCAGAAAGTGTCTGTATGTGTGTGTGTGTGTGTATGTATGTATGTATGTATGTATATATATATGTATATGTGTGTATATGTATGTATGTATGTGTATGTATATATATATATATATATATATATATATATATATATATATATATATATATATATATATATATATATATATATATATATATATATTCATATATTCAAAATTGTCAGTTTTTTAGTTTATAGCGCAAAAAATAAAAACCGCAGAGGTGATCAAATACCACCAAAATCTCTATTTGTGGGGAAAAAAAGGGGCATAAATTTTATTTGGGTACATTGTCGAACAACCGCGCAATTGTCAGTTCAAGTAATGCAGTGCCATATCGCAAATAATGGCCTGCTCATGAAAAGGGGTAAATCTTCCAGAACTGAAGTGGTTAAACAATAATTCCAGGTTCAGACACAATATAAACTTCATATCTTTGTTGCCCAACAGTGTTATTTTTTTTAAATGCAATGTTTTTGTTTTTTTTTTTTTTTTGTTTTTTAAAGTTTTTATAAAAAGTACAGTATGGCTTTGGGTTACAGTCTTTGCAAGAGTAGGTATGCAAGAAGGCAAACAATCAGCAATTCCTGGAGAATAAGGAGAGCTGTCACCTTTTTAAGTAAAGTTATAGGTAGTAAATCCAGCACCGGCCTACGCAAGAAACTACTTGGCTGACTAGTCATGTGGAGAAATAGTCTCAAAACTTGGCAGTTAGAATGTGTGAAAAAAAAAATGTAGTTGCAGAGTAGTGTCCTAAAGCAGATCTGAGCACCACAACCCAAAAACGCTATTTTAATTCATTTTTAAAATTCAAAGCAAACTAACTCCCCCATCCACCATGTCTCCATGCTTTATTTTCCTGAGAAATCGCTTTGAAAAACTCCCCCTAGCATTTGTGGCCATCTTGAGTAAGGGCAGACGATTCATGTAGCATTTACTCCCTGGAATCCATCTGCCCTTATCTCAGGCATGCAGGCAAGATGGTGTGCTTAGCTGAGAAAACCCCTCCTTCCCTCCTGTAGACTCCTGGGATGTAGAACAACGTTTGCCTAGGCCATACAAACCATAAACTAACTAAAGAAATATAAAATAAAGGAGAACTCCTGTGTTATTTTTATACAACATAACCTGTACACTACTCATACTATGCACAGACCATGCTTTGCTTGCAAGCTGGTGACAAGTCGGCAGGGTTTTCCTATGAAACAAGAGAGCCTGTGCAGTAATTCCTACAATATTCATAACTGTTTATAGACGATGGTTTTAAAAGCTTTACTGCAAATCCTTTTAGAGTTAAAGCGATAGTAAACTGCATTATTTATTTATTTTTTTTAACCCTGTAAGACAAAGGAATGCCTCACAACATAAAGAAGATAAAACACAGCCTCTGAACTGCCATGTGTACTGCTTAGTTTAAGTCACTGGGATTTTGGATGACCTGCGTTTTTGAGGTGCTTTCCAAAACCAGGAGAACAATGCCCATTAACATGAGCCCTTATGCACCCCTTTCTTGCGGGTCGTGTGTTGTAATATCCGTCTCTTGAAGAGCTCTGGATGCCGCTTTTGCCAACACTTTGGGTGTCCACCACTGAGACTGTGGTTTCTACTGTGACCCTCAAGTCATTAAAGGATACAGGAAATCAATCACAGAGGAAGTTTGTTTAGAACTTTCCCTGCTCCTCTTACCTACAGCAGCTTGCTAGGAGAGAAGGAAATATCTGTAAGGCCTCTTTCAAAGTGACAGTGATCCATGGAGGGTCAAATTTCAGAGGCAGCAGTTCCAGAGTGGCAGTTTGCTGCTTCCTGATATTCCTGTTTTTTCCTTGTTTTTTATTTTTTTTATTTTTTTTTCTCCGCAACAGGAATCTTGCTTCTAAAATACTGCATGCAGCTATGTGCCAAACATGGTTGTGGCACAGTCCCATTGACTTTAATTGGGTGATTTGCCAGCGGAATACCTGCCAAATCTGACATGCCAAGGCAAGTTTGCTGAACCATGAAGTACAGCATTGTGGCAGCGGCAATGTGAATGAACCTGAGCTTCTTCCATGTAAATTTGTAGGTAGGCTGCCGAGGGCACTAAAATTTGGATCAGCCACCTGTTATACTGTCCCCTTGCCACCTGTGTGAAGTTGGCCTAACTGGCAATAATACAGTAGTGAAAAATAAAGTAATGTATACACACACACTATATTACCAAAAGTATTGGGACGCCTGCCTTTACACGCACGTGAACTTTAATGGCATCCCAGTCTTAGTCTGTAGGGTACAATATTGAGTTGACCCACCCTTTGCAGCTATATCAACTTCAATATGCATGTGGATGAGAAGGCCTGACTCGCAGTCTCCGCTCTAATTCATCCCAAAGGTGTTCTATCAGGTTGAGGTCAGGAATCTGTCCAGGCCAGTCAAGTTCCTCCACCCCAAACTCGCTCATCCATCTCTTTATGGAACTTGCTTTGTGCACTGGTCCAAATCATTTGGTGGAGGGGGGATTATGGTGTGGGGTTGTTTTTAGGGGTTGGCCTTGGCCCCTTGGTTCCAGTGAAGGGAACTCTTAAGGCGAAAGCATACCAAGACATTTTGGACAATTTCGTGCTGCCAACTTTGCACCAGTGCACAAACAAGGTCCCCAAGACATGGATGAGCGAGTTTGGGGTGGAGGAACTTGAGTGGCCTGCACAGAGTCCTGACCTCAACCCGATAGAACACCTTTGGGATGCATTAGAGTGGAGACTGAGAGCCAGGCCTTCTTGTCCACATCAGTGCCCAACCTCACAAATGCACCTCTGGAAGAATGGTCTAACCTTCCCATAGACGCACTTCTAAACCTTGTGGACAGCCTTCCCAGAAGAGTTGTAGGTGTGTGTGTGTGTGTGTGTGTGTGTGTATGTGTATGTGTATATATATATATATATATATATATATATATATATATATATATATATATATATATATATATATATATATATATATATATATATATATATATATAATATAATATAAAATTTTACCATAGTCTAACATACATAGGGTGGCCACATAATCAATAAATACTTTACAACAAATTACACATAAGTATATGCTTTTAAAAACATGGGTACCTAAGCACCCTAAGATAGCTATGCATATTCCAAAGATCTCATGAAAAGTAAACTAAGCTTTATATTAAAAACTAACCTAAAACAAAAGAAAACCCACCATATCTGCTGCCCGCCCCACCATGAAAACCCCTTCAAGAGACAAAGAGGAATCTAAACTCCTGTGTGGTTCGATATGTAGCCCAGGTCACAACATGTATATTTAAGCTATTATGTTCCGCCAGTAAATATTCCAGATCCATGATCAAATTAATTTCCAATACCGATTCAGCCAAAGTAGGCACTACTGGAGATTTGTCTTATTGCTCTAGTTGCTGTCAAAAGGTGACAAAGTATGTCACATTTTATGTTTCTAATAGAACTTGACAATATGGACAATAAAGTAATCTGAGGAGTATTGGGAATAAAAGTCCCTGTCACTTTACGATAAAGTTGTAGAACAGAGGCCCAGGACCTCTTAATTAGGGTGCACTCGGCCCATATATAAAGCATAGTAGCCTCTTGGTTTCCACATCGCCAACACAAGCTAGATGCAGAAGGATATTCACGATGTAAAGTATCTGGGCACCTGTACCATCGTGACGGAATTTTGAAGTTTTTCTCTTGTGCTGCGCCTGCTATAGAGAGCTTATGAGACAGTATAAATGCGTTCTCTTGAGTTTTTCATTTCTTCTCCCACTTAACGGTGAACAGGAGGGTTTGGATGAGAAGGAAAAGAGAAAATAGAATAGATTTTTGAAGTTGTTTGCTTTGGGGGGAAGTCACTAAGTAGTAGATCATCAAAGTAGTATTTGAGATAAACTTCTGTTTATCAGCAACTGAAGCAAGACATTCATTTGTTGCTGCAAAAACCAATTCTCCCTTCCATATTCATCAGAAATGGAAACCATAAGATTAGGGAGGGAGCTGTCTTCTGAGAGAATTGAAGCCAAACGGCGAAGTATTGATTTAGCTCAAGGACCTAGGGTGCGACAATGTGCCCCTATCAGAAAAGACGGATTGTCAAATAGAGGCGTTGTAGAGAATATAGCCGGCGATATGGAGATGCTCTGTCAGGGTGTCCCATAAGCCCAGTGTCTGTTTTAGTAGGTATTAAAGGGGACCAATGTCCTTTCTCTTAAAAGGTGGAATCCAGGGGAGAGCTTGTAGATCCCACAAGGCTAATGATTGTTCAGTCTGAACCCACGGTTTCCTTTGGCGATAGTGAAACTAGTCTACGATCCTTTTTAGGACGGATGCTTGATGGTACAAGGCTGTATCCATGCCGCCTCTATTCCTAGGTAGAGAAAGCACTTTACGATTCAACCGGGGACATTTCGATCCCCATATGTGAAGGCTGTAAAGGCCCTCTGCAGATTATGAAAAAAGCAGCTGGAATATATACTGGAACTGTTTGGAAAATGTATAAAAATCTTGGAATAACTTCCATTTTCAATGTAATAATTTTCTCAAACCATGAGAGGGTTTTCCTATCATAGTTTTGAAGAACAAGAATGGTTTTACATAGAAGAGCTTCATGGTTAAGAAAGTAGAACTTTTGATCCTGTGGGATATGTACCCCTAGATATTTTAAAGAAGTTGATCAGATTCTGAAGATTAGAAGTGTCTGTATTGTGGTAGCCGAGAGTGAAACATTAAGAATTTACGATTTTAAAAAGATTGACCTTGAATTTACTCACAAAACGAAACTTTTTAAATTCTTGTAGAATGGAGGGTATGGATATGTGGGGTTGGGTCATGTACAGCAGGAGGTCATCTGCAAATAGGGACCGTTTGACCTGAAGTGGACCTACAAATATCACAGGGATGTTAAGATAATGCCTAATGGCAATGCTCCATTGTTCATATATAAAGCTAAGGACAAAGAGGGCAACCCTAATGCATACCAATATTAATAGGGAATAGTGCAGAGAGTGATCCCTTGACCCTCACCCTTGCAGAGGGGCAGGCGTACAAGGCCAAAATACTAGAGATCATCCTAGGGCCCAGTCTCATTTGGACTAGTGTATGCCACAAGAATGCCCAACTGACCCTGTCAAAAGCCTTCTCTGCATCTACTGAAAGGAGGCACATGGGAATAGAAAAGAACTGGACGTGTTGCATTAGCAACGTTGTTTTAACCGTATACGCCCATGCCTCCCATTCAGTGACTAAACCCACCCGGTCAAGATGAATAAGAACCCTGAAGCACTGATTGAAGTCTATTAACAATCATCTTATGCCCCGTACACACGATCGGACTTTCCGACAACAAAACCGTGGATTTTTGTTCGAAGGTTGTTGGCTCCAACTTGTCTTGCATACACACGGGCACACAAATGTTGGCCAACAGTTATGAACGTGGGAACGTGGTGACGTACAAGATGTACGATGAGCTGAGAAAAAGGAAGTTCAGTAGCCAGTGCGGCTCCTTCTGCTTGATTCCGAGCATGCGTGAACTTTTATGCGAAGGACTTGTGTACACACGATCGGAAATTCCGACAACAAAGTTTTGTTGGCAGAAAATTTGGGAACCTGCTAGCCAACATTTGTTGGCAGAAAGTCCAGCAGCAAATGTTCAATGGAGCATACACACGGTTGGGCATTCAGCCAACAAGCTCACATCCAACAGTTCCCATCGGAAAATCCGACCGTGTGTACGCGGCATTAAGTAAATGTTTAAATCAACCCCAATTAAACAGGCTGAAAATTTTAACATAAAGCGTGATCTTTATCAGGTTTTGGTATTAAAGAAATGTGTTTTAAAGGACCTGAGGTGGAAATGACTCCCCCCACATTGAACACTTTATGCAAAAACGGAGCAAGAACATCACAAAATTGTCTATAGAATTTTTGGGTAAAACCATTTGGACCGGGACTCTTCCCTGGTGAAATACTATGAATTGAAGTAAGAAACTCCTGCTCCATAAAGGGGCCTCTAAAGCATCCCTTGTTTCTTCATTCAAGATTGTTAGAGGATTTTCAGCAACATATGTTGCCATACCTTCCTCCCTAGCATCTAATTCCGAGGACAAAGAAGAAACTGGCAAACTATATAAATCATCCTAATGAGTTCAAAACACCTGGTGTATGGAAGAGGGATCATGGCCTAACGTACTATTTGGAGTCTGTATTTTAGAAACATATGTTGGATTTGTTCTCAATTTTAATAACTGTGCAAGGGGTCTATCGCACTTGTTCCCCAATTCGTAGCTTCTTACCGCCTGTTTGTTATCAAAGGTGGTCATAGAAAAACTATATAGCTCTAACAGTCTTGATCTAGTCACCAAAATTTCTGTTGGGGTATTCTTATGTTTAATTTCGAAATCTCGTAAATGAGTGAGAGTAGATATTCTCCTCCCCGACCGTTCCTTCTTTAATCTTTAACCATGTTGGATAAAATCTTAACACTGATTTTAGTGCCTTCCATTGGAGTGGTAACGAAGTGGTGTCATTGATCTGATCTGCAAGAAGTTGCGGATGGTCATAATCAATGTTTGAAAACCACTTTTATTTAAGTATGGAATCATTGTCCACTCCCTAAGAGGAAAATGGAAGTGTGATCTGCAGATAAAGAGGGGAATGATCTGACTATATCACAAAGGTGACCAATCAAGCCCAGGATGACTAACGAAAAAGTAGTCCAGCCTACTCGCTATAGGTTTGATGAAGGAGGGAAAAGAAAGTGTAGTTAGTAGTTTGTGGATGAAGAATCCTCCAAACATCCACTGGATGGAGATTATAAAGCCTCTCTTGAAGAGATTTCAAGTGACAATGAGAAATTGATGATCGAACTGGAAAGCAACTTTAACCTGATTGGAATTGGGTAAATAGTCATTTGCAACAGTAAATAGTCTTCCCCAAAGATCTTCAAAAGTAGATATCTACCTTTTAGGGTCAGCCCTCTGGTCTACAAGAGTCATGGGGAGATTCTTATGAATAGCAATATTCACCCCCTTAGAAATACCCTCAGGATTTGTACTATGAAACCAACAGGAATAGTACCTATTATGGCATACGGGTACACGATCTGACTAGAAATGGATCTCTTGGAATAATATAATTTCAACTTTTGATTTTTGAAGAAAATATAAAACCTGGCCCCTCCTTTTTAATAATAACATTTAAACCCTTTCCATTGTAAGAGGAAAGCTTAAGACCATCGAGCCACTATTTGTGACAGCCATAACGGACTGAAGGAAAGTGATGAGCAAAAAAAAAAGAAGGAAAAATGCAATGCTAATCCTCATTAAAAGTGACTACAGACAGCAGTCAGTTCTTATTGCTATGTGTCTCTGTTAGGGGGATTCACCCTCTTTATCTGTCCTGTTTACTGTTATCATCGAGAGTAAAAGAAAATCCTAAATGTTTTTTGGGTTGACATCCGAACAGGAATAGTTGACCCCGGTGATACACCGAGATTCCCTTACTTTGGATAGATGTCCTCTCACTTCTCTTTTGGCTCTGGGAGAGGAAGTGAAGAGAAATCTCTGCAATAGGACACAGATGGCAAAAAACTGTTATAACCTCCCGTTCTCTATCCAAAATGAAAAAATATATAAATAAATAAAACAACAAAAAAATGTTTTTTGCTTTTAGTGGCAAACTTTAACCACTTGCCGACCGCAATACGTATATATACTTTGTGCTTTGCAAGTGGTTCACCAGGATCATGACTGAAGATATTGTTGTAATATGTTTGCCGATTTATGTGGGACATTATATTATATGTATGTACACATACAGTACAATATTGACCAGGCCAGAATTCAGTTGACAATGGTTGATTTGTAGGAGCCAACTCAATTTTAATATAACAGCTGATGACCCTTTGATTTGTTGATCTACCTAGGTGTGTGAGGTATGGCCTGTGAACCTAATTGAACATTTCAAAGGGTACATTGTTTAAAGGACCATAGAAGAAGTATTTATTGATGGTAATTTAGACTTGAGGGGGTAACAATGGGATCAAGGAGTGTTTTGGGTTGGCCTAGCGCAGGCTTCCTCCTGGGGTGCTAGTATATCAGGGGGGACTTGTTGATGTTAATATGCAAGAATACAGATTAGGAATGTAGGCATTCCAGGACTCAAAAGGGTGTTCAGGTGGTATCTGTTAATCTAATTACACATATCAAAGGGGGCTTGTTGATGTTGATATGCGGGAGTGCAGATTGGGGCGGTTTATGACTGCAGATGTTCACGGCTGGGGGTTGTTGTCTGTCTGAAAGACTCAAGCATATCAAAGGCCTAAATGGAAATGGCCAATCAAATTGCTCAGCCATTCAGTGTTTAGTGAATATAACATGGCGTTCAGTCTATAGTTTAGTCCTGTCTGTGTGTGACTATGAAGGCGCAGACCTAGGAAAAATGGGACTCTGAGTTATATACTCTGTTGGATTTTTGTCATCTGTGGACTTTGGACCTTGTTCTGTGTTGGAAGTCAACAAAGTGCATCTCTCTGGAAGAATTGGGTTGCTGCAGAAAAGTACTTACATCATCATTATAATAATTACTAATTAATTATCCACCCAATATAATATATCACTACAGATATCAGCTATAACCCCAGTATAATTTTTTACAGCCAGCGACTGGCTTTCTCATGAAAGCGTTCCGATCGGCTCATGAGCCGCTGGAACGCTTTAAGAAGTGGCGGGAGGGGACACCGCTTATATACTGTAACAGTATTCGCACCACACATGTTGGGTATCACTGCAAAGGGAGCAAGAGCAATAATTCTAGCACTAGACCTTCTCTGTAATTTAAAACTGGTAACCTGTAAAGGTGTTTGGGGGTTCTAAGTTAATGTTCTAGCAAAAAATACTGATTTAAACTTGTAAACAAAGTGCAGGAAACAGCCAGGTCTTAAAGTGGTTATAGCATATTAATTAGGGTAATTAATATTTTGGGATTTTTTAAAATCCTCTGTTAATTACAATTGTTGAACTTCAAACCCCGTACAGGAAAATGCCTAATGTCTATAAACAATTTATGCCCTTGTTTATTGACCAAAGAGCTCTCAGATATGTAGCAAAATCTAGGTATCTTTTAGGTCCCTGTAGTCCAGATAAATAGGAAAACATTCAATGCAAATATTTTTTACTAATACCGGTTATGGAAGATGTTCTACATTAAATATGCTGCATTTTTTTTCTTGTTTCTGCTAGTCATAAAATCATTTAAAATCATTAGTCAGTATTTTTTAAAAAAAAGTTGGTATGCAATGTAGTTGAAAACATCATTGAGTAAATTGGGGCGTACAAACAAATTTGGTCTGGTCATGAGGGTTTTTATTACCAGCAGACATGAAAGGTTTGATATCTGATTAAAACCTTTGTCATAGAAGAACTAACCTGTATGTGGGAGACACCTGAAATGGCCAAGCAGTCCACAGCTGCTGCAGGAGTGGAGATGGTGACATTAGTATATCTCCATTTAAAGTGATTGTAAACCTCAGACATGAAATATGAACATAGCATAATCCTATATAGTGTGTTTTTGTCTCAATCCAGTGTACGAAGTGTAATTTCTGTCTGCTGCTTTACTCTCTGCTATAAGCATGAGTCTCTTCTGACGAGTTTTCCTGACACCAAGAAAAAATGGTGACTGGAGAGCACAGTGTGTGATAGCCTCAGCTCTGTTCCTGTTTTGCTTTGTGAAGGAGGGTGTGTCCTTTTACTCCAAAGAGCTCTTAGAGCTCTCCTCATGGATGTAACTTCAGCTCTCCGTCCCCTGTTTTTCAGAGCTGAGAGATCCTGTGTACGTTTTGCACTTTGGATGTAGGGGAAAGATTGCTGTAGATAAACAGATACAACTTATGTAGGATGATTTTTTTTCATCACTGGGTATATGTAAGGGTTTACTGAGGAGAAGGAATTGGAACTTTATATGAAGCATGTAACTGAGAAGGTTACCATGAACAAAATGTGTCTGAACAATTTGATTATATATCTGTACATATTGGATCTCAATACAATGCACATAGAAAATATCATTGAATAAGATTTATTCCATTTAAAATGTACAAAACAAGGCATCATAATAAAATAGCATAGTAGTCCATGATAATAACATTTATGGAACATCAGACACATTGATCCATATATCACAGAGTACATATGTGAAAGTATACAATACCTTGCAAAAGTATTCACCCCCCCCCCCCCTTGGCATTTTTCGTGTTTTGTTGCCTCACAACCTGGAATTAACATGGATTGTTTGAGGATTTGCATTATTTAATTTACAGAACATGCCCACAACTTTGAAGATGTTTTATTTATTTTTTTTATTGTGAAGCAAACAACAAATAGGACAAAATAACAGAAAAAGTCAATGTGCATAACTATTCACCCCCCTAAAGTCAATACTTTGTAGAGCCACCTTTTGCGGCTATCACAGCTCCAAGTCGCTTTGGATAAGTCTCTATGAGCTTGCCACATCTTACCACTGGGATTTTTGCCCATTCCTCCTTGCAAAACTGCTCCAGCTCCTTCAAGTTGGATGGTTTGCGCTTGTGAACAGTAATCTTTAAGTCTGACCACAGATTTTCTATTGGATTGAGATCTGGGCTTTGACTAGGCCATTCCAACACATTTACATGTTTCCCCTTAAACCACTCAAGTGTTGCTTTAGCAGTGTGTTTAGGGTCATTGTCCTGCTGGAAGGTGAACCTCCCTCCTAGCCTCAAATCACACACAGAGTGGTACAGGTTTTGCTCAAGAATATCCCTGTATTTAGCACCATCCATCTTTCCCTCAACTCTGACCAGTTTCCCAGTCCCGACTGCTGAAAAACATCCCCACAGCATGATGCTGCCACCACCATGTTTCACTGTGGGGATGGTGTTCTTTGGGTGATGTGATGTGTTGGGTTTTCTCCAGACATAGCATTTTCTTTGATGGCCAAAAAGTTAAATTTTAGTCTCACCAGACCAGAGCACCTTCCTCCATACATTTTGGGAGTCTCCCACATACCTTTTTGCAGACTCAAAACGTGCCATTTTGTTTTTTGCTGAAAGTAATGGTTATCTTCTGGCCACTCTGCCATAAAGCCCAACTCTATGGAGCGTACTGCGTATTGTCGTCCTATGTACAGATACTTCAGTCTCTGCTGTGGAACTCTGCAGCTCCTCCAGGATTACCTTAGGTCTCTGTGCTGCCTCTCTGATTAATGCCCTCCTTACCCGGTCCGTGAGTTTCGTTGTGTGGCCGTCTCTTGGCAGATTTGCTGTTGTGCCATGTTCTTTCCATTTGGTTGTGATAGATTTAATGGTGCTCCTAGGGATCATCAAAGATTTGGATATTTTTTTATAGCCTAACCCTGACTTAAACTGTGTTTGGTTAGTGGTGCCTATTGCTTAGGTGTTGCAGCCTCTGGGGCCTTTCAAAAAGGTGTGTCCATGTAATGACAGATCATGTGACACTTAGATTGCACACAGGTGGACATCATTTCACTAATTATGTGACTTCTGAAGGTAATTGGTTGCGCCAGAGCTTTTTATGAGCTTCATAACAAAGGGGGTGAATACATACGCACATGCCAACTATCAGTTTTCTTATTTCTGAAAAATAGTAATAAATATATTATATTATATTATATATATATATATATATATATTTTATTTTTATTTATTTCTTTTTCTAATTTTACTTACCCAACTTAGACTATTGTGTTCTGATCCATCACATATAATTCAGATTAAAAAAACATTGAACTAATGGCTGTAATGTAACAAAATAGGTAAAAAGCCAAGGGGGGTGAATACTTTTGCAAGGCACTGTACATGATTGTTACAACATCGTACAATGAAACATGATGAATAAAGTTAGTGGAATGATCCTGAATTGTAAACATGATAGTAGCATCAGAATAGCTTGACGTGTTTCGTGGATGACCTCCACTCTTTAGGAGAAGATAGATAGATAGATAGATAGATAGAGATATATATATATATATATATATATATATATATATATATATATATATATATATATATATATATATATATATATATATATATATATATATAATATATGGAAAAATGACTAACATCCACCCATACTTATAATGTAACTGTGAGTCTGAATTCGAGTGATGAGAGCTGCAGGCAGGCCGGCTGGACGAATCATCAGCTCTGGGAGCTGAGGTGGAAAGACCCAAGAAAATTTGGTGGAAAAACCCTCAGGAGACAGAGGTCCCTGGGAGTGAGGTCCACCATGAATGGGCAGGGGTGATGTGGATAACATAGCCGTGGGACCTATGCAATTAAATATGAGAATTATGTGTAATATTACATATAGTATATAGTGTACCTATTTAAGATTATAAAGTGTGGAACAATGCTGCCACCGAGAAGTAGTGGGAGAAATGATGATCAGATGGAACTATATCATATCTGTGTTTGGAATAAGGAGAAAATGTGAGAAGTGATAGGTGCCTCTTGTGGTTGTTGGCCTCCTTGGACATTGTGCATTATTATCGACCATGTGTGTCAGCCTAGAAGTTTCAGGTAGTATGGTGGTAGATTTCCTTTCTATTACCTTTTACCTTTTTTCTTTGGTGTGTGATCTCCATTTCTATACACATATGTCCCATTATTTTGGGGTGCAGCAAGTCACTTCTCATATTTTCTCTTTATTCCACACCCAGATATGTTATATAAAAAATAAAAATGAGAAAATGGCGCCTTATATGTTAATCTAAAAAAAATTCTAATGCAATAAAACTCTTATTTTTACTTTGTGTTGAGTTCGCCTCTAAAATATCTATGCACATAGGAGCGAATGAGCACTAGTCTGTCAGGTTATACCAACTGACTGATGAAAGCGCCGCTTTGATGTTTTAATTGTCACTCATCAGTGTTTTTAATTTTTACATTTATTCTGGAAATTTAGATATATAGCAAGCATCTGCTCCTGATGTGTGGAGGTCATCCACCAAACGCATCAAGCTATTCTGATGCTACTATTATGTTTACAATTCAGGATCATTCCACTAACTCTATTCATCGTGTTTTATTGTACTATGTTGTAACAATCATGTATAGTTTTACATATGTACTGTGCGATATATGGGTCAATGTGTCTGATGTTCCACAAACGTTATTACCATGGACTACTATGCTATTTTATTATGATGCCTTGTTTTGTACATTTTTATATGGAATAAATCTTAATTGATATAATTTTCTATGTGCTTTGTATTGAGATCCAATATGTACAGATATATAATCAATTACATTTTGTTCATGGTAACCTTCTCAGTTACATGCTTCATATGAAGTCCCAATTCCCTCTCCTCAGTGAATGTTAATTAGGGATGGAGGCATCTGACCTTGTATAGATCCTGTTCCTCATATAAAGTCCCACAACCCCCCTTCTTAAATATGTAAGGGTTTATAACCACTTTAATGTTCTATCTGACAAACCTTTGGATCGCCAGAAGCCTGTTTTTTAAAGTCTTGTTTAAAATCTTTCAAAATTTGTAAACAAAAATTGTTCCCAATTTTCGCACAAATCTCCTGTTTAGTAAGTAACAAAGGAGAACTGTTCCCTCCATAAAATAGCAGACAATCAAGCTTTTCTGCCCTCTAAAGTACTGTTATATACTGGATGGCTTCCAATACAAGATTTTAACTGTCGTACTCCCGAAGAGATAATCTGGCATACCAGCCAATGGTGAGGGTAAGTATCTAGGCAGAAGATGGTTATTTGCATTGCCGAGGGGGCACTGAGGGAGTTGGTGGCTGTGATATCAAGCTTCTTTTTTTTTCCTTAAATATGAAATGTGATGAGAGCTTCTTGTTTATGTAATACCGCTTTTATAATTGTAAGTATTAATTTGGCATTTGCCTAATTCTCCCAGTCTGTGGTACTTATATAACGCATCCATTATGGGAGTGCAGGGAGCCTGGTCCTGAGCCAAAGCAGCTGCTGTTGGACTTTTGTAAATGCAATCTAAATTCAGTGATAAATTGTGCTCAAATCCTAGATAAGCTGCACTTTATTTATTTATTTGTTTATTTTAGCGGTGATGGGCCTGAGGATTGCTATAGACAAAAACACGTCTAATAACGTCAGACCATCTGTTGTGGCAGGCTTTGCATTTTACAGGCTCAGTAACTGGGGGAATACCCTCCAATGATGACTTCACACAATCACTAGAGCAGTTCAGTGGTCCTTTTTTTTTTTTTTTTTTTTCTCTTTTTCTAAAAGCCCCTTTATCTTGAATGCTCTATGTTATACGGGGGAATTTACACAAAGAACAAACACAATTCGCATGTAGTGTATGACGTAGTTGATGACTGGGACCTGTCTCAATGGAAATGCATTAAGCTGCAGAAAGCTTACTCCACATTCAGTTACATTTGCTGTCTGATCTCATTTATGCTGTAGGCTAAGCAGGCAACTGCCTAACAAAACAAAGTACTCTGGAACAAACCGTTAACTCCAAACGCTAAAGCTTCCTATGCAAAGACAAATGCGGAATAATTGTTTTTGTGGAACACTTAAACTGATGAACTGTGCATTAATATTTGTAACTTGTGCAAACATATTTGCTTTTTCTTATCTTCTGATGTTATAGTCTGCTTTTTGTGTAGGCATTAGCGTTTTAAAGGATTAGATTTTAGCTTTTGTTTTTCCACCACAGTTATGGTCATATTCTTGAAAAATATATTTTTGTATTGTGATCTCAAGTTTTGCGCTACTTAAAGGAGAAGGCACAGCCAAAGCTCATTTGGCTGTACTTCTCCCGTGAATCAGTTATGCAGTTCTTTCTGCACTCCTGTGACCCGTTTTCAGCCTCAAGCCTGCTGTCGGTTGACGTCACAGAGCTGGTCGGGGCTCAGGAAAGATCACAACCATATGGTCGGGATCCACCCACATGCCTGGACCGGCACCCGGCTCAGCCTCTCAGTGACACACAGATAACCCTTTGACTGCTCTAGATGTTTAAATCCCCCCCCCCCCCCCCCCCCCCCCAGCCAGTGTCCTTGGTACAGTGATGGTGCATATTTTTAGCACTGATCACTGTATTTGTGTCACTGGTTCCTGTAAAGTGTCTGACTGTGTCCGCTGCAATATCGCAGTCCCGCTATAAGTAACTGATTGCCGCCAGTACTAGTATAAGAAATAAATCAATAAAAAATCCATAAAAATATACCATAGTTTGTAGATGCTATAACGTTCGCGTAAAGCAGTCAATATACACTTAATGGGATTTTTATTTAGCAAAAACATGTAGCAGAATACATATTGACTGAAATAATATGAAGAAATTTGATGTTTTACATTTTTATTTTTTTTATATGTTTTATAGCAGAAAGTAAATATTTTTTTACAATTGTAGATATTTTTTTTGTTTGTATGAAAAAAATAAAAAATGCAGTGGTGATCAAATACCACCTCTATTTGTGGGGAAAAAAATGACATAATTTTTATTTATGTACAACCGTGCAATTATCAGTTAAAGTAACGCAGTGCCTTATCACAAAAATTGCCTGGTCACGAAAGGGGGTAAATCTTCCGAAGGTCAAGTGGTTAACGTTTGGTTGATGCATATTGGTATTTAGTGTATGGAAAGTTTGACAGTTGTATATAAAATGCTGATATGACATGCCACATCATACTATGTAACTTTTTTTTACGCCACTACCTTTTTTTTATATTTATTGTATTCTGATATTGCCTAAGATACTGTGCAATCCTGTAGAAATCCACTGCCCAGTTGGGTTATTTGTGGTGGAGAAAGATGGATATTTTTATAGATCTATTTATATATAGACCTAAATATCCCCATATTTTATCCCTTCAAAAAGCCTTCAAGTACAGTAAAATACCTGTTGATCTGCAAGAAATGCTCTCAGCTCTTAAGCCTTGTTGTGAGCTGACAACCTAAATTATTTTTGTGAACTGAGTGGTGTCAATTCTGCCCACTGGCTTTTGACAAACTTCTGAACCTTATACAACATAAAGGCTAGACATTCTGTAGTCCAAGATAACAAATGGGGCAAAGCAGGCTCTTTCAAATAACAGGAGGTGTGCAGAGGGAACACAGGACAGCTCTAAATTTCCAAAAGATCAACAGAGACTTTTTTTTTTTTTTTCTTTAAATCAAATTTATTTAACGCATATATTAAAAAGCTTCCGACGGTATATTTATCAGACAGAAGACAAGAAGTTACGTTTTTTGGGGTTTTACATTCTAAGAATAGAACAAAACCAGGCCAAATATAGCCCATTTAATTATACGTTATTGGGATCAATGAGGTGTGCAAGCAGTATGGAGTGGGATGCAGTCGATTCTAGTAATATAAAGTATATGGACATATAACGATTGCAGAAATATGTAAATGTATGTTTAGCCTGCATATATGTTCTTATGAGGGAAAAGAAAACAACTTTGCATGAAAATTGGTTTCTTTGTTTTTCTGTTCATTAGCATACTGTTATTTATACAAATGGTAGCTCCATACCATATTTGAAATTGAAAATTATTGAATAAATAATTATTTTTGGCTTCTCGTGTTAATAATAATATAACAGTTGTTGGATTGGGTTTTCATTGAGAATATCTTTTTGTGGTTCCAGAACAATAGCAAATTGACAGTCGGGGTCACAGTAAAATCATATACACTAGGATATGTTGGAAAAACACCTGTGCACTGTTCTTAATCCAGCAATCCTTTTTTTTTTCAGGCTGAGACCCATGATAGAGAAGCTCCATCTGGTGAAGAAGAGGAACAGCCAGCCCCAACTCCCAGTGTGTCCAGGAGCCCTCGGCAGCGACGAGCACAACAGAGGAGAAACCCGGCTTCTCCAGGGATCATCCCAGTCCAGCAACATACTGGCGATGCAAGCAACACCGGAACAACACTGCTAATAGTATTGCTGACCTTAGCATTGGCAGCGCTTATTTTCCGTAGAATATACTTGGCCAACGACTACATTTTTGACTATGAGCTATAATGTTTGGTTTGTTCTGTAAGGGATTGACATGAACACTTGTTAAAACGTGTATTAGTTATGACAACTGTTTAAGGGAATGACTTTCTGTTAAAAAAACAAAACATTTATCTGCTTAAATGGCTGTCTATGGCATACTATAATACTGTTGCTGGAGTTGGCTGGATCTTTCTTCCAATCAGGCTATACACTTTGAACAAGTGCTTTGTTTATGCCCATGTTTATATGTTTACTGAACAAAGAGAATAATGGGTAGCACACCACCCATTTTGTAGAAAAGAAAACTACTGCACTCCCATGATAGATATACTAATGCAAATAAGGTTTTTTTTTTTTTAATACCCTTATTTTGTGCAAGGTTTGTGGTGGATTGCTTTTGCAATTTTCTTTCTATTTAATGATAAACATCCATTGGGTCATTGCTGGCATGTTCCTAGGGCTGAATCTATCTATCTATCTACACCAGTGGTGGTCAACTTTTTTTTTTTTTTTTTTGACATAGGAGGCCTCAAGTGCAGCCCCTTGTATCTCCCAAGGATCACACATGCTGTAATATATTGGAATGGTCAGTGAATGTAGACCTGCAGAGGGTCAAAGGCTACACAAATGCTGCTCTAGCAAAGCAGTCCATTATTGTGTGGTGGAAGTGTTGATTATGAGTGCCAGCTTTAACTTTACATACAGGATTAAAAATGCTCAATTAGTGCACAGCTTTAATCAGTAGTGACTCTGCTCTAAGCACCTGTATTGACCAGGGACATTTTTTACCAGTCTAGTTTTACGTAATATCGCACAGTCTGGGAAAATGACATAGTGTTCAGATATGACACAGTGGGGTTGATTTATTAAAACTGGAGAGTGCAAAATCTGGTGCAGCTGTGCATGGTAGCCAATCCACTTCTAACTTCAGCTTGTTCAATTAAGCTTTGACAATAAAACCTAGAAGCTGATTGGTTACTATGCACAGTCCACCAGATTTTCCACTCTCTAAGTTTAGTAAATCAACCCAATTGTTTCTACTTGGGATGTAAGCAGACAGATTCAGTGACCAAAGTGGCCAGTATAGTAGGCATGAGTGTTTTTGCTGCATGACAGCATATATATAGTGCTAGGAAATGCAACTGCCTTTTAGACTGCACAGTTTTTCTGTCTGGGATCGTTGGGGAGATTGAGCCTCAGTTCACACTGGTGTGATGCGGGAACCAGCGCAATTTCTGTGCGGGTTCCCGCATCGCATCTGACTCGCAGGCAGTTCACGCTGCTCTCTGACACCCACAGCAGTGCGCAATGTAAAGTTGACACCTCAAAATCGGTTCGCAGGACGCAGTGTGAACTGTGAAATTGGAATTGCATGGGTCTCTACACCCATGCGATCCGATTCCAGTGTGGACCAAAAATAAGGTCCTGCACCATTTTGGTGTGAATGCAATGCGATTTCAGCCATACAAACTGTATGGCTGTTTTCGCATTGCACAGACATTGCATGTGATGTTCACAGCAATGCGATGTCTGGGATTGCATACGTTTGAACCCAACCTTACCCTCTCTATTTGTCCAGTTTACCTTCATCGCTGAAAAGAAAGGTAAAAGAAAATCTCAAATTTTGGGTTGTTCCCAGAATAGTGATAGAGGGGAAATCATCCGATGGGGACACTGGTTCTGGTGACCCCCCTATTGATTTTCTCAATATGCAGGAATTTCCTCTCACTTCGGTTTTTGGCTATAGAGCTGGAAGTGATGGTGTATATCCCCAATGGACACAGATGGTGCAAAAAAAAAAAAACCCACAGGGTTTATAACCCTTCCTTACTCTATCCAAAAAGAGAAAAGTTTTGCCTACAGTTCTACCTTAAAGGGGTTGTAAAGGTAAAAATTTTTTCACCTTAATGCATTCTATGCATTAAGGTGAAAAAACTTCTGACAGAACCGCCGCCCCCAGGCCCCCCGTTTTACTTACCTGACGCCTCGAAAGTCAGCTTCGCGTTCCCGACATCTGTTCCTCCGCTCACCCTGGCCGCTGATTGGCTGCAGTGGATGGATTGAAAGCAGCGCAGCCATTGGCTCGCGCTGCTGTCAATCACATCCGATGACGCGGCGCGCCGGGGGGCGGGGCCGAGTGATACAGCGAGCGGCTATAGCCGCCGGCTGTATCACGGGAGCGCGCCCGCAAGCACTCACCACCGTGCGAGGGAGCTCGCATTAAGGTGGTGAATGCTTGCGGGGAGGAGCTGAAACAGCCGCCGAGGGACCCCAGAAGACGAGGTTCGGGGCCACTCTGTGCAGAACGAGCTGCACAGTGAAGGTAAGTATAACATGTTTGTTATTTTAAAAAAAAAAAAAAAACACCTTTACAAACGCTTTAAGCATAGATTGGCTAGCTAGTTCATTAGTTTCAGAGCTGCGTTTTTATTAATCAAGCAAATTTATTTATACTTCTTTTTTTAACTTGGCAAAGACTTTTTTGAAAAGGACTGTTTCTGAAAAGGAGTCTTGGAAAAAACAAAATCAACATGTAATAATACATCACAAAGATGTTCTAAAAAGAAAGTGGCCGAAATATTTTCTTGCAATTTTTTTTGTTTTTGTTTGTTTTTGAGGAGAGGGGTTCAGGGTTTGTCTCTGAATATAACATGGTCAGTATCCTGTAGTCTATTTTCAGATGTATATCTTGCTTTTTTAATTAAAAGTAATTACTTAATTTGTTTATTCTTGCATTTATTCTAATGTACTATATGTAATTACCTAAAATTATTGTTCTCTGAAAAATATGTCAACAATAAATTAAGTGTATTGAGTTTTATTCTGAAATCTAAATATGTGCTTTTGATATAGCTAGCTGTTTTTCATAGCACCAGTTATAGACAGGAGCAAACTGTGAACTTGGTAAGGAAAACAGCCAATGTGTTTTTGGGATCCAAAGATCTCCCCCCTCCATAACCTCAAGCCACATCAGAGAGGAAGCAGGAAATAAACAAGTGGTTGAGGAGCTGGTGAAGAAAGGAGGGGTTCAGGAGAACTGGGCTGACTTCTCAGTTGGTTACCTGCTCTTTAGCAGTAACGGACTGCACCTTAATGGGGAGGGTGTAGCTCTGCTGGGAGATAAGCTGGCCAAAAAGTTAGAGGGGCTTTTAAACTAGGTAATGGGGGGAGGGTCCATATGTAGAGCTAGCCAGCGTGGTACAAAGCTCAGCGGGTAATATTGTTGGCATTAGTGGTAGGGTGACTAGAATAATAAAACCCAAGTTGGCAAATCCAAATTGCAGCCTCATACAAATAACAAGGAAATAGTAGGTGACTCAACAAAATTACGAGGCTTGTATACCAATGCTAGAAGTCAGACTAACAAGATGGGAGAACTGGAGCTGCTAATGTACGAGGAGGATTTAAATTTTGTGTGAATTTCAGAGACTTTGTTTGACAGTTTTCATAATTGGCTGGCACCCATTCAGGGGTATTCCCTATATCGCAGAGACAGGGAGGGTAAAAAGGGGGAGAGGTATGCTTGTATATCAAGAATGATGTGCAAGTTAATGTGAGGGACGACATCACTAATGGAGCAAGGGAGGAGGTGGAATCCTTGTGGGTAGTGCTCCAAAGGGAGGAAACTAAGGGCAAAGTAATGCTGGGCATATGTTATAGGCCCCCTAACGAGAGGGAAGTGGGGGAGACGGCTCCCCTATCACAGCTTGGAATGGTGGCAAGGATGGGAAATGCCATAATAATGGGGGATTTTAATTATCCAGATAGACTGGGCAGAAGGAACCGTGCATTTGTCTAAGACTCTAAGACAATTTCATGGGTCAGATGATGGATGCACCAACAAGAAACAATGCGTTACTAGACCTACTCATTACTAACAATACAGACTTGACTGGGGGCAACTTAGGAATCTGTAACCACAGGTTAATTAGTTTCAGTATAAATCACAGAAATAGGAAATGCAAGGGTAATACACTGAATTTCAAAAGATCCAACTTCTCTAAACTGCGCTCTTTTCTAGACGATATTAAATGGGAGTGCTTTAAGAGCATACTAAATGTATTGACCAGTGCATTCCAATGGGAAATAAGTTTAAGAGAGCTAAATTAAATCCTGGGTCTCTTTTAACCTCAGCGTAAAAATTCCAAAGACTGCAACAAGAAATGTAACTGTGCAGTCAGGGGGGCTAAGTTAGAACACGAAAGACACATAGAGGAGGAGAGTAAAAAAAAAAAAAAAAAACCCAGAAATTCTTTAAGTATATAATTAGTAAGAAAGTGAGGCCAGAACTTATTAGCCCCATAAAGAAGGCAAAGTTTTTGAATGTATTCTTCTCAGCCTTCACAAAAGAAAAGGGGAATTACAGTAACCAAGGCTTTAATGTTAATGTAATAACACATCACCGAAAGCACCCTTGTGGCTAACAGAAGACAGAATCAGAAATAGACTTGAAAAACATAACATAAATAAGTCACCAGGACCAGATGGCTTCCACCCGAGGGTCCTTCAGGAACTTAGCCAGATGATAACTAGACCATTGTTCCTAATATTTTTATGGACAGTTTACTGACTGGAATGGTACCAGCTGATTGGAGAAAAGCCAACGTAGTACCAATATTTAAAAAAGGGCCGAGATATATCCCTGGGAACTACAGGCCAGTTAGCCTAACATCAATAGTCTGCAAGCTATTGGAGGTGATAAGGGACTATATACAAGATTTTAGTAATGAAAAAGGTATCATCGATTGATGAAGACTCTTTCTTGCCAAACCAATCTTTTAACCTTCTTTGAAGAAGTGAGCTGTCTAGATAAAGGAAGGCCTGTAGACGTGGTGTATCTGGATTTTGCAAGGGCATTTGATACAGTTCCCCACAAACGGTTTTTTTTTTGCATTTTTTTTTCACGGTCAAAATCTCAGTTTATTGATAAAGAAACAGCATGGTACAAAACCAAAACCAAAAAACAGAAATACATAAATGATGCCTCTTACATGTAAAATATAATAAAGAGAATACAACCGATAGCCTCAGACTACTTTCAAATCATGTCATTGAAGCAATGTAAATCTAAGATAGTACATGCTTATTAAGTCAGAGGGAGTCACCAGTAGACTACATCAAAATCCAAAATGAGGAATGACCGGGGGGGGGGGGGGAGGAATGGGGGGGGAGGAGAAAAGAGGTAATGGGAGGGAGGGGGGTGGGGGAAGGAAAGCCCAGAGTATCCCGGACAACAAGTGAATACATGTAGCGTTATACTATCTAGGCATGACCGTTATAAACCCTAAGCTGTCCAAGGTGACCAAATACCCTCAAACTTCTTGGGGCATTTTCTATTTAAGTACATCATTTTTTACAGTAGGAGAGCTTTATCTACTGGTATCTTCCCAAAGCGTCATGGTGGGGGGGATGCAGATGTCCACCTAAGAAGAATCGTCTTTTTTTGCGTAATAAAGTAAAAAACCGATGAGGAGTTTAGTATACCCCACAAAGGTTTACTGTACAAACTAAGGTATGTCGGCATGGACCATAGGGTAAGTGCCTGGATTGAAAACTGGCTACAGAGGCGGGTCCAAAGTGTGATAAATGGCGAGTACTCGGAATGGTCTGGTGTGGAAAGTGGGGTCCCCCAAGGATCTGTCCTGGGTCCAATCCTGTTTAATTTATTCATAAACGGTCTAGAAGATGGGATAAACCGCTCAATCTTAGTATTTGCGGACGATACAAAGCTGTGCAGGGCAATAACTTCTACGCACTAGGTGGAAAGTGGAAACCTTACAAGAAGACCTAAATAAAATAATGGGGTGGGCAACTACATGGCAAATGAGGTTTAATGTTGAAAAATGTACTGTATGTAATGTAATGTTGAAAACTGTACTGGTGACCCTAGCATAGGGAAAAAACTTTTCAGTGAAAGGGAATTTAAAAAGACATGCAGCCATTCACTAAAATTAGAATAAAAGTGGCTTAACCTTAAACTGTGTAGAGAGTTCTTTACATTTGGGTGCCAAATATATGAAACTCGCTATGAGGAGAGCCTCTGGGGGAATTTAGGATGGAAAAGGACCTGGGGGTCCTAGGAGATGACAGGCTCAGTAATGGCATGCAATGCCAGGCTGCTGCCAGCAATGCCAATAGAATATTGGCATGCATTAAAAAGGGATTCACTCCAGAGATAAAACGATAATTCTCCCACTCTACAATACTCTGGTCCTGCCGCATCTTGCGTATGCCATACAGTTCTGGGCACCAGTCCTCAGGAAGGATGTGCTGGAACTGGAGAGCGAGCGGAGAAGGGCAACACCACTAATAAAGGGAATGGAGGACCTCAGCTATGGGGAAAGACTATAAGCATTGAACTTTTTCTTTCTGGAGAAGAGGCGCTTGAGAGGGGATATGATAGCAATGTACGAATACTGTACTGGTTACCCTAGCATAGGGAAAAAACTTTTCAGTGAAAGGGAATTTAAAAAGACATGCAGCCATTCACTAAAATTAGAAGAAAAGTGGTTTAACCTTAAACTTTGTAGAGAGCTCTTTACTGTCAGAGTGGTAAGGATGTGGAATTCTCTTCCACAAGCAGTGGTATCAGCTGGGAGCGTCGATAGTTTAAAAATTGATTAGATGGGTGCCTTAATGACAACATACAGGGATATACGATGTACTATTGACATAAACACACACACACACCATAGGTTGAACTTGGACTGGTGTCTCTTTTCAGCCTCACCAACGATGTCATAAAAAAACTATCAATAAATCGTGTATTACGTGCTGTTCATATTCACTCAGTCACTATGAGATTCCTTTTCTATACTCTGCAAAAATCCTGGTTTATCCTGCTGTTCTCTATCTCCACCTTCTGTTCATGTCCCTAATTTAGCTAGGGATTTTCCAGCTGTGGTGGCAACTCTGCACATGCTCAGTTTTCATTGAGTTTCTGTTTTGAGCATTGCCTCCCTATCACATCTGAGCAGCCCATGTGACTATAGAGTGACACGTGTGGGAGTATACACAGTGGTAAATGACAGCCCAAGCCCACTCCCTCCTCCTCCTCCTCCTCCTCCTCCATGCCCATTAACACACTAAACGTAATGGGGGCTGGATATTACATGTAGATTAGTGGAGGCTTCACCTCCCTCTTATTCTAAGACACAGGCTGGAGGGGTGCGAAAGCCTGTGTCCACACCAAGTTATTGCCACAAAATAGTAAAGATCTGATTTCAAATACATATTTGTATGCCAATTTAAAACAGTTTATTGATTTTATTTTTGTTTACTTTGTATTCCAAAGGCTGTTTTTTCTTATTTTGAACATGTGACCAGCAGTAGAGGATTAGAATCTCCTCCTCCTTATGTTTCCCTGCAGATTGGGAAAGAGTTGAGTCATGTGATATCTGTATATCAATTAGGAAAAAAGTGCTTAGACGTGTTTTTTTAATTAAGTCCATTATAGTGCCATCATCAATATACAGAATTGGAAGGGACAATGTAAATTAAAGAGTGTGTGTTTAGTATCCCTTTAAGTGTGATGAAATGGTTTAAAGACTCACAATCCCCAGGGTTTAATTGTTTACTACATACATGAAAAGTCATATGTGACCAGATCAGTGGATCAAAGAATCAGCAATAGGACTCTGCTTTTTTGATGTAGCATATAGCAATAAATACCTGACAGAGGCTCTAACTCAAAAAGGTCTGGGTCAGTGAAATCAGTAAGGATGAGAGTCCAAGAGTGTGCATTTTAAAAATCAAGTCCTCCAGAGGCTCCCTTTTTTAAATAAAAAATCTGACCTGGAAGAAATACAGGCACTGCCATTGCTTGACTTCCTTCTGAAACTGCTAGTTGCCTGTCCTATACTGTTGTTCTCTGTCTTTACGGTGTGAGTCATCGACCTTGAACATGTAGAATATAAGCAGGACTTGTCGAAAGAAAAAGTAAAACATTATTTATATATATATATATATATATATATATATATATATATATATATATATATATACATACATACATATTCTAGGACAGCAACTCAAAGCAATAAAGTCAAACAGTAAGCCTTGTGGCTGGGAAATTAGCATATTAATTAGGCAGGGTCAGCAATGGTAGCCTTCACGTTTCTGTCATGACAGGTTTACTTTAATTTAGACCTCTGGTTAGGCTGTAGACAAGTGGAACTAAACCTTTAAAGTAGAGTTCCACTTAAAAGTGGAAGCTCCTCTTATCTGCCTCTTCCTACCCCAGAGGCCCCTCCCCTCTCCACTGAACACACGGAGAAAGCCAGGAACTAGCTGGGGGGAGACAGACGCGGCTTGAAGGAGGGCTGTGCTGCCGGGGACACAGATGTGAGGAGGACCCTACTCTGGTGATTGGGACACAGATGTAAGGAGGATCTCCGCTGGGGACACAGATGTAAGGAGGGGCTCCGCTGGGGACACAGATGTAAGTAGGGGACACCGCTGGGGAAACAGATGTAAGGATCGACTCCGCTGGGGACACAGATGTATGAAGGGGCTCCGCTGAAGACACAGATGTAAGGAGGGGCTCCGCTGGGGACACAGATGTAAGGAGGATCTCCGCTGATGGGGACACAGATGTAAGGAGGGGCTCCACTGATGGGGACACAGATGTAAGAAGGGGCTCCACTGACAGGGACACAGATGTAAGGAGGGGCTCTGCTGACAGGGACACAGATGTAAGGAGGGGCTCCACTGATGGGGACACAGATGTAAGAAGGGGCTCCACTGACAGGGACACAGATGTAAGGAGGGGCTCTGCTGACAGGGACACAGATGTGAGGAGAGGCTCCACCGATGGGGACACAGTTTTAAGGAGGGACTCTGCTGACGGGGACACAGATGTAAGGAGGGACTCCGCTGACGGGGACACAGATGTAAGGAGGGGCTCCTCTGACAGGGACACAGATGTAAGGAGGGACTCCGCTGACAGGGACACAGATGTAAGGAGGGGGCACCTGATGTAAGGTGGGATTCTGCTGGGGGCACCTGATGTAAGGAGGGACTCTGCTGGGGGCACCTGATGTAAGGACGGACTCCTCTGGGGGCACCTGATGTATGTACGGACTCCGCTGGGGGCATCTGATGTAAGGACGGACTCCGCTGGGTGCACCTGATGTAAGGACGGACTCCGCTGGGGACACCTGATGGCATCTGGTGGCAGGTGACATGCTTAGGGCTCCCACTGATTCTGCATTATGGTGAGTTGAATGATTATATTTTATATTACAATGTAATAATAGAAATAATGTGCTTCAATCATCTTGACACCATAACAACCATGGTGCCGGATGATTGAAGTGCTAACATCAGGTGTTTGAAGTATCTTTATCTGCTGATTATTAAACTTTTTTGAATACACCTATTTCTATTGTTGTGTAGATTCTGGGCCTGCTGTCCCTCACTCTCCCTCCATCCCTCGTTCATCTCAGACGCTAACCACACCACCTTAGAGCCACGCCCACTATTTCGCTGAAACCACACCCATTTTCACCAAGTGGGAGGGGTCAAAAAGGAATAGCGGGGTCTGGCACCCCCCCATCCTAAAACTTCACCAGCCGCCACTGATATGGCGCTATATAATATAAATAGTGCTGAATGCCATACAAGTATACCGCATTGATCCGGCAAACTGCCTAGCCTTACCTGCGCAATACCACCCTGTACACAGCTACACAGAATATCCAGTGCTGGACAATAGCGGTACATAAAGACACTGTACCCAGCTACGCGGTGTAACCAGTGCTGAAGTTGTACTGTACTTTGGGTTTATGTGAGACTCTCACTCGTGACATAGTAATTATGCCTTTATCAGCATGTGATTTTCCAGTAGAATTCTTTTACAGTGTGTTAGCTCATTATTGTTAAAATATACATAAAATACATTGATGACAGTTTGAACGAAGGCCGAGTAACCATCTGACCACTGCAGTGTAGAAGCCATTGGTCAGATGTACCTGTTGGGCCACATAAAACTCTTTTCTCCTCCCTGTATGACAACTTCTAGTCAAAATACAGCGGGTAAAATAAGTATTGAACATGTCACCATTTTTCTAGGTAAATATATTTCTAAAGGTGCTATTCACGTGAAATTTGTCGGCAACAGCCCATGCAATCCATACAAACAAAGAAACCAAAACAAATAAGTTAAGAAATTAAGTTATGTGTAATAAAATGAAATGACACAGGAAAAAAAGTATTGAACATGCTAACTGAAATGTATTTCATACTTTGTACAAAATCCTTTGTTGGTATTAACAGCTTCAAGATGCCTCCTGTATGGAGAAACTAGTCACATGCATTGCTCAGGTGTGATTTTGGCCCATTCTTCCACACAAATCTTGAAGGGTCCGTGGGCCTCTTCTATGAACTCTGATCTTTAGTTCTTTCCGTAGATTTTCTATTGGATTCAAGTCAGGTGATTGGCTGAGCCATTCTATTTTCTTTCTTTACAACCTATTGAGAGTTTCCTTGGCTTTGTGTTTGGGATCATTGTCTTGCTGAAATGTCCACCCTCTTTTTATCCTCATTATCCTGGAAGATGGCAGTAGATTTTTATCAAGAATGTCTTGGTACATTTTTCCATTCCAACTTCCTTCAATGACATGAAGTTTGCCAGTACCATATGCTGAAAAACAGCCCCGCACCATAATGTTCTCACCTCCACACTTCCCTGTTGGTATGGTGTTTCTGGGGTGATGTGCAGTGCCATTTGACCTCCAATCATGGTATGTAATGTAGCGCTGGTAGATTTCTAATCTACCGCTTACATGTAAATTTAGTGGGTCATTGGTTCAGTACATAGTTCAAATTTAATCTATGGATAAATTAGCCTCTGTTCCAGCATTGGCTGTGTTGCGTGCAGTTCCACACTGTCACCTGTAGGTGTCGTTGTCAGTGTTGGAAAAGCAACAAGCTGAGGTATATTGAGTGCTCTTCTTTCTCGGAGGCAATGCGGCAGAGGTGGTCTGCTGCCGTGCATTCTGGGAGAGGGTACTTAAGGGACAGACGCCATTTTTCTTGGTCTTTCACCTGCTGGCCCTCCTGGCCTAAAGGTATGTGACGGAGAGTTCTACCTCGTGGCCCTCCAGGCTGGAGGGCTGCAATGCTGCAGCCATGCAAGTAGGCCCAGAAGCCTGTCTGGGGCCTACTGCTGCGGAGATGGTCCTGTGCTGTCTGTCCTGCGGGAAGAAGCCAGACAATTGAGAAGACCCAGGGGAGGACCCGTCTTTGGAGAGGACCGTGCGGAAGGCTGGTATCTCGAGAGGGGCCTGGTGACTCAATTGGAGGACGCATCTTAATCTAATTTACCACACAAGTACTGCTGGGTCAGCTTAAAGGTTCTGGTACTGTGTCACTGTTCATCTAACACTACATCCTGTGGCAGAGGATCGTACAACAAATTTGTTCATTTAAAGTCTGTGGCAGAGACTTTTGTTCGTGCGCCATTCCGGCTGCTAGGTTAGTGAGAGAGACCTATCCGGGTGGGCAAAAGATCTTTGGACTGAAGGTTTAATCGTCTCTAAGATCTCCAATCCCTCAATGATCTAAAGAAAAGGTATTTGAACTTTCCTGCAACTCTTCTTCTACCTCTTTCCTGCTACTTCTTCCAGTTATTTCCTATTAAAGCATTGAAAAATACTAAAGTGACTAGTGCCTACATTGTCAGATACAAAGCTCAACATGGACTCTAAGTTCTAGTATTGGTGAAACTACGGGTAAGGAGGTGACGGTAACAGTCAGATATAAATCAGCAGCTCCTTCGGGGGTTAGTGCTACAGTAATATGGCATCCAAAGAGTTAAATTTTGGTCTCATCTGACCAGACTATATTCTCCTAGTATTTCACAGACTTGTCTAAATGTTGTGCAGCAAAATGTAAACGAGCTTCAACATGCTTTTTCTTCAGCAATGGCGTCTTGCGTGGTGAGCGTGCATACAGGTCATGGCGGTTAAGTGCATTACTTATTGTTTTCTTTGAAACAATTGTACCTGCTAATTCCAGGTCTTTCCAAAGATCTCCACAAGTAGTCCTTGGCTCTTGGACAACTATTCTGATAATTCTTTTCACCCCTCTGTCAGAAATCTTGCGAGGAGTACCTGGTCGTGGCCGGTTTATGGTGAAATTATGTTCTTTCTACTTCTAGATTATGACCCCAACAGTGCTCACTAGAAGGTTCAGGAGTTTAGAAATCCTGTAACCAATGCCATCAGTATGTTTAGCAACAATGAGGTTGCAAAGGTCTTGAGAGAGAGCTCTTTGCTTTTACCCATCATGAAATGTTTCTTGTGTGACAACGTGGTAATAAGACACCTTTTTATAGGCCATCAGTTGGGACTGAACCAGCTGATATTAATTTGCACTGACAAGGGGCAGAATTGCTTTCTAATTACTGATAGATTTCAGCTGGTGTCTTGGCTTTTCATGCCTTTTTGCACCTCCCTTTCTTCATGTGTTCAATACTCTTTCCATGTGTCATTCCATTTTATTACACATAGCTTAATTTTGGAACTTATTTGTTTTGTTTTCCTTGTATGTATGGATTGCATTGCTTGTTACCAACATGGTAAAAATGTCATGTCAATTGTACCTTTAGAAATATATTTACCTAGAAAAACGGTGACGTGTTCAATACTTATTTTACTCGCTGTATCCCCTTATTGCCAATTGTGTGTGTCTAACGATGTAGGCTCTGGAAGGACACAGCCTAATGTATAATAGCTAATGGATGAAAATTATAAAAGCTATAAATGTAAAAAAAGGTATGATCATTTTGTACAGAAAGTGATGGGAGGCGTCGCACGCTTCCTCACTGCCTGTCAACAGACTCTGAAGCACAATCCAAATGCGGGTTGGGTTTCAAAATAAAGAAAGATTTACCGCCACATCTAAATCTACCCTAAAGGAAAGGTTCACCTTTTCACCAAAAAATTAAAAAGTAAACTAGCTCCTCCTGGCCTGGCCACCCCTCTGGACCCTGCTGCACATAGCGACACTGATACCCCATGCTGGTGTAGTGGTCCATACACTGTGCACCTCAATACACAGCCCCAAAGCGATTATCCATCATAATGCAATGACTAGTGCTCACAGGTCAGCACAGTCATGTGACCATGCTGATGAATGAGAATCACTTCTTCTGATAAGCTGTCCCATAAGAAAGAAACACTTTTTATTGGTCAGCGGGGTCTCATGCTGACCAATGAGTGCTTGCCCTTGGAGGCATTATGCTGGATACTCATTCCTGTGCTGAGAATTGCAGTGTATGGACTGCTACACCTGCAGCACTGGGCATCCATCGCAGCCAGATTTGGAGGGGTGTCCAGGATATCTGGAGTCAGACCACCTTTTCTTTCTTGTGAAAAGGTGAACCTTCCCGTTAAATAAAGTATATCTGATGAGATCATATGGAGCCTGACATTGCTAACCTCTTCTTTACAAGCTCTGACTTTGGTAGCTGCATGCTTGTTCCATATCAGAGGCTCAGTAGTGAAGCCAGAGACTACCAGGCAACTTGCATTCCCAGGGGCCAGTGATGAGACTCATATTTTCAACAGTTTTCTTTTTAACTGCTTCTGGCCCGCCCCACGTACATTTGCTGCAGCGGGACGGCCTCTCTGTGTGAAATCATGTGATTTCGGTCTCCCTGGTCTGGGGCGCACACGCGCACCGCCAGCGACCAGCTCCCGCTATGATTGGAACAATCAGCCAATTGTTCCGAGGCAGACAAAATGGCAGTCTGCCTATGTAAACAAGGCAGATCACTGTTCTGTGACAGGAGAAGACAGAGATCCTGTGTTTCTGCTAAGCAGGAACACGGATCTCTGTCTTTTTACAGTATAAGCACCCCCACTCCACAGTTAGAAAGCACTCTCTAGGGACACATTTAACCCTTTGATTGACCCTGATGTTAACCCCTTCCCTGCCAGTGTCATTAGTACAGTTACAGAATGAGTAACAAACTGTAAATTTGTAAGAAAGTTTATTGCATATATCCATAAGTATGGTCAGAACCAGTACACACATACATATAAGTATGATAATGATTTGATATATACATACACATAAATGCAAGGGCACAGTATTTCATGGTGGCTCACACGTCAACTTCTAAAATCATGAATTGTTGATGACATAATACAAAATAAATATCTAGTAAGACATTCGGTCAAATTATTGCACATATCTTGATGTTATTCTAAGTAGAAAACGCAATGTTGTGGCATCAGTAGCTCGACGCGCTTCGTGGTTAATTACCACTCATCAGGAGCAGATGCGGCCATGGTGTCTAAAGAGTATAAACAATGAGTCAGACTAGGTGTAGGGATACCGAATAGTTGAGGGGAAGTGGTATAACATCCACCCATACTCACAGGCTAACCATGAGTCTCAAGTGTGAGTATGGGTGGATGTTATACCACTTCCCCTCCATGAAATACTGTGCCCTTGCATTTATGTGTATGTATATATCAAATCAATATCATACTTATATGTATGTGTGTACTGGTTCTGACCATACTTATGGATATATGCAATAAACTTTCTTACAAATTTACAGTTCGTTACTCATTCCCAATTGCATGCTTCATTTATAATCCCAAACCCTTTCTTGTTTCTCTTTAGAATTAGGGATGGAGGTCATTTTGACCTACATGTCATAGACCTCATTTAAAGTCCCACAGCCCTCCTCTTTTGTTAGTACAGTTACAGTGCATATTATTTAGTACTGATCAGTGTCTCTGGTAACCAAAAAAGTGTCACTTAGGCTACTTTCACTTTGGGACGGTGGGTGCATCGGCGGTAAAGCGCCGCTATTTTTAGCGCCAATTTTCCGTCAATTTTGTGGCGCTATTCGGCTGCTAGAGGGGAGATTTTACCCCCCCGCAGCAGCGCTATGCCGGCGGTATAGCCGCGCTGCCCCATTGATTTCAATGGGCAGGAGTGGTGTATACAACGCTCCTTCACCGCTCCAAAGGTGCTGCTAGCAGGACTTTTTTTAGTGCCCTGCCAGCACACTGCTCCAGTGTGAAAGCCCTCGGGGCTTTCACATTGGAGAGACAGCAGCGGCTTTCTCGGGGCGCTTTGCAGGTGCTATTTTTAGCGCTGTAGCGCCTGCAAGGCGCCCCAATGTGAAAGGGGTCTTAGTTTCTGATTTGTCCACCGCAATATCCAGTCCCGCTATAATTTGCTGATCACCGCCATTACTAGTAAAAAAAATTAATACATAAACATTCAATAAAAATATCCCATAGTTTCTAGATGTGATAACTTTTGCGCAAACCAATCATTATACGCTTATTGTTTTTTTTTACCAAAAATATGTAGCAGAATACATATTGGCCTAAATTGATGAAGAAATTATGAATTAGATTTTTTTTTTTTTTTTTTTATTCGGTATGTTTTATAGCAGAAGGTAAAAATATTGTTTTTTTTTTCAAAGTTGATGGTCTTTTTTTGTTTATAGCGCAAAAAAAAAAAAAACTACAGAGGTGATAAAATACCACCAAAAGAAAGCTCTATTTGTGAGGAAAAAAAGTAAATCAATTTTATTTGTGTACAGCGTTGCATGACTGTGCAGTTGTCAGTTAAAGTGACGCAGTGCAGTATCGCAAAAAATGGCCTGGTCAGGAAGGGGGGGTGAACCTTCCGGGGTTGAAATGGTTAAAGAAACCGAGAAATGCACAGCCTGCCAATACCGAATTCTGAAAATACTATTTCCCTATCCACATCCTCATGAAAATACGACCCATTAACAGCTATGTACCCCTCAAATCGAATGATATTGCAACGCTAGAAATATACACTTAATAGACATCTAGTCCCGATACACTTGATTCACTCACTTTGCTTCACATCCCTCCGTAATGGGCAGCTCCTGCTCTGCCACAGTATGAGCCTATATCGGTTGGCAGAGTGGGGGCAGTCATCACCCTCCTCCTAGCGCTTGGAAAGCAGAGTAGAATCATTCCAATAAAAATGCCGACATTTAGACTGTTTGTACCACTACCCCATTCCCCCCTCCCCCTCAATACCCTTCCCTCTAGGGTTCTGATTATACAGTATGCTCGTACTTCTAGATTGTACAATATCTCTAACTGATTGGTCCTCCTTCTGTTTGATATTTCTGTACATTACCCTGAAAATTTCAATAAAACATTTTGAAAAAAAAAATACTATTTCCCTGGTTGTCTTGGCCCACAATACTATTTTAGTAGCTGGCACCTTTGGATCAATTTAAAGCGGAGTTCCACCCAGAAGCTGAACTTTCACTTTAAGTCCTCCACCCCTGCTCCTTTTTGTGAAAATTAGCTTTTGGGGAGGAGGGGGGGCAGGTATGTGCTCCCACTTCCGTTTCGGTCGCCTAGATGACCGGAACCAGAAGCTCTCCCTCCCGAAGTCTTCTGGGACATCTGACAGGTCCTAGAACGCTTCAGGGCCGGTCACGCATGCGCAGTGGGCACCCGGTGGTGAAGCTGCAAGCTGTCACAGCCGAGTGCCCATGGTAGAGATGCCGGCACCGCCGAGGGAGGACACTGGAAGAACACGGCTGCGGTGAGTGCATCATTGCACCGTGGGACAGGTGAGTGGCTGTTTATTAGAAGTCAACAGCTACAATTTTTGTAACAGCTGACTTTTAATAAGCAACAAAATGATTGGAACTCCACTTTAACCGCCAGACAGAACGATTTTTTCAAGTGAAAACGTCAGCAATGGCAGCGTATTTACAGTACGGGTTTCTAGCAAATGGCACAGTAACATTTGAGGGATTATCTATTTAAGCTTTGCTGTGTAAACCGATAATCTTGCATGACCTCATTATTACCACTAGATGGCAGGTTTTCCTCAACAATGGAGCCAAAAAATGTATTTTTCTAGTCTTATGCTGATTCTAACCTGACATGTGCCTGAGCTGTGGCTGCGATTTAAAATGACCCATTTTGTGGATATGTGCAGCCCATCTGAACAGTTGGTGAATAATGATTTGTATTATATACTTAAAACCACATGTGTAAATGCACTCAGAACAACAGCGGAATACAGATATTTAACCTCCGCATTGTATCCTTATATATTCTGTTATAACTGCGCTTTTCACATAAACACAACGTGGTAAACAAATACTCATTCCATGAAATGTGTTTCACATAAAATAAAACAATATAAACAAATGAATATCAAAGTCCCATAAAAACATTCCCCAGTGTAAAAGTGCTGGTGCTCTTTAAAGTGGAGTTCCACCCATACAAAAGTCAGCAGCTACAAAAAGTGGATCTGGTGACTTTTGATAAACACACATTCACCTGTCCCACGATCCAGCGTTGCTGGCGCACGAAGCCTCGTTCCTCTTCCCCTCCTCTCTACGGCGCCAGCATTGTAACTGTGGGTGCCCGGCTGTGGCTCCACAGCTGGGCATGTACTGCGCATGCGCAAACCGCGCATTGTGAATGGCCGAGCAATCTTCTGGGACCTGTGACGTGTCCCAGAAGATTGCAGGTAGGGATGGGGGAGAGGTGAACTTCTTTCCGGCGCTGCGGCACCAGGGGAGGAAGTGGGAGCTGGGTGCCTGTCAAAACTGTGTACGCGTTCCCACCACCAAAAAAATGACATGCCAAATGTGGCATGTCAGGGGGTCACCAGTACTTTAAGCAGAAGTTCCATTTTTGGGTGGAACTCCGCTTTAAGCCTTTTTTGTGCTGTGTTCCATATGTGCATATAGTGCCCCACATAAATTTGCACTCTCCAAATGGGCATGACCAACTATTGCTAGTATGGTCAAATGCGCTTGTGGGGCATGTCCCCTTAAAGTGTTACTAAACCAACAGCAGTAAAATCAGTCTGTATATACAGTAAAGTATGCTAGTTATACCCACTGTGTAACCTAAGGGGTTAATCCTCTGCATTGTGTAAAAAGGCTGTTTGATCCTGTGTTTTCTGATCCTCCCCTTCTACCACTGTCCCTAATCCATCTCCTAATAAGACAGAGCCTTTGGAATTCTTCTGCACATGCTCAGTTTGGTGTGTAGTGTTAGAGAGTTTTCTTTTTCTTTTAAGTGTACATGCGATCAACACAGAGCCAAAAAGCACTATCCAGACAGGGTCGGGGGTCCTGCAGTGGTCCTGCAGAGTAGAAGGAAAACTCTTCCTACAAGCTTTAACCACACATTGATAGAAGTTACAAGACTGCTATATACTGCTGATGAGAAAAGGTATTTAGCAGTTTATATTTACTAAAATAATTGCATTTCCATGTTCTGTGTACTGTGGGAGACCAGATATAGTGAATGCAGGGTCCTGGGTTTAGTAACATTTTAAAAACCAGTAGCTCTTGGATTAGCTCAGCTTGATATTGGAAGCCCGGTAATATCATTCAGAAGGAAATAACAAGAAGAAAGCTCATAGTGTAAAACCGCTTGATCAGTTTATTAAAACAAAAATTTCATACACGTGCAGTGCAGATTTTGACTTGGCACCTGTTGTGTATAGCACTGGTTTTTGGAGGAAGCCGGCCGTCTCGCTTCTGTAGTCAGAAGTGCGGCTCAGGTTCCTGTCCAAAGATAGTGTTGGTGGAAGTTATGTCACAATGACGCGGGTATAGCTACAACGCGTTTCCACCTGATTGTTTTATCTCTGGAAGCTTAATTAGGTGCTTAATTAACAAGGCATTCTTAGGGCTGAGACTGCACAGGACATTGTACTTGCTTAATTGTCGATAGCTACATTGGCTGAAATCTGTGTATTACAAATGGAGCAACCATGGATGAAGTATAAAATTAACACAGTGGTTTTGTATTGCTATCCTAAACTTTCACAGGCAAAAGATTCCTGTAAAAGGAGACTGTAGCCTTTCCTGCCACCTGCACCGGCAAACACCTCTCCATTCCAGAGAAACTGTTCCTCTAATGCCTGGTACACACGATGAGATTATCGGATGAATGATCGTCTGTTTTTTTTGCATGCTACTCTCAGATGGAACCTGAAGAGTTTAAGTCATGAAAATTCTCGTATGACAGAATAAAAACTCAGAAGTGGTGTCGAGTTGTAGTGTATTTGCATTGTATTTTCGCAAGGCAACTGTACTGATTAAAAAAAATTGTACTGTCATGGACGTACTGCACATGGCTCTGCAACTGGCTGTGAGCACACGGGTCCATTGGGATGTGTTCCAGTCCATAGGCATTCAGCAGTGAATAGACGTGCACCAATGCGCATGCGTGTGCGTAGACCGCTGGCACGTCCACAGTAACGCAGCTTTGGCGCCAAGTGATCCTTAAAAGGGGCCTCTTCAGAATGCATCCTTGCTGTCTGATCTGCAGCTCATCCTGTACCTGATCCTGAACCCGCATCTGCTCCAGTGTTACCCGGCTTCTCCTGACCTCGCTGCTGTCTCCAGTCCTGACCCCTTGGCTTGCCTTTGATCTGCTCTGTGTTCCTGTTTGTTTGATCTCCTGTTGCCAAATCTGCCTGGACTTTGACCATTCTCTCGCCTGCTGCTTCTGTCTGATTGATCCGCTGCTGTGACCTGGCTTGTCTGAAGCTGCTCCTGCCTGCTGTCCTGCATCCGTGTGCATCTGCCTACAAGTCCTGCATCTGTGTGCGTCTGCCTGCTACTTCTCAGCATTCCTGCATCTGCAGCAATCAAGCCCGTTTCTGTCTCTGCCAAGCGGACATCATCTCCAGTCAAGCGGACCCTGCAGGCTCTCCTACCCCGCTGTGCTCCGAGGGTCACTGTTCCCACTCCAGTGATCCCGGGACCAGAGCCATACGAGAGGTCTCCCTCTGCACGTCAGGCTCACCTCCAAGGTATGTGTCACGTATGATCTGGCATTGTACGGGAAAAATCGTTTGTGCTTGTCTGATCAGATAATATTGGATGAGCTGTCATGATTGTCTCTTGAAAGCTTGGGTACTAACGATCAGATTATCGTACAATCGCTTCAAAAGCTGTATTTTTTGTACGATTTTCTGATTGTTTGGCTTAAGTTTACTGTATAACTGACACTTCCTGGAGTGTCATTCTGCTTGGTCCTCCACAGCTTCTACTAGTTACTTCTGCTGACCTGCACTTCATTACAGGATACAGTGCTAAGGTAGAGGTGGACAGGAGGATCCAGTGATATCCGTGGGGAAGATTTCTCAGGTGTTTGGTAGCATGGGGGGGAGGGGGGGACAGGGAGAGGGACAATTTATTGCTATCAAAGCCACAACAATAAAATCAGTCTGTATATGCAGTGAAGCATGCGTGCTGAAACCTAAGGGCTTAATTCTCTGCATTGTGTAAAAAGGCTGTTTGATCCTGTCTTGGAGGCACTCAGTTTGGTGTGCATTGCTGGAGAGTTTTAGAAGGGTGCATGTTATTGGCACAGGGCCAATCAGCACTGTCCAGAGAGAGGGTCAGGGGTCATGCAGCCTCATAGGACAGTCAGAGGAGAATGTTGCTCGGCTGGTCACTGATAGAAGTCACAAGACTGCTATATACTGCTGATGAGAAAAAGTATTTTGCAGTTTATATTTACTAAAATAATTGCATTTCCATGTTCTGTGTACTGTGGGAGACTAGATATAGTGAATGCAGGGTGTTGGGTTAGGAACACTTTAAGTATACTCTGCTCAACAAATATACTTTGTTCTAGCAACCATGGCACTGACAGTGCAGCACTTATAACGTCAGTACTACTTACAGTATGCACCAGTAGCTTCTATAGAGTATAGAAACCCACCTTTCATTCTGCCTAGCTTTTGTGTATTTTAGAATGTATTTAAACAATTGACATGGACAGGCATTCACAGGACTCTTTTACTTAATCCAACACAGACATACAGGAACCATAGATGCTCTAAAATACATAGCTCTACCAGAACAATACAAAAGTGAACATATTTACAATTCTTCCCCCTTGTGGATGGAGAGCGGTTTAACACACTTATACATAACACTCCTTCCCCCTAGACCTCAAAGTCTTTGAGATAACTAGGAGGGTGAATATTTCTCCTTGGACACCTAAGGACAACTGTTTGAGACAGTTCCCTGGAACCCTCAGTTGGGTGCAATTCTTCTTCTTGTGCTGTGTCAGAGGGACTGAGAGAAACTGGCTCTGCAACAATATTTGCTGGAGGAATAGCACCTGTATCAACCGATGGTTCACAATGAGCTTGCATCACTGGAATCCCAGTACCACTAGAACCAGCAGCAGGTACAATTTCACCACTTCTTTCTCGGATCTGATCAACAAGCCTTCATAATATTCTACCATCAGTAATTTGTACTTTGTATGACAAAGGTCCTGTAGCCACAAGCACCTTTGCCGGTATTCAACAAGGCCCAGCAGCATAGTTTCTGACATAGACGGCACTGTCAGGCTCAAACACTCTCACAGAAACATTAGCATCCTTTTTAAAATGCAAATCTTGCTTTTCTTGTAACTCCGTTGTCAGATCAGGGTGTAAACGATCCAAACATGTTTTTAGACGACGGTTCATTAGGTGCTCTGCTGGGCTACAACCAGTCCTTGAACATGGTGTCACCTGTTGTTGCAGAAGGAAATTTGCAAGTCTCTGATTCCAATCTCCTTTAACAATTCTCTTTGATGAGTCTTTGGTGGTCTGAACAATACATTCAGCTTGACCATTTGAAGATGGGTAAAATGTCGTAACATGTCGAATAAGATTGCTTGCCATAAGGGTTCTGAGAAGATAAATTGCGTTCCATTATCAGACGCAATTGTATCTGGCAACCCAAGTGTAGCAAACAGCCTCCTTTAAACTCTTATGACAGTGGCTGAGGTGGGGGATGTAACGGATACAACTTCCAGCCATTTTGAGAAGGAATCGACAACTAAAAAAAACCATCTGTCCTTGAAAAGGAGGACTTTAGGTGGAGCATGACGGGTGGATTGACATGGTACACAGTTCTGTATCCACTTCTCAATAACTTCATCCATTTTAGGCCACCAAATATAACATCTGTCTAACGCTTTCATGCGGACTATGCCAGGATGTCCTTTGTGGAGAGCATGCAGTACTTGAGCTTGTCCTGCCTTTGGAATTACCACTCTGTTTCAACATAATAGGCAACCTTTATAGGCAGACAGTTCATTTTGGCGCACTAAAAATGGTTTGAACTTCTCTTCAACTTTTGATTTGGGCCATCCCCTCCACAGCCAGTTGAGCACACGGGCCAGCACTGGATCTTTAGCAGTCATACCAACAATGTTCCTAGCATGTAACGGAGGGTTTGGAATGGATTCCAACATGAGAACCTCAGGCACAGGAGGAAACAGAAATCAGGAGAAAACAAAGGCAACCAGCTCAACCCATCGGCATGAGTGATATTCTTGCCAGGACAATATTCAAAATCACAGTCATAGGCATTCAGTATGAGTGACTATCTGAGCATTTGTGGGGAATGAATTTGAGGAGTGGGAGTACTTCTGGTTAAAAAGGCCCAGCAAAGGCTTATGGTCTGTTACAATGGTAAACCTCCGCCCATACAAATAGTCATGAAACTTTTTTACCCCGGATAAAATAGCTAAAGCCTCCTTGTCAATTTAAACATAATTCCCCTCTGTCATAGACAAGGTCCTTAAATAAATTGCAATAGGAGCCTCAACACCAGTTTCCAAAACATGACTCAATACAGCTCCAATGCCATACGGAGAAGCATCGCAGGTAAGAGTGAGTGGTTTGGTAAATCATAGTGTACAAGTACACTGTCAGAAGATAACAGCTTTTTTGCAGCATTGAAAGCTGTAGAATGAATGTCAGTCCACTTCCATGGAACATCTTAATCTAGTAAACAATGCAGGGGTTCAGCAACAGTGGCTTTGTCAGGCAGAAAAGAATGGTAAAAACTAAGTAACCCTAGGAAAGCTCGCAGCTCTTGTTAGTTTGTTGGGACTGGAGTTTTATGGATAGCTTCAACCTTAGAATCAGTTGGATGAATTCCGTGTTAAGCAATTCTGTATCCAAGGAAATCCATGCTGTTTACCCCAAAAACACACTTTTCTCTTATAAGTTTGAGACCAGCATCAAGAAAACGTTTCAAAACAAGTTGTAGTTGTGAAGCCAAAGACTGAATGCAATCCGCTCCAAAAAGAACATCATCAAAATAAGGTACTACACCTGGAAGTCCAGGTAAGAGGTCCATTTCTGGAATTTGCCGGGAGTAGTAGAAACTCCAAACTGCAAATGTTTTGCTCAGAAAGCTCCTTTGTGTGTTATTATTGTTTGTGCATCCGCAGCGTCGTCATCCACAGGTAATTGTTGGTAAGCTTTTGCCATATGCAGTTTGGCAAATACCTTCCCTTTTGCTAATGTAGTCAGAATTTCATGTACAGCTGAAATTTGATAGGGATGGTCCTGCAGTGCTTTGTTGATGGTACATTTATAGTCAGCACAAATTCTAACGTCGCCATTTGGCTTCAATACTGGAACTATTGGGGTACACCACTTAGGGTGAGAGCTAATGCAACTTTGTGTGGTTTCATACGAATTGGGGTTACTGTAGGGTCTAATTTCAAAGAAACAGGAGGGCCTTTATACATGCCAAGGCCTTCTGTAAAAACTGCACTACAGTCCTCTATCACATTCTGTAGAGTAACTGGAGATACATTATGAACTCCCGATAATGAAATTCCAAGGGGTTTAAACCACTCTCTACCCAGCAAACTTGCTCTTTGTCCCTTAGTAATTATTAGGCGTAAGCATCCTCTTAAATTTCCATTTTTCACTGGGACAAAGCAACTTCCACAAGTTGTATGTTGTAGTCTACCAACTGGATATCACAGGGTGCTTTTGAAGGAGCATTGTGAGGTCATAATGAGGTAAACGTTTCTTCTGAAATGAAGGAATATGCACAACCTGAATCTACTTCCATTTTGCATGGAACATCTTGTAACACAATCTCGGTGTAAATCTTCAGTCCTGATGAAGAGTTTTCCACTTTATACACAGTCATTTGTATAAGCACCTGTAGAGGTTTCATCATTCGGAACAACAATTGGCGCATTAATGGAGTGTGCTGCTGTTGGTATTGTATTCACATTTGTAGACTGATCTTTAGTCTGACAGACCGTCTGTATGTGACCTCTACGTTTGCATGTGTGACAAACTGCATTTCTAAAACGACATGTATTACGCCTGTGTTTCCCACCGCAGCTGTAACACTTCCCTGTAAATGGAACTGCGACATCAGTGTGTGGTGGAAAGTCATTTGATCCAACATTTACCTTTACCACTCAATTTATATTGATTTAATTATCTTTGCTAGAGGAAGATTGAATTTCTTTCGAATGAAGGTATGCAGCCTCATATGCAAGTGCTTCCTCTTGTGCAGTAATAAAAGTTACCATATTTTTCGCTCCATAAGACGCACCTGACCATAAGACGCACCTAGGTTTTAGAGGAAGAAAACAAGAAAAAAAAGATTCTGAACGAAATGGTGTCCTAAAATATTTACCAGTGCCCATGAAATGCAGGCTGACCATTGCCATAAATGCAGCCTGACCATTGCACATAAATGCAGACTGACCATTGCACATAAATACAGACTGACCATTGCACATAAATACAGACTGACCATTGCACACAAATGCAGACTGACCTCATGTCATTCCATCCTCCTGACAGAAGACAGAGCAGCCCGAGCGGCCGAATGCTCTGTCTTCTTTCTCAGCAACAATGTCAGGCCCAGCCGGGAGATCGCCCGGCGCTCACAGGGGCTTCAGATGTCTGTCCTAGCTCTCCTGCTTCTCTTTCGATGGTGGCGGCGTGGGGCGGTGCCGGCGGGGGCGGAGCCTAGCATACATTCGCTCCATAAGAAGCAGAGACATTTTCCCCCATATTTCTTGGGGAAAAAAGTGCGTCGTATGGTGCGGAAAATATGGTAAGTTCTGTTTGGCTAGAAGTCTCCTCTTCAGTGCTTCATCTTGTACTACACACACTAGCTTGTACCTTAGCAAGGATTCTAAATTGGCACCAAAATTGCAATTTTCGGATAGCTTGCACAATTTTGCAATATATGCTGCAATGCTCTCACCCGGTTGTTGGTTTTGTCTGTTGAAACGCCTCACTGTTTTAGATGCAGTGGGTGAAATTTTTTTTAACCGTGCCAGTATTTCCTCATATGGGCAGTCTTTTGGTTTAGCAGGAGATATCAGTGAGCTGACAATATCAAAAGTCTTAGATCCAATAACACTCAGTAACACAGCTCTTTTCTGCACAGAATCGGCCACTTTATTAGCTTCTAGGAAAAACTCTGACCTATCAGCATAAAAGTCCCATGAACACACTAATACATAACATTAGCGCATATTCCACTGATGGGTAGAATGAGCATAGGCGGTTGGTTTTAAAGCGAAACTGTCACAATCAAAGGATGTCATGAATGATAAATATCACAGTTTCTTGTGCTCTCAACCAAACTGTCAAGTCATAAAATGGCTGGTGTCATAACCAAACACAGGGGCAGCACCAAGGTAACTGCAGATCAAACAGACGTTAATATGGAAGCTTCGTTGACTGTAATGGATAGGAGGGCTTAGTCATGCTTTAAAGCTGCCATTGTAATTTTTTGTAAAAGTGTTTTGGAGCACCAGTGTAGCACCCCCCTGACACCCCGGAGGCATATTGGCACCAGGACAACATTTCACCCCAGGGCTAAGTCCATGGCTAAAATGGGGGGGATGAGAAGAACATTGGGCCCCAGCCACTTTTGTCTTTTTAAAGATTTATTGCAGAACAGTCAAGGCGATGAGGGTTAGGGGTCCCAGATACTGTAGCAGATCTCTTATAGACTTTCCAAATCCATGTCCAGATTCTAAGTGCCAGAATCATTAAGCTGACCTAGCAACGCTGTAGACAGTAGCTTAGTTGGTTCATAGACTTTGCTCTCACCATTTCCCAGGCTCTGTACATCCTCCAAGCAAATCACTAGGCCCTTATGAGAGACCTGCCTTCTTCCTGGCTCTCTCCAGCAAGGGTCCTCCCCTGGGTTTTCTCCTTGGCACAACTTTCCCCACACTAGGCAGGACAGCTTCAGGATCACTTCAGTCCTAAGCCCACATTCAGCACGTTAGGCGCCACACAGACTTTTAAGCCTAACAGCAGAGTGGTCTGAATGGCTTACTGAGTTGGCCGAAAGAAATATAAATGTTCATAACTGTGAAATCTCAATCTATTGCCAGTGGTACCAGTGACACCTCCTACTGGCAGCAGTAAGAAATTACAACCGAATGAAAGCCTATGAAAATATCAAGAGAAAAACGACACAATCAATCTGCGCAAACTACCATCCAGCCAAAACTACATTTATTTAGTAGGGTTACTACACCAGTCTCTGGAATTATCAATTCCTCCCATAATATTTCAATGGGATTCAAAAAGGATTTTTAAAAGGCCAGTCCAAATCTCTCAAATTCCTCTTTTGGAGCCATTCTGTGGTGCACTTTCTTCAGCTCATTATCATTTTAAAAGATCCAGTTCAACTTTTGGACAGATTGAGTTTGATTTACTAAAGGCAAATAGACTGTTCACAGAGAATTTGTGCTTTGCAAGAGAATTTTTCCCAGAGCTTAGTGAATGAGGTGAAACTGTTGACTTCCATCATCCAATCATGTGCAAGCAAAAACTGTATTTTTTTATTTTCTTTGCACGCGGTTGGGTATTATTTGCAAAGTGAAATTTCAACAAATTCACAAAGCTTTGGTAAATCAACCCGATTGTCTCACTTTCTTAGCTAGCAAATTTTGCTCAAGTATATCACCTTCATCTGTAGGCAGTGTTTGAATGAACTTCCAATGTTTGACTATCAAAATATATTGAAAAAGTCAACAATTTTCATGGAGTTTACTTTACATGCCTTTTCTCATTATTGCATGCAGCTTTCTGCCATATACATTAGTTAATTAGAAGACACTAGGTTGGTGCTTTACCATATTTAAAGTTGATGTAAACTCCAACTGGACATTCATAAGCATTGTGTATCAGTGTTTAGTTTATTTATTTATTAAAATAAAAATACTGTTTTCACCTTTTTCTGTTTCAATTGTCGCAGTAATTCCCCATTGACCAAACAGGCCTTGGTTCCCGGCTTTTGGTTCCAGGTATTGAATTCCAGACCTTTCTGAAAGATGCGTTCCTTGTTTTTATTGAGTTTTACAATTAAAAAGATATACATTTGCTGTTATCAAGGATATAGTTCAGTCCAGTTTGTACAACCAATAAAGATTACAGATAACATTCATATACTCTTTTGATATAACGTAGGTGGTATGTCTTAGATTAGGAGTTACTCTCTGGAATTACTAAAGACTGGCGCAGACAGATTTTCCGAAAGTGTCTTGTTTGCATTATAAAAGTGGCACAGCGTTTGCCAAATTCATGTACCTGTATTAGAACTTGTACTTGAATTTGTTGCATGCTGTGCCACTTTTACAACGCAAGACACTTTTGCAAAAACTGTCTCTGTTCACCAAAAAAAGTTGGTCTTAACCACCTAACGACTTCTGTAGATTACTGTACCCATACATTGCTGGACTTACGGTGGTTATACCGGGATAATGCCTGCAGCCGCAGGCATCACCCGGGAGCCGTTTTTTGGAGTCAGCGGTTGGCTCTCTTGTAATAGCAATCTAACGGCTAAGTAGCCGCTCAGTTGCTATTACAAACAGTGGGAGGGGATGTCCTCCCCTCCTGCCACCTTCCGAGGCTTGCTCAGGCTTTCCTGTCCCATCGGGAGACCCAAGCGACCAGCCGGCGCGTCTGCCAGTTGGCTGGACATACAAACAAAGCCAGGATTAGCTTTAAGCTGCTATTCGCTATAGTACCCAGGAAGCGATGACATGACATCACTTTTGACTTACCCAACAACACCATTTTTTTTAAATTGAAAGCATTCAAAAACACTGATCTTGGTGTTTTGAATGCTTTTAAGAGCAGAGGAGAGATTTGGGGTCTTATAGACCCCAGATCTCTCCATCAAGAGTACTGTCACATGCCTATTTCTGTCACTGAGGATGTTTACATTCCATGTGACAGCAGAAAATCATGATGCAACATCATCTTTTATATTTTACAAAAAAATTGGGTTATGTATTGTGTTTTTTTAATTCAAATTAAAAAAGTGTATTTTTTACCAAAAAATTGGTTATGTATTGTGTTTTTTGCATTAAAATTAAAAGTGTATTTTTCCCAAAAAATTGGGTCTGCACAAATACAGTGAGACATAAAAAATTGAAAAACCCATCAATTTATTCTCTAGGGTCTCTGCTTTAAAAAATATATAATGTTTGGGGGTTCTAACTAATTTTCTAGCAAAAAATACAGATTTTTTTTTTTCATGTAAACAAAAGTATCAAAAAAAGGCCTGGAGCTAAAGTGGTTAATTAGCTCCACTTTCATAAGATATGAACTGTCTGTATTTTATTTTGAAGTTTGTGCAAATGTTGCTCCACAATGTAGAAGTGGAGCAAATTAGAACTGAATTTGGCGCACGTGTTGCTGTCAGAACCAAAACTGTTGCAGATGTTTTCTGAATCCTCCTGTATTTTATTGTATTTATTGTATTATATCCATATTGTCTCCCTTTTATGTTGTAAAGCACAACTGTAAACTGTTGGCGCTATATAAATCCTGTATAATGATAATAATAATAATATTAAAGAGGAGCAATTAACTCCAGAAAAATGGTGCAGCAGCTTTACTGAATTTCCTACACTGAGTTTTGTGATTTGCAAGAGTGTTCGTTTGCAAACTTTTAAGGCCAATACGTTTTGAGCAAGAGGACTGTAGGTCTTTAGAAAAATGCCTGAAATGTGAGTATAATCTAGTTAGCTGTGAAGCCTCTGGGGCACAGTTATGGCAGACCATTCAGGGTTTTGGGATTCCATCAGTTAGTGTCAGGGACTGCAATTGGAGGTCAGTGATGTAGACAGCACAGAGTAGGTGTTTGTATGTAGGGAGGAAAAGAAGAAAGGTTAAAGAGAAAAGGAAAAAGTGGGTATAGGGATTTGGGGCAAGCCCATGCCCACTGCCTAGTGACCACTATAGTCAACAAAAACTGAGTTTTTCATTGAACAGGTATCAGGCCATTTTTTCCTTGACTTGGGCAATTGTCAGAGTTGCTAACCACCAAGCCTAAGTTAAAGAGTAACTGTACTTTTGTGGAGGAAAAAACAATCCTCTTTGGGTGATCACCTTCCTGCCCAGACCAATTTTCAGCTTTCAGCGCTGTCGCAGTTTGAATGACAATTGCGCGGTCATACAACACTGTACCCAAACTAAATTTTTATCATTTTGTTCCCACAAATAGAGCTTTCTTTTGGTAGTATTAGATCACCTCTGCGATTTTTATTTTTTGCTAAACAAATAAGAAAAGACCGAAAATTTTGAAAAAAATAAAAGTTTTGCTTTTGTTTGTTATAAAATGTTGTAAATAAGTAAGTTTTCTCTTTCACTGATGGGCACTCATAAGGCAGCACTGACAGGCACTGATAAAGTGGCACCAATGAGTAGGCATGGACGGGCACTGACGATGGGCACTGATATGCGGCACTGATGGGCACTGGTAGGCGGCACTGATGGGTGGCACCGATATGCAGCACTAATGGACATTGATAGGCTGCACTGATGGGCACTCATGGGTGGCACTGGGTGGCACTGGTGGGCACTGATGGGCACTGATAGGCGACACTGATGGGCAATAAAAGGCTGCAAAGATGGGTTCTTATGGGTGGCACTGATAGGCGGCACTGATGGACACTGATAGGCGGCACTGATGAGCACTGATAGGCAGCACTGCTGGGCACTGATGGGCATTGATACATGGCACTGATGGGCACTGATATGAGGCACTGATAGGCATCCCTGGTGGCACTGGCAGTGGTAGGCATTGTGAGTGGGCACTGATTGGCAGCTGCCTGGGCACAAATTAGTATTTCCCTGGGGGTCTAGGGGGGCATACCTGGTGGTCTAGTGTGGATGGCCATCCTGGTGGTCCTGGCCAGCATGATGCTGGTCCTGGATGGTATCTGAGGGGGGGCTGTGCTGATAAACAATCAGCACAGACCCCCCATGTCAGAGGAGCAGTCGATCGGCTCTCCTCTACTCGCGTCTGTCAGATGCGAGTGAGGAAAAGCCGATCACCGGCTCTTCCTATTTACATCGTGATCAGCCGTGATTGGACACTGCTGATCACGTTGTAAAGAGTCTCCGTCAGTTCTATTGTGAAAAAAAAAGAGTCTCCGTCAGAGACTCTTTAACTAGATTAGAGTTGCGGTGTGTCAGACTGACACACCGCAACAACGATCGCTGCGATGCGCGCCCCCGGGGTGCGCAGCAGCTTAATATCCTGAGGACGTCATATGACGCCCAGTCAGGGTGTTGAAACCACTTTGCAGCCGTTATTCTGCTATATGGCGGGTGGCAAGTGGTTAATAACATTTGTTTCAGAGTCATACCTGTTACTGTTCTGAAGAAAAAGTTGTTTGTTTCACTATGTCCTTTGGATACCAGTTCTGCAAGACACTAGTTATAATCAGCTGTTGCCCTCTCAGGGTTCTGATGAGACAAGCTGTAGTATCTGCATCCCTTTAGAAGTATTTAACCACTTGCCTACCAGGCACTTACACCCCCTTCCTGCCCAAGCCATTTTTCAGCTTTCAGCGCTGTCGCACTTTGAATGACGATTGCACACTGTTGTGCTACACTGTACCCAAACACATTTTTTATCATTTTCTTCACACAAATAGAGCTTTCTTTTGGTGGTATTTAATCACTGCTGGGTTTTTTATTTTTTACAAAAAAAAAAAAGACCAAAAATTTTGAAAAAAAAATATTTTTTACTTTTTTCTGTCAGTAAATTTTGTAGCTAAGTAATTTTTTGCCTTTACTGATGTGCGCTGATGAGGCGGCACTGATGGGCACTGATAGGCTGAACTGGTGGGCATTGATGAGGTGGCACTTATGGGCACTGAGGCAGCACTTGTGGGCACTGATGAGGTGGCACTGATGAGGAGGCACTAATATGCCGCATTTATGGGCACTGATAGGTGGCACTGATATGTGGCACTAATGAGCACTGATAGGTGGCATTGATGGGCACTAATAGGCGGCACTGGTGGGCACTAATAGGTGGCACGGACAGGCGGTACTGATGGGCACTGATGGGCATTGATGAGTGGCACTGATGGGCCACACTGATGGGCATTGATCGACAGCAGTGATGGGCACTGATGGGCAGCACTGAAAGGTGGCACTGATTGCCAGCACTGATTGGCATCGCTAATGGGCACTGATTGGTGGAACTTGTGGGCACTGATTGCTGCCACTGGTGGGTACTGTCTGCTGGCATTGGTGGTCACTGGTGGGCACTGTATGGTGACACTGTACTATACTGTAATCAGGGCAGTGATGATTAGTGCCCTGATTACATTCCTACATGTCCCCCTGTGTGGAGATGCCTGGAGACTCTGTCAGTGTGAGGCGAGGAGCGCCGATTACCGGCACTTCCTTGTTTACATGTGACCGGCTGTGATTGGACACAGCCGATCACATGGTTAAACTTTACAGAGTTTGGGGTCGCGCCATGTCCTAGCAACATTTGACGGCTTCTCAGAACGAGAGCCGCACTGCCCCGCCGTCATTTGACGGTAGGTGGGCGGCAACCAGTTAAAGAAGAATTCCAAGTTTGGCTTTATTTACATTGTTACATTGGTTGAGCTTGGACCAATGTAACCATGTAAATACTATACCTGTGGGATCTCTCTAAACCAGCCTTTTTCAACCAGGGTGCCTTGAGGTTTCTTGAGGGGTGCCTTGGCAAAATGCCCAAAAATGTATCTAAAATGATATACAAGCCAGCAGGTGCATCAAGCCTGCCTTTTAGTTACGCAAAGCCATTGCATCCTAACAACCAATGATGTCATCAGTTCATAAGGATGTTGCCTCCACAGCATCCTTGTTTGACCCTCCCCTGCAACTCTCCACCAGCACTGGGGTGACATTAGCTGACTGATGGAGAAAAATTGAGAGAGAAATTGGAATACTAGTCAGTACCAGTGTGCAAAAGTGTATTTGCTTTGGAAGAATAAATCGCCTCTAAGGTTGTGTGTCCTACGTGTGGATTTTGCTGCATCGTGTAAAGCTATTAGAATAGTCTTTTACATTTTAGAATGGGGTGTTGTGAGACTGTCAATGATTTTAAAGGGTGCCTTGAGATTGTCCATAATTTTAAAGGATACCTTGACTGAAAAAGGGTTGAGAAACAATACTCTAAAAATGACAGAAATCACTGTAGTAGGCACTGCTACTTCCACTAGCTTCCAGGTTCTGTGCCAAGCAGCTTCTCTGCTGCATTCCACAGGAGTCTGCCCGCTTGACACAAGCACCATTCAGAGAATGCTTTGCATTTTTCCAATTAATGCTAATTATTCTCTGATTGGATAAGGTGGGGAGCATGTCATCACCGCTCCACTTCACCCAATCAAAGAGTTGAGAAAATACAAAGAATTCTCTTAATACTGCCTGTGCTGAGTGGCTGACCTCATGTGTTCACAATGCAACAGGGCAGCTACTTAGCACAAGACCTGGAGGCCACTGGAGTAGTGGTATCTGCTTCAGTTATTTTCAACCTTCAACACGGAGCCCACAGGTATTGTTTATGCACAGTTATATTGGTCGATGCTGGACCAGTGTAACTAGGAAAAAATATCCATACCTGGAATTCTTCTTTAATCCTTGTAGATCTTATCAAAACTAAACTTTCTATTGCAGGGGATGCTGGAAGTTCGACTTGTATCTTCATGCAGACTTTAAGAAAATCAGTGAACCAATCAAACAAGCAGGAAATTACATTTCTGAGGGTGTTCTGAGCGCCAATAGTGTACAGAAGCACTTCCAGGTTTCCATATTGCATTGAATATGACAGCAGCTGCAGATTAAAAAGCAAAGTCCCTTTTTATTACCATTAAATTATAAAATGGCTTGCGTAGCAATTTCATATGCTATATTATTTCTTTAATCTACTATATATTTTTCACAAAAGTGGAGTTGCCCTTAAGGCTGGGTTCACACTAGTGCGAATTGGATGCGGGTTTCCCTGTATCCAATTAACATGACAGGAGATTGTGATCAGCTCTCAATGGAGCCAGTTCACACATCTTCAGAGTGTCTGCGGAGCGAATTACACAGAGGTTCTGGGTGTCTTTGGCTCTGTTTCAGGTCGGAATTCAGGCAAAAAAAATCAGGCCTGATTCGTCCCTGAAATGGAGAACAGGGACGAACCGGACCCCCTTCTCTCAGTCTCATCTGTCTGCAGTGTAAACCCAGCCTTAGAGTTTGCCTTGAGGTTATACAGGTAAAGGAGATGCCCTGTGCATAACGTTAGCTGAGTCTGCACTCTCAGCCAGGCATCTGCAATCAACAGGAGAGCAGGCATGGACAACTGGCACAACTAGAAGCCCAATTACAACAAATAACATGAAGTGACAGGCTTTGCCTGCTCCTGGGGAGATCTGGAAGTGGTGGTAGGGAGGTCTGGAAGGGGACACAATCTATCCGTCACATTGCCATTATCAACCAATTGCCAACCTTGATTTAGATAATACTGTAGTACAACACAGGATGAGGGGAGTGTAGGGTCACCACACAGCTGCAGCCCTCCCTACACATGAAAACATTGTGTTTTGGCAGCTTCTCCATCTGCCTCCAAACAAAGATTGAAAACATCTTTTGAAATGACAAATTACATCTTTTGAAAGCCAGGCCTCTTGAATCCCATTTGGAGCGCCACACCCTATTTGGCACTGAACTCCTTTTTTCATGGGGCCAACACCCCCAAAGTGACCATTAAGCAGCCTATGCTACTTGCACTCACTCTCAATTTTATCCAGTGTTGATTTATTGGAAATCGCCCCAGCACACAAAAGTCACTTTCTTGGAAAAGCACATCACGGTTTCCTTTTTTTGAAACGCGTAACTTTCCGCAAAGTGGATTGTTTTATTTTCAGGCACACTGATAACATGCCAAGTACTTTTCAGTTTCAAGCATCCTCTAACAACAGTTGTTAATTCTGGCATCTCATTTCATGTTTTATAAAAACTGACAATAATAAGACATTTCTATTCGTCATGCACCATTTTCTTTTTTTGAAACGCACACATCCCAAACAACCATATCTAACTGCCAGAGCTACAAACGTACTCTGTTATTTTGGATTAATACATTATAGATTGTTTTTTCACATAAATCTGTTTTATTATTGACACAGTTTGCTTGGTTTGTATTTTTATAGAAATTATGTGACTGCTGTCTTGCATTCCATTCTTTGCACATTTTAAATAATCGTTACCAATCATTACCATTAACTTTAATGTTCAAAGTTGCTAGAAATTCATCAATAATGTTTAGTGTGTTAAGAGCACGTGGCAGCTGCTCACCCCTCATAACTCTCCAGCAACAAGCTGGCTCACCTGTCATTCAGTCCCTAGTGCAGATGGTCATACATTTTCTAAGTTAAGACAGAAATGTTACTGAGACATTAGCACAATGCAATGACCTCTTATGCCCTAGTATTAAATCTAGCTCAGTGCACTGATACAGGGTCAACTACTTTTTGTTATGGCTTTGAGGAGTTCTCTTGAGATTATCTTGCTCTTGGTTATCAGCGAACCTGTTTTCTGGTAACCGTTCCCAAAATGTTGCTCCTAGTTATGTCTGTATTTTTTATCTGTTTTCCAAATATAATTGTCTGCTACCTATCCTGCCTTCTGTCTAATTCTAACTTTACCTTTGGTTTTAGATTTTACTATTGCTTGCCTGTTAGCAGTCATCAATGGGCAGGACTGGAATTTGGGAGCTTCCACCCAACTATGTTCTAAAACTTTTTGCAGGGGGGAAGTAGTAAAGACACTTGTAAGAAATCATTCAGGGATACACAGGAGCTCAAAGTCTAATAGTAGAGAAGTAGGTGATATGGGATGTGTGGATAAAAAGAAAATTTCCAGTGTGAACAAACTGCACCAATGGGATGGAGTATTTGCAAGCATGCTTGAGAATACCCAGTTTGCCAGTAGACTTGTCTAGCAGTTTGGACAACAGTAGTCATAATGAGTAGTTGTAGTACTTGTAACAATTTTTGGTCATATGCATTTGGTAGCATGAAAGGGAAAGATCTAACAGTCCGTATTGTTTAAATACAGTTTCTAATCTGTTTGTTAAAAATCAGCAGTGCCAAAAATGGAAAGTCCATATATCCAGAAAATGTAAAGAAAACCATGTGTTTTTAAAACATTGGAATGTTTGGCTGCTGCATTATAGAAAGACTGTTGCATTATAATCTTAACCACTTAAGGACCGAGCCTCTTCTTTAGATGTGTTGTTTACAAGTTAAAAACAGTTTTTTTTTGCTAGAAAATTACTTGGAACCCCCAAACATTATACATTTTTTTTTCTAACACCCTAAAGAATAAAATGGCGGTCGTTGCAATACTTTCTGTCACACCCTATTTGCGCAGCGGTCTTACAAGCGCACTTTTTTGAAAAAAAACCCACTTTTTTTTAATTAAAAAAATAAGACAACAGTAAAGTTAGCTCAATTTTTTTTTTTTTGTACCCGCTCGTGGAATGGCGACAAACTTTTAACCTTAAGAATCTCTATAGGTGACGTTAAAAAAATTCTACAGGTTGCATATTTTGAGTTACAGAGGTGGTTTAGGGCTAGAATTATTGCTATCGCTCTACCGATAGCAGCAATACCTCACATGTGCGGTTTGAATAACGTTTTCATATGCGGGCGCTACTCACGTATGCGTTCGCTTCTGCACGTGAGCTCGGCGGGACGGGGCGCATTTAAAACATTTTTTTCTTATTTATTTTACCTTTTATTTTTACACTGTTTTTAAACAAAAAAAATTGTGTCACTTTTATTCCTATTACAAGGAATGTAAACATCCTTTGTAATATAAAAAAAGCATGACAGGACCTCTTAAATATGAGATCTGGGGTCAAAAAGACCTCAAATCTCATATTTACACTAAAATGCAATAATAAAAAAAAAATTGTCATTTAAACAAAGAATTAAAAAAAAAATGTCCCTTTAAGAGCTATGGGCGGAAGTGACGTTTTGACATCGCTTCCGCCCTGCAATGTCATGGAGACGGGTGGGGGCCATCTTCCCCTCACTCGTCTCCATGCCCAGCTAGTGAAAGCATCCGATCGCCTCCGCTGCTGCCGACGGCTCGGGTAAGCAGCGGAGGACACCGGAGCGCGGTGGGAGGGGGCCCCCTCTCCAGCCGTCAACAAAAGTGATGTCACGGCGAATCTGCCACAAAGACCACTTTTCTCTTGAAGTGGACCGCCGGCCGAACAAGAGGATATGGGGTTATGGCAGCTAGCTGCTGCCATAACAACGATATCCTCCTTCAAAGTCAGGATGTATATCAGCGTGCAGTGGTCCGGAAGTGTTTTTTTTTATTGCTTTTGGCGCCTCTCAAAGTAGAGGTGAAAGCATATCCCTGTGTCTCAAAACATGGGCTGCAGGCTTGTCCTAAAACCAATCCAGGGAGTTAGTAAATGTAAAGAGGAAAGGATCACCGCTACTCCCAACCAGCCCAGGTGACGAAACAATAAAGAGCCGCCTCAGCCTACATGTATACACCAAACCACTCACCCTGATGTATTTAAACCCACCAAAGGGGAGCAACAGAGTAAGTAATTTGGTGGACGCATGTAGGCTAAGGCCGCTCTTTATCGTTTCGTCACCTGAGCTGGTCGGGAGTAGAGGCAATCCTTTCCTTTTTACATCTTAAAAATCCTTATTGAAGCCCCAGTGGACCAAATGCATGAGGCTCTTTATCCCATTCTGATCTGTGCTGTTGTTCTTCAGCTAGCATGGTTGAAAGAGTGTCCCTCATCCCCAATTGTTGTCCAACCATGCTGCTCACAAGAAGATTGTTATTTATTGAGGGCTGATTGACAGTGCTTGTCATTGGCAGCAGGTGCACGGAGATGTGCACTGTCACTCAGCACAGCAGGGGCAGAGGTTCGCTCAATTTGCCTGGCAGGGCTGTGTAACTACTGTGTAACTGATCACTCACAATAGTAAAAGATCAGTCAGTGCTGGTGGGGCTGTGTGCTGATCTGACAGCTGCTAGTAAACATCAGCTGCACCAGCAGGTAGATTACACAGCCCCGCCAGAGCCAACTGTTCCTTTACTATTGTGAGTGCAGAGCGGGATCATTGTGGGGCTGTGTGGTTGATCTGTGCTCTATTTGTAAACATTCACTGCAGCTGGGACCAGGCAAGGTATGCTGAAAAGCAGTTGGAGGTTACCTATTGCAGATTGGATGCTGAAGCTGAGCGGAGAGCTGTTTAGACTTGGCAAGAGCTGGTGCTGCAGGAGGGGCAGCTCTGCTTAGCCACTTCCTCACATCTGTCACACAAGCATTAAGCTGGCAGGATCATGGGGGTATCCAGCAAGCAGAAAGGTGAATAACTCCAGTGACTGCAAGTCTCATAGACTGCGAAGTTTCACCAGGCTGCTTTCACAATCAATAAGCATGATAATAAATGGAGAGTTATAAGAGAGATTTTTTACAGTGAAACATTGCAAAATGAGAATCTGAGAGGGGAGCTGTGCTGTAACTCCCCCATGGGAACACCCATATATTGGGCTTCAGTCTGGGGTGGAGCTGACAGCCAACACAAACAGACATAAAGATATACTTTTATAGCACAATGCTGCTACGGAGCAGAATGTGACCAAATGTCCCCCTGGTGGATTCAACAAGGGTTTTTAAATCTTGGTGATACTTTTTTTTGAGCTGTAACTCCAGGAAAACTGCTAAATACATGTTTAAAATATACATACATGTTTACTGTTTTACCTGCCAAAAGATTTCTAATTTTGGCCAGTCAGAAAGATCACTCTACTACTCTTGTTTTAGCATTGCTGGCTCCTGAATCAGCTTCCTGCAATATATAATATTAAAGCAGAACTAAACTCTTTCAATTAAAATTAGCTATTTTGAATCACTATGCTATTAGCATTAGTAAATAGATAGGAAGGTATATTATATTTACTTGTTTTGAACTTTTTGTTTTTTACAGTTCTTCAGTTGTTTCCTGATTTCTGCCCTAGACAGGATTCCAGAAAGTAAATGCTACATTAATCATCTGCCCTTATTACTTAAGATGGCCAAGGCTAAAAATGCTAGGGGGTGCTTTTCAAAGTTATTTCTCAATAAAATAAAGCATTGAAACATGGATGGATGGGTGAGTTTACTTCAGTTTGTGGTGCTCAGATACAGTTACGTTCCAATTTAAGGCAGATGTTGATTGTCCAGGAACACAATGGAGGTTAGTAAAATAACCCTGCTCTATTTTCATAAACTGGTCACCATGGTGCCATGAATTCTGGGACAGGTGTTCATTGTATTACATGGCAGAAGGTGTACATTGTCAAGTTGCAAGGGTAGAAATGTTAAAACAGCATTAAACAGTATTTATAAGACAAATGGTGTTAAAGGCCCCCGCACATTTTATGGTTATTCCATTTTTACGTGTAGGGCACTCTTCTCACTTTTTGAAAACCAGTTGTCCTCTCAGTCCAAAATGTGCCATTTGCTCAAGGATGCCATGTTTTCTATACTTGTACTAATAATAGCCATCATGCCTAAAATAGCTACAGTACAGTATATGGAATATATGGCTCCAAAATCTTGGGATGTATGTGCTATTTAAACTTACCGATGCTGAAACACGGTTGGGCTCTGGGAGAAAAAGAATTACTTTATTTTCTCTACCCGCTACTCTAGATAAGAAATTATCCTCTAGTTTTTTTAGATTGTTGCCAGAAGTCTTAATACGTAAATTCTTACTGTTTCAAGATAACAATGCTTAGCTATATACTACTTTAAAATTAAAGTATATTGTTTTTATATAGATTTTTTTTCTTATGTGAAGGGCTGAAAAATACAATTTTCAATATGGTTTTAATCAGATAAGTATGAACATTACATATGAATATTATATGTTTACCACTTCAGAACCATAAGTAAGACTCTAGGCTCATTTTTACATTCTTACCAGGCTAATCTTAACTGCGTTACTGAAAAAAAAAAAGCTTATATAACTTAATACACAAACAGCAGAATCAGTTAGAGGAACCCTCTATATATATATATATATATATATATATATATATATATATATATATATATATATATATATATAAAAAAACACTACTACCCTCTCTTTAGAAACCAGTTTATCAAGATTCCTATAAAGATTTTATAGGAATAATAACAAAGATAACACATCAGTTAATGTGAAAAAAGAAAAAAAATGCTGCAAACCAATATAGTGTTCATTTAATGTAGGGCTGACAGATTATTCTGTCTAAATAAACCTTTTGGAAGTCAACATAATAGACCAAAAGAAAGATTACTTCTAGTAAAAATAATAATAGTATTCTCTTTATCATGATAATTCTATCCATACAAAAATTATCTTAAAATGAATTTAATTTCACAGTTTTGGGATAGTTTTAAGAAGATTCAAATTTAGTAGTTGTATGATCTCCAAAAGTAGTTTGGCTAAGAGAAAATAATTTTCTATCTTGCTCCACTCCTGTTATTATTTTTGCAAGCCGTCTACACAATATATTACTTTGTAAAAAAATAAATTGTTGCGTTTTTATTGATTGGACGGGATGTCATATTTGATCTTAAATCAAGTCTTCTTTTTATTTATTATTCTTTTATTCTCTAACTTTCTCTTGTCACTCATGTCACTTACAACACATAATATAACACAGAATAGCTTTATGTCACTGCTTACACATTTGATTCTGCTATATTAAAATCATTTTGATGCCAGCAATGCATAATGGTTTAAAACAGACAATATACTTTATGTGATACTGAGTTGATCAGGATTCCTAATGAATTCTGAGCAAAATTCTCATCTCTGAATTTGTGTAATTGTTATTCCTCTGTTTCATTTTAATATCTCTTACATGCTGCAAGATTTATGTATTGTTTCAGACTGATGCAATGCTGCTATATTAGCATTCTATATAAAGCAACTGTGTACATATGTACATGTGACTGCATATTGATAGATTACTTTTAAAAGCATATGAGATACGCGGTGGTGTTTACTACAATGTCTGAACACTGTGAATTATCTGCCCTATGCCAGTGCTTGTCAGTATTTGTGACTAGTCATTAGATGGAATGTTAAAACTAAAATTCTTAACGCAGCGTTTGGAAGTGCTTGTCAAGATTCCATCGTCTGTCATGAAAAATCTAACCCAGATTAGTGCTCTGATGAATCATCCAGAGTGTCCGTAATTGCATTGTGAACCACATGCCTATTATGTAAGGGGTTTAGTGAAATCTCTGTCCTAGGACCCCAGGGGATATGTAGCAAAGCACAGCCAACTTCTGCTAGCCCTCAGAAATGGCCAGTGCCTATCATTCATGTGAGGAAGGTCTGTGATCTGAGTGCTTTATAGGAGTCAGAAGCACAGCCTGCACACTGATCTGTCTGGTCAGTATGATTCCTAGGACAAACAGCTGACTCAATGTGTGCACCACTAGGCATTGCCACTGCTGGAAGAAACTGCAGAGCAGATCCTAGTCTAACCGCTGTGCTGAAAATGCCTCATTCATTCAAATTCCTTCTGCTCATCTTCTGCCTCGTCCTTCTCACTGAAAGTAAAAAGCATCGAAGGAGGAGATGGACAAATCAGATGGATGTGCAAAAACAGGCCAGGTAAGTGCTGGTACACCTGTATACTCCTCTTATTTCATAGCTGTGCTGTATTATGCAGGATCTCATTGTGCCAGATGTGTTCCACTGCTGTATGAAGTACTATAAACATACGCATGGCTTTTCATTTGCTGTGATTTCCACTGTTTTAATTTTTGGAAATACAGTTAAGATTTTATACATTTAACTAATGCTGGGTATTTTAAATAAATGAAATGCTTTACTTCTCCTTTGAAGCTGTTTGGGATAGTTACAGCTAAACCTGACAGATGTGAAATCTTCTAAAAAGGCATTTAATCATCATTTATATACTTTTTTCTTATAATCTTCTAAAAACATAAAGTATGTCAAAATCATTCCAACCTTAAAAAACCCGATTTAGTGAAATGTACAAAAGAGTGGTAGTTTAATAAAGAATGGCATTGACCTTACTAGCTATGTATATTGTTGGGCAACCTGATGCTTTGTTTATGCTGAACTTTGTAATCCAGTGATATGGAGTGCCCATTACAATTTACTTAACAAGATTAGGTGCCAGACACTTAAATCCAATTGATCGTTTCCAATGTGCTTTTGTCCAGTGCTTTAAAACCCAAAAATCTACTAAAAGACATTTAAACGTTTTTCTCTTCTATCATTGCACCGAAGATTTATTGATATTTTTGATATTATGCTTACCAGAAATAATCAGATAAATGCTGGTTGTTACATTACTGTAAGGATCAAGACAATATTAGTAACTTATATGCAAAAATTTCTAATTAGTTATCAATTCCACAGGTTGAGTGAAATAATAAAGAAATACAAAGGTACAGATATAAAGGTGGTTGACGCAGAAGACATTATTGGCCTAGGTTAATTTGTTGTAAGCTACAGTAACACATGAAAACCAAATTGGTTCTACCTTTGTATCTTTTTTAATTACTTGGTTATGGTAAATTGAACTCTTGTTGTTATAGGCTACTTTATGCTGTGTAAGGTACAATGCTCTGCTACATGGACCATGTGACTGCTTTATGGTCAGAAAGCAAGCTTCCTTAGACTTAGACTGTAAACTGGTATACTATACATAAGACAGTTGGTGGAAATAACAATAATGGTGCAGCTGTAGTACATTTTAGAATTTTTGCCTTTGTATAAATTTTGAACATTAAAATCCAGGACTACGAAAGCTGAATTCAGAGTGTAAAGCATACAGTATAGTTACATAATTACATAGTTACACAGTTAGGTTGAAAAAAGACACAAGTCCATCTAGTTCAACCAAAAAAAAAGAAAAAAGAAAAAAACAACCATACAATCCCATGTACACAATCCTATACCCACAGTTGATCCAGAGGAAGGCAAAAAAAAACAGCAAAGCATGATCCAATTTACTACAGCAGAGGAAAAATCCCCCCTGATCCCCCGAGAGGCAATCAGATATTCCTTGGATCAACTTTAGCTATAAATGCTAGTACCCGGTTATATTTTGTACACCTAGGAAAGAATCCAGGCCTTTTTTAAAGCAATCTACTGAGCTGGCCAAAAGCACCTCTGGAGGGATTCTATTCCACATTTTCAGAGCTCTTACTGTGAAGAAACCTTTCCGTATTTGGAGATTAAATGTCTTTTCCACATACTTGCATAAATCTGTCCAGTTTTGTGTTTAAAACAACCAGACAGCTAACCAAACCTTACTGTTGTATGTGACATGTCATTTTATTCTAAAAGAGACTTACCAAAAGCTGCTTCTAGTGTATTTTAATAAAATTACCGATCAGCCAATCAGCTGTGCATATGAAACTGCATTTTCCCAACCCCTTTCCCAAAAAATGGTTCCCGGACAATATTTACAGGTCAGTAAGGCCAATTTACTAAAGGATTTGAGAATACTCATACAAAAAATTGTGTCGAGATTCACTTAATTTATCCAATTATGTGAAAACAAAGTTGCGGTTTACTCATTTCATTTGATTGGATATTTGTAGTGTATCTTTACACAATTTTATCTCAAATCCTTTAGTAAATCTGCTTTAATATGTCAAAAAGTCAAAAATCCAAAGGATATACCTATATCTTCAGATTTGTATTGTCCTATTGTCCTAATGCTGTGCCCATTTACAAAATTCTTTAAAAAAAAAATGCCAAGTAGCCTCTGTATTTTATAAATGACATGCTCAGTGGTGGTATTTTATAAAATATTATACCCCTAGCATGTCCTTAGATGAAGCCTCTGTTTGAAAAGTATTACAAAGTCAAATTGCCATTGCAGCAAATCTTTTCTATTAACGTGTTTACTACACTGGGACATACTCATATCTAAGGGGTTCCATACATCAGTTTACATCATTTGTCCAAGGCTTTCTGCATTCTGTGACAGAGGACAAAAAGTAGGAAGAGGATTTCTGTAAACTTCTGGCTTCAAGCTATAGCAGTTATCAAAAGTTTTGGATGGCTGTAGACTGCAAAAGAAAGAGTCGTTTTTAATTGCATTAAAACACGTATTGGCATATGTGAAATGTTGACAAATTTGGTTAACAAAACCAGAATATCATTTATGGTATGTCCTTCATTGGTGGCAGAAAAGTATTATCATGAAATCAGAGGATGTGATTACTCTTTGCGGACTTGGAGTCCTCTGTGTTACATCATAAAGTAAATCTTTTAAACCATTCACACAATCTGTTAGGAGTCTCTGTGCCCTGTGGTTATGTTATTATACAAAAAACGTGTCCCTTTAGATTATTTGTTAAAGCTGATCTCGAAGCAAAAACGGATTATGCATATATTAGCCTCAAAAAGGAACATTTGCATTTTTTCCCTAAGGATGCTCTTATGTTTGTCTCCAGCAATCATGTTATCCATGGTCTCATGTCTAACATAAGGACTGGTAAAGAATTTGAAAGTTCATTAATACCACCATCTAGGAATAATTTAGAGCTTTCCTAATGCCATATAGGAAGTCAAGTTTTTAATACTCTCCATAAATGAACTAATGTGGTGTAAGCACACTATACGGCTGCTAAGTAAGCCTGACAGTATATACAAATACTGACAGTACTAATCATCATATATCAAAGAGAAAAAAGGAAAACGGGAGAGCTATGTATAGCAACCAATCACATATAGCTGTCACTTTCTAGTATTAATTAGAAAATAATTAAAAAACATATCTGACAAATTGGTATAAATGTAAAAATGGAAGTGAAAAAAATGAATTTACAGTTACTGAAATTATTTTATTAACGTCTGACATGTTATAAATATTTAAAAGGCATTTAATAGCCACAGGAAATGTACAGTAGATGAAACACACACCTTTTCTCAATGCGCATATTAAAAAGGATTAATCTGTCATTATAATTTTACAAAGACCCCTCATCATTTATGCTGCTATTTAAATTCAGCTTTCTGCCCAGAACTTCAATGGAACTAGGTACTTGTTGCAATAAAACAAACACTGAAAACTTGGAAACAAAGTAGTTGCCAATTGGAGTCTATGTAACTCATAAGTAGGGCTGCAAGGTTCTGTCACATTGCATTTCAATCTTATTATCCAAGTTAACTGCATAGAGAGACTAAGCAAAACTCAATATGTAAGCAGCGTTAGAGATCATCAGATCAAATCACTTCCTTATAAGGACCCAAGACCCATAAAATTCAGAAAGGTCATGCTCTAGGTGTTGAATGACTGTATATTGATTATATGTTTAACTTCAAATGGTGGAGAGTGTTTTTTGCAATCTCAACACGCAAATTCAGACATGATAATCAACATAGACATCTGTTTTCATTGCAGCATCATTCAATATACATTACACCTTATGTGCATCTCATGTTGGCTTTTTTTTATTTAATATCAATTGAGTGGACTTTTCTTGACTTTATGTCTCGTGAACAGGGTTCTCATTCAATGTGATGTCCACAGACCAGCACACATGCAAGCACTTTAAAACATTGAGTAATCAACATTGAAGCCCATAAAGTTCATTTAACTTGGTCAATATTCCATTGTCTCTGCATACACGCTGGTTTTGCTGTGATATTCATAATGTTCTCTTCCCAAGTTGTTAAATGTTTTCTAAGACTACAGCAAAAACCATCAATAAATGTTCATATTACATGACATAGTCATGCTTGTCAACCCTTACAGAGCATGAAGGGTGTCGTAAATGTAAGAAGCAATGACGCATTTCGTCTTAATGCCAAGGCTTCTTCAGGATGGCAACTGCAAATGTGTCAAACTCAAATTTATACCTTCAAGTTGCAGTCACACATAACTACCTTTTTAAAATGTCCTCACTTTCTATATCTATTATATACACTTGAAAAAACTTTATACCCCTGTCATTATCTACATATAATGCACCAAAAAAATCTTAAGGTATGGAACCCCTCCCAGCTAGATATAACCCGAAGCATTAAAAGACTTTAAAGAAGAGGATGGAAAGTGGTAAAAATACACCTTCAAAAGTGCAAAAAAGGCAACATAGGTATCCAACTCCTATTTTAAATTCCTAGTTCAAACGCTATGGTAACAATGTAGCATAGGTACAGTATATATCCTATAATATTGTTTCTGCAAGAGGACTTGGCTGAAGTCTTCCCTTCCATGAATTTATTTGCAGATGGTATATAGCTTTTGCCTTTAAGGGCTCCTTAACATGGGCAGAAAAACTGCTGTATTTAGATGTCTACAGCAGATCGTTTTTTATGCATGTAAATGCAGCACTATGGTATTCAGTCCATATACACAGGCAAAATAAAACAAATAATTCTGCGCTGCCCTAAAAAATAAGCAGCTAACACAGCCAGTAGGATATGTGCATAAATCAAAAAACAAAATAGGTGTAGCGCTAATATCGGAATGAGTAAAATAGCCTGAGAAGACAATTACATCATCATAATAAACTCAAAAAGTGGATTATCAGCAGAGAAGGTGCATTCAACAAAATGAAAGTCCTCAGTGAATTTGTGACTCCTATAAAAAAGTGATAGTCCTCAATACGAATATGGCTCCATAAGTGTATCAATGTGCACGTAACAGCTATGATGAAAGGAACACCACCACCGATATTGGAGAGGCTTACCGGAACGTTTGGACCCAAAAAAAGCGTACGCTCAATTGGGTCATACAAGCTTGAACGGAGAGCAACTGATGGATTTCCGTAAAGACTGCAGGAAAATCTTAAGATGGTCTATCCACCGGTATGTTCCTTCTCCACTTTGCCATCAGTCAGTCCAAAACCACAGCATCACCTTCCCTCGCTGTCTCCCACAGTGTACATTCCTCTTCTGGTCTAAAAGGAAGTTTGTAGAAAGCATTGATGGTTCATGGGTGCTGTGTCTGCTCCAGTTCTGCAGGTATCTTCTCTTACACCCTGCTTGTCTCCTTTCTCCTTTGTTGAGAAAGGAGACAGGCAGGCTGTAAGAGAAGATACCTGCAGAACTGGAGCAGACACAGCACCCATGAACCATCAATGCTTTCTACAAACTTCCTTTTAGACCAGAAGAGGAATGTACACTGTGGGAGACAGCGAGGGAAGGTGATGCTGTGGTTTTGGACTGACTGATGGCAAAGCGGAGAAGGGACATACCGGTGGACAGACCATCTTAAGATTTTCCTACAGTCTTTACGGAAATCCATCAGTTGCTCTCCATTCAAGATTGTTTGACCCAATTGAGCGTACGCTTTTTTGGGTCCAAACGTTCCGGTAAGCCTCTCCAATATAGGTGGTGGTGTTCCTTTCATCATAGATGTTACGTGCACATTGATACACTTATGGAGCCATATTCGTATTGAGGACTATCACTTTTTTATAGGAGTCACAAATTCACTGAGGACTTTCATTTTGTTGAATGCACCTTCTCTGCTGATAATCCGCTTTTTTGAGTTTATTATGATGATGTAATTGTCTTCTTAGGCTATTTTACTCATTCCGATATTAGCGCTACACCTATTTTGTTTTTTGAGTCCATATACACAGGGTTTATTCACAAGGGCATAAAAAAACACAGCATTGCGATACATACAGCACATAGTTGCACGCATCTAAACACAGCTCTATAGTAATCAATAAGCCCCTATACACAGCTGCGTCTACATACGAAAATGTGCACTGTGTTTAGTCACAAATAAAGGAAGTAGGAAACAGCTGCAGATTTTACACACGTACGTCTGCAGATTTTACTCATGTACATGCATAAATGTGAATAAATCCGCATAAGTACTTTAGGTGCGTATTTTATGCAGGATATTTTTTTCATCTAAATGCAGAATTTTTTCTACCCATAGCAATGAGTTCTAGCTCTGCAAGCAAAAACCTTTCTTCTATGCAGAAAATACGCATCTAAATGCAGCATATTTTCTACCCATTTGAATTAATGCCTTTAATGATAAATAATGGCAATACAAGAAGTTATGTTGCTATCTGAAGTTTTGCATTCTTTGTCATAATATCTCTTATATGTTCAGACACTCTAATCCTAAACTCACATTCGATTTTTCAAATATAAATATGATTACAGGAGCAAATGAGCTGATAGATCTTGCTCGACAACTGTACTTGTACAACTTGTACGTCTGTCTCCATTTTCTCTCATATCCTTTTTCTCATAACTCAATAATTTGTCTCAAAATTATGACACTGTCAAATTCTTTTATTTGAACAGCCTGTAGATTTAATTTGGATAATACTTTTGGCCTTTTCCTTAATATCTTGAAGTCTAGAACATTTCTTTCTAATGTAAAGAAATTGCCCATAAGGGGTTGCATTTATTTGAATGGGGAGATAGTGACTTTTTGCATAAAGCAGTGAGTTGTCTGCTGTGGGTTTACACATGTCATTGTTTTTGAACATCTCCCCTCTCTAAAAATATCCAAAAAAATCAAATTTTTAAGCATAACAGGTCGTAATGAGAAACCCATTGAATAGTTTCCTATTCAATTTGTGGATCAATTTTAGTAATTACTAATTACTGATGTGTTTCTTTTCAAGCTGCCAACAATTCATCAACATAGTGCTGGCATAGAGTGATGCGTCCACCCAATTCTATTATTGGGAAATCCTTACACTCCTTCCAATTCCCCAAATGCAGGCAGACATAGACCAGTGTGCACACCGTTTCCATGGCCGCTCCCTGTATCTGCTTATAATAACTCTCATTAATGCCATTGTTATAAAAAAAACAAACTGTAACAACAAATTCATTGTGCTCCTCCCATCCAGGGCATTTTTTAAAAATATTCTTTATTTAGCATAAAGCATGGTATTTCAATCTCAGTAGACAGTGACCAGGGTAGGGAAAGGCTCAATACATCTCAGACACAGGTAGGAGTTTTAGAAATGTCAGCAAGTACGATCAAACAGAAAGACCTCTGATAGCAACATCAAGACCTTATTTGGAAACAACATACATAATAACAAAAAAAGGAGGTAACCCTCCATATGGACTAAATGGGGATTCTCACACTGGCTGCCTGCCGAAGATCCAAACCCACTGCAGGACAATTCTTTTTGAGGATATAATTGAACATTCCAGGTCAACATGATAAGGTGTGGAAGTATATCATGATTTGACATTTAAACCAATAACTGAGACAAACCTCTTCCAAATTTAAAGCCCTGTTGAACCTGCCAATTGTATTAGTGTGTAGCAGTCAAGCTGCATATACAGTAATACATTTGGATATGTTATTTTTTGTTAACTTTCAATTTGCTGCAGAAAATAGATAGGTTGCCTGGATATACAATAATAGATATGGGCAAATGTTTTATTTGTTTCCTTTCTATTTGCTGAAGCAAAGAAGTAAACACCTGATAGGGTGATATATATAAGCTGTGGGGTGGAGAAGATGGGTGAAGGAGAGAACATTTAAGGAGAGAGGATGCAACTGTGAGAAAGAAAAGTAGGGAGTGCATGATACAGAGTGGTGAGATTGAGAAGCAGACTGGATGAGAGATGTTCTATGGGGAATCAGGTCACCTGAAGTCTGTTTAGTGTGTTGCAGTAGTCTGTTGTAGATTTTCGCTTTGTGCATTCGCTGAAGTGCTTACCCGAAGTGTAATACTTAATCCAATATGAATACCTTATCCAAAATGATAGTTGCCAACACAATCCCTGCCTGTGCAACCCCTGCCTGGGCATCCCATAGAGAAGGCCTAAATTTATACTGAGTTAGGTGGGGGTATTATTGCTAATTAATCAGCCTGGATTGCATAGGAGGAACACATGGCTGACAGAACGAACTTCTCACACCAAAAACAGACTACAAGATACAGCAAGAGAGCAGGGGATCATGGCTATAAAGATAAAAACAGCTCATAATTTAGGTATAGACAATAAGAAAACAAAAACAAACATCACAGTGATATAGACAGAGGTAAAGAATTTGAAGGCAGCATAGATTACATTTAAGCATGTTTAAAACAATGAAGCAGTTGCAGTTAAAAGGTGGAATTTGAAGGCATATGGAAATGGCTTGATCTGATTATTTATTTTGCTTCTTTTTTTTTGTTTTCCATAAATTTTTATTAAAGTGAACGAAACGTACAAAAATAATATTTCACAAATGATAGCATAATTACAGCTAGGAAATAACTGGTAGAACATTAAAACATATGAACTTTCAGAGGTCTATGATTAGCATATGTAGGACAAATAATAAGATAGGGTATGCTTTTTCATAGCAAAACTGTAAAAACAGAAGTAATATTTTTCCCTGTGAATACGTAAGACATCATATGCAAAGTTTGGTTATATGGTATTTGTGCTTAACATTAAGCTATAATAGGTTTTTGGAGATAAAATATTTTGAGGCTAAATTTTTAGTATGAGGTTCAAAAAAGAGTGCAGAGGTGGGGTAAAGGAACAGGAAGGGTAGGTGGGGAGAGGAAGAGGGGGGGAGGGGGAAGGGAGTTCCGAACTCCCCCTCTCTCGTTTTAAATTGATGCAAAATTATAAGGAGTTTAATGAGGCAACTGCTTATTGAGAGTCTAATATGTAGGTCCCTCTTTCCCAACAGGATCACATTAGGGACCGGAAAGGAATAATGCCAGGTGCAGTGGTTGTGGATTCTTATTTCAGTAAGGCAATTATGTCATCTGTCATTCATAGAATAAGCATCTGTAGTCTAATGCCCTGTACACACGATCGGACATTGATCGGACATTCCGACAACAAAATCCATCGGATTTTTTCCGACTAATTTTAGGCCAAACTTGTCTTGCATATACACGGTCGCACAAAGTTGTCGGAAAATCCGATCGTTCTGAATGCGTTGTCGTAAAACACGTACGTCGGGACTATAAATGGGGCAGTAGCCAATAGCTTTCGTCTCTTAATTTATTCTGAGCATGCGTGGCATTTTGTGCGTCGGATTTGCATACACACGATCGGATTTCAACCGATCGGATTGTGTTGTCGGAAAATTTTATATCCTGCTCTCAAACTTTGTGTGTCGGAAATTCCAATAGAAAAAGATGGCGCCCACACACAGTTGGAATTTCCGACAACACAATCCAATCGCACTTTTTCCATTGGAAAATCCGACCGTGTGTACGGGGCATTAAAGTGTTGCCAACTGTACCATATTGATGTGAATTCGGGTAGCTTTTTGTGTGAGATGAAGTTTTTCAATTTTTTCTATGTTATTGAGTCTGCGGCACCACTCCTCTTTTGGCTGGGCAATTGGAGAGGGCCAGTGGCATGGAATGCAGTGTCTGGCTGCATTTATCATAAACATGGTAAGCGACTTGAGATATCCCGTCTTAGGTATGTTGGTGTGATGGAGCAGGTAAACAGCAGGAGAGAAGTCAACTTTATTTGAGGTAATTGAGAGGATGGTGTTATGTACTGTCTGCCAAAATGTTTGGATTACAGGACACAATCCAAATATAAAGCATTGTTCCTTCCGCGGCATCACATCGCCAACACCTGATAGAGATTGAGCTTGAATATTTGTGAAGTAGTGCAGGGGTTCTGTACCATCTCGAAAGGATCTTATATCCGCATTCTTGGGTGGCTACATTAAGGGATCCCTTAGGAATATAGGAACAAATTAGCTCCCTTTCAGGAACAGTGATTTTTAAATTTAGGTCTTGTTCCCATGCAGAATACGCATTACTGGAGAATGCTAAACTATCTTTGAATAGTGTCGAGTATGAGACAGACATAAGATGTCTTTGGGGGGATTTTTTGGAACAGAGTTCCTCCAGAGTAGACAGGTTTCTTGTCCAGTGATGTGCAGTTGCATTATTGGACAGAAAGTGTCTCATTTGCATGTTTGTCCACTGTGGTGTACGTTTGGGAGATATTTGTGGGGCCAGGTATAGCAAGGAAGTTGTCATTTGTGCCAGGGGGGAAATCTGAGTTAGCACGTAGTGGAGTTAACGGGCTCAGCAAGGGGGTGGGGTTTGTTGCTTTGGTTGAGTACTGTTAATGTGGGACCTATTAGGGGGTGAAGCTTGGTTTGAGAGGATATATGTTGCGGGTGTAGCCATGGTAAAGATCTCAAGCACTGGGGAGTGATCGAGTGTTCTAATATGACCCAATCCTTTACATTTTAGTGGATTCTTCAGTCAGGTGTGTTGCCCAATAGTAACAACGTAGGTCTGGGAGTGCTATTCCACCTGTTTTTTGGAAGGGTGAGACGGTCAAATTTGATTCTTGGCAGTTTGTTTCTCCACATAAAGAAAGAGCAGGCTTGCCGAAAGGAATTAAAAAAGGAGGCAGGAATTTGTATTGGAATGGTTTGTAGTAAGTGGGGAAGAATTTTGAGAAGGGAGGCTCTGCCGAACCATGAACAATTGAGAATGTTCCATCTTTTTAAATCTTCTCTAGTTTCTTTTATCGCTGGGTCGAAATTGTCTTGGAAGAGATTTGAAAGAGACTTTGGAATTTTAATTCCAAGATAGGTGATTGAGTCCTTGGCCCTGGTGAAAGGGAAATTATTTTGGCACTGTGAAGCAATATCAGGCGGTAATGTTATGTTTAAGGCATTCGATTTATAGTAATTTGTCTTTAGGTTGGAAAAAGTTTGGAAAGTCTTTTAGCAGGTTTGGTATAGAGATGTGTGGATCTGTTAGGAAGAGCATGAGGATGTCAGCAAAAGCTGCAAGCTTATAAGTTTGTTTCTTAATTGTGACACCTTTGATATCTGGGTTTAGTCATATTTTGTTGAGTAAAGGTTCAAGAGTAAGGACAAAGAGTAGCGGGGAAAGGGGGCATCCAAGTCTGGTGCCATTGTGGAGTTGAAAGGCATTTGACAGGTGGCCGTTGACGCGGACCCTCGCGTTAGGTGAGGAACATAGTGCACTTATGTATGACAACATTAAATTTGGTATTTCAATAGCTGCAAGGACTGCATCAATATAATCCCAGGCCGCCCTGTCAAATGCCTTCTCCGCATCCAGAGAGAGAAAAAAACAATCACCACGCTATATAAAGACCTTAAAATTAACAAAGCAGCCGATCAGCTGGGAGTGCTGACATTGGGCAGGTATTATGACCAATCAGCGATCCTCTGCACACACACACCTTACTTCCCGGATGGTCATGTGACTATGTGAACCAATTACAGCCCTAGAACACCCACCCTCCGTGGTCACATGTGCGCCGCCGCCGTAGCAACGTCATTGTGCTCTAGTGTTTGTGTTCCAAGCCTCTTTCTCATTACAGGCATCAGCCTGTGAGCTGGCAGGGCTGCGGATGAGATAACAAAATAGGCGGAAACGTCATCACACTAAGAAAAGCCAGCACTCGTGGCCCGATAGCCACTCATATAACAAGAGAGGCAATTTGCAAGGTGGGCTCTACGGCGGCACACAGGACAACAGAGGACAAGCATGCCTAGAGACACAGACCAAACCTAGATACAGGATGGCGGTGTGAGGATCTGACTGCCAAATTGACATCACATGTGAACCTATAAAAGTGCATGATTGTTAGTAAACATTACTCCTATACAAATCTTTGTGGAATAAAAACTTAAAAATGTATGATCCATAGAAAAACTCTTGTTAATCAATATAATGCATCATAATCAAACAATGGTTGATAATACAAAGGAACAGATGATTAGAAAAAGGTAAGTATCAGTGGGATGAGTGGTGTTATAATACACAGTTATTAACAAAAAGGGAACAAGAAAAACCTTGAAAGTAAACACCAGCCAGAGTCTCTTTATGAGACCCAGAACTAATATTCCCATGTTTGAAACATCCCAATACCTTCAAAACAATAAATTGTGTATCAGGCAGGTTTCCAGGTTTTTCCCGTTCCCCCATTATCAATAAGGTAACAAGAAAAACCCTGAAAGTAAACACCAGCCAGAGTCTCTTTATGAGACCCAGAACTAATATTTCCATGAATGAAACATCCTGATACCTGCAAAATAATAAATCGTGTTTCAGGCAGGAAATAAACAAATAACTGCCTACACTCAGCAAACAATAAAACTGGGCTGTAAAACACTGCATATCAAGATTTATTAATTAAAGCATTTATGTCCCATTCTATATTTAACCCATAGGGGGAGTAACACTTCAGCTGGTATATCCAGAAAGTCTCAAGTTGGGATACCCCTTTAATGCGTCTGATAGCCTCTGATATGTCAGGGCTGATTGGCCTTTTAAGCTAATCTGTTTTTTATAGCAGATAAATGAAAATGTTTACCAGAGGCGTAACTAGAACCTTCAGGGCCCCGGTGCAAGAAACCATGATGGGCCCCCTTCCATCCGAGCCCCGGGCTTCCAATTTTGGGAGTGTCCATGGACATCCTCCCAAAACCGTGCTTCCGGCATGCCCCCTGGGACGTGCATCCAGCGCAATCACATCGGCCCTTTACCATGTGATCAGCTGATCACATGTAAACAGACTTGCAGGTTATCCACAGCCCTTTCCTCACACGCTGTGTCTGTGTGAGGAAAGGACTGCCGTTAACTGTCAAGAATGTCAGTAAATTGTTTACACTGATAGTCAGTGCCCCAATCACCAGTGTCATCTATCAGTGCCCATCAGTGCTGCCTATCAGTGCCCATCACTTCCACCTACGAGTGTTACCTATCAGTGCTCATTAATGCCGCCTATCAGTGCCCATCAATTCTGCCTATCAGTACCACCTATCAGTGCTCATTAATGCCGCCTAACAGCGTCCATCAGTGCCACCTATCGGTACTCTTCAATTCTGCCCATCAAAGCCCATCAATACTGCCTGAGTTCTGCCTATCAGTATTCGTAAGTGCCCATCAGTACCACCTATCAATGCCACCTATCAGTGCACATCAGTGCCTCCTATCAGTGCTACCTATCAGTGCTTATCAATGTGGCCTATCAGTGCTCATCAGTGCCTCCTATCAGGGCTCATCAGTGCCTCCTATGAGTGCTCATCAGTGCCTCCTATCAGTGCCCATCAGTGCCTCCTATCAGTGCCCATAAATGCCTCCTATCAGTGCCCATCAGTGCCTTTTATCAGTGTCCATCAGCGCCTTCTATCAGTGCTTTTTATCAGTGCCCATCAGTGCCGTCTATCAGTGCCCATCAGTGCCGTCTATCAGTGCTCATCAGTGCCCATCGGTGCCTTCTATCAGTGCTCATCAGTGCCGTCTATTAGTGCTCATCAGTGCCTTCTATCAGTGCCCATCAGTGCCGTCTATCAGTGCTCATCAGTGCCTTCTATCAGTGCTCATCAGTGCCTTCTATCAGTGCTCATCAGTGCCTTCTATCAGTGCTCATCAGTGCCGTCCATCAGTGTGTCTATCAGTGCTAATCAGTGCCTTCCATCAGTTATCATCAGTGCCTTCTATCAGTGCTCATCAGTGCCTTCTATCAGTGCTTATCAGTGCCTTCTATCAGTACTCATCAGTGCCTTCTATTAGTGCTCATCAGTGCCTTCTATCAGTGCTTATCAGTGCCTTCTATCAGTACTCATCAGTGCCTTCTATTAGTGCTCATCAGTGCCTTCTATCAGTGCTTATCAGTGCCTTCTATCAGTACTCATCAGTGCCTTCTATCAGTGCTCATCAGTGCCGTCTATCAGTGTGTCTATCAGTGCTCATCAGTGCCTTCCATCAGTTATCATCAGTGCCTTCTATCAATGCTCATCAGTGCCTTCTATCAGTGCTTATCAGTGCCTTCTATCAGTACTCATCAGTGCCTTCTATTAGTGCTCATCAGTGCCTTCTATTAGTGCTCATCAGTGCCTTCTATTAGTGCTCATCAGTGCCTTCTATCAGTGCTCATCAGTGCCTTCTATCAGTGCTCATCAGTGAATGCTATTAGATTCCATCAGTGCAGGACAGCACAGCTCTGAGCGGAGATCGTGTGTCATAGATTAATAGCACAGAGAGACACCAGCGGCATTAATGTTCTATTTGTCGGTCCTCTCTGGCACGGATGAGAGAGGACACACAGCTGATCTCACGGCTCCCCCTTCTCCCCCTCCCCCATCCTGTGTGCTTCGCGGGCAGCCAAGTGTGAAGCTAAAGAGCTCACATTTCCCGCGGAGCACACAGGATGGAGGAGGGGGAGAAGGGGGAGCCGTGAGATCAGCTGTGTGTCCTCTCTCATCTGTGCCAGAGAGGACCGACAAATAGAACATTAATGCCGCCGGTGTCTCTCTGTGCTATTAATCTATGACACATGATCTCTGCTCAGAGCGTGTGTGAAGTTCAACACCGCTGGGCCCCCCCCACAGTGGCGGAATGCCGGGCCCCGTCGCAACTGCGACTGTTGCGACCCCGGTAATTCCGCCACTGATGTTTACATAACCAAAGCATGTTAACCTCTTCCTGACCAGCCGCCGCAGTTATACTGCGGCAGTTTGGCTCCCCTGGAAGAGCCGTTGTAGCTATACATTGGCTCCCCTCTTGACCACTAGGGGGCGCGCTCGCACGCCTCCGGCGCCATGCTAAAGCCGATGCGCGTGCCGGCGGTCACAGTGACCGGAAGGCACCAGCGATCGCTCCACACCGTGACAGAACGGAGATCTGTCAATGTAAACAGACAGAACTCCGTGCTGTCAGGGGTGAGGAGCGCGATCTGTTGTTCATACTAAGTATGAACAACAATCACTGTCCTCACCCAGTCAGTCCCCTCCCCCCACAGTTATTATCCACTCCCTAGGTAACACATTTAACCCCTTGATCGCTCCCTAGTATTAGCCCTTCCCTGCCAGTGACATTTACACAGTAATCAGTGCATTTTTGTAGCACTGATCACTGTATAAATGCCCATGGTCCCAAAAATGTGTCAAAAGTGTCCAATCTGTCTGCCACAATGTCACAGTCCTGCTAAAAATCGTAGATCACCGCCATTACTAGTAAAAAAAAATAATAATAAAAATGCCATAAATCTTTCCTCTATTTTGTAGACACTATAACTTTTGCGCAAACCAATCAATATACGCTTATTGCGATTTTCATTACCAAAAATATGTAGGAGAGTACATATCGGCCTAAACTGAGGAAAAAAATTGCTTTTTTTAAAAAAAATGGGGATATTTATTACAGCAAAAAGTACAAATATTGTGTTTTTTTCAAAATTGTTGCTCTTTTTTTGTTTATAGCGCAAAAAATAAAAAACACAGAGATGATCAAATACCACCAAAAGAAAGCTCTATTTGTGGGGAAAAAAAGGACATCAATTTTGTTTCGGTACAACGTCGCACGACTGCTCAATTGTCAAAGCGACGCAGTGCCATTTCACAAAAAAATGGCCCGGTCATTGAGCAGCCAAATCTTCCGGGGCTGAAGTGGTTAATAATAACCCAGTAAACAATGCTTGAACTTATGCTATAGCCCTAGGAAACCTATAAGGGAGTTTAATGCTATTGACCAATGCATTCAATTAGGGGTAGTCAGGTACGATTTTTCTTTAAAGTAGCTCATTAAAATGAACCTGTGTGAGGGAAGTACATTAGACAAAGGATTGAGTAGTCATAGCGGTATCTAACATTAGTTGTTTTATATCAGAAATGGCAGTTAGATATTATGTTTTTTAGTTAACGACGGAAAGTTTCTCGTGTATAAGACTAACCAGAAAGTCTCTCATGTAAAAGGTAATCGGTAATGGTAGGGCAGCATGGCTAATAGTTAGTTAGTTAGTGTGTAGGCAGTTTGTTCTCCGTTTTTATTTTTATTTTTTCTATACAATGTTCTAATGCAGGTCTATTAAGTTGGGGTAATCTGATGGAGATAGGTGCTTAGGCGGGGTTCAGGTGTCCATGTGATCTCTCCTCCTCCGAGGTGATAGGCCCGGGCTCCTGGGGTCTTCTCTGCGATTCGGGGTATGATTAGAAGATGAGTTCTTTCTGTTTCTTGGGTCCAGTTGTCTCTATGCTCTTGTGGTACAGTTGTTGGATACCTTGATCCAGGTTTCTGAAATGAAGGATGAGCTATACCAATCTAGGACTTTGGTTAGTGGTATATTCAATGTATCGCAGAATGTCTGCAGGTCTTCAGGTGCACGAAGATGAGCTGTGTGACCTCTCTACATGGCAGACAAACAGAAGGGGAATTTCCATCTATATGGAATTCCTCTTGTGCGAAGCTGATCCAGCAAGGGGCACTCCTGCGTTGGAGAGTAATGGTGGAGAGATCTTGGAATAATTAGATTTCAGTCCCATTTAATAAAACTCGATTGCGCTCTCTTGCTTTTCTGAAGATTGCTTCTTTTAATGGAAAGTTTACAAGGCAGCATATTATGTCCCTGGGAGGATCATTCTCACGGGCCCTTGGTCTGAGTGCTCTTTTTATTTCTATGTGAGAGTCAGCAGGCCTTTCCAGCAGGTCATTGAACATTCCAGTAACAGTCTGCTCAATATGCTGTTGTTCCACAGACTCTTAGATCCCTCTGATACGGATATTATGGCAGCGGCCTCAATTATCAAGGTCCTCCAGATGTCTGGATTTCTAGTATATGGGACAGGTTTGTGTCTGATGAGCATTGGACTTGCCTGATAGTGCCCGTGTGGCGGGTCACTGACTGCTCCATTGTCCCCATCCGTGTAGCTATGGAATAGATGCCGGTTTTCAGATCGGTGATGGCGGCTGAGAGGGTGGCCTTGATGTCCCACCACCTGAAGATCTGTAAGGCATAGGGATTGTGTGGTTGAAGCAGATGGGCCTCCGCCTTCCCGGTGTGTTGATTTAGTGTGAGGAAAGTACATGGGAGTTAGCAGAGCAGGCTTGATCCGTCTCTGAGGCCGCATGGCCTTCTCTTGCTGCCATTCGGAACATCACTGGTACTGTATGATTCTCGTGGATTGGGAGAGCGGCTCTTTAAGGCTGTGGGACGCAGAGGGAGTGTGGTTGTTCTTCCCCATATTTATGTTGTTGTTACGGCTCATTTGGTCCCTGTAATGCTTGGTGAGAGCTCCGTGAAGCAGGAGAGATCTGTTTAAGCGGCCATCACAGAGCGGAGCCAAACCACGCCCCTTGCTTCTTATATGTATGGAAGATTGCTTGCCTAATCTGTCTGCAGTGCAAAGTCAATTTGGATGATAAGACTGAGATGCAATATGACAGAACCTTGCAGCATTATACATAAGTTACATAGATCAGTGTTTCTCAACCTTTTCTCAGTCAAGGCACCCTTTAAAAATGATGGACCATCTTGAGGCACCCCATTCTAAAATGTAAAAAACTATTCTAATAGTTTTACATAATACAGCAACATCCACACAAGTAGGACACCCATCATTAGAGGTGATTTATTCCAAAGCAAATACACTCTTGCAAACTGGTACTAACTAGTATTCCAATCTTTCTCTCTCAGTTTTTCCCCGTCACTCAGCTAATGTGACCCTAACACTGATGGAGAGGGGCAGGGGAGGGTCAAACAAGAATGCTGTGCAGGTGACTGACATCCTCCTTATCAACTTATTATGCCATCGGTCGTTAGGATGCCGACAGCTAGAAGGTTGTAATGGTGTACAATAAAAACCTGTGGCTTTGTGTAACTAAAAGGCAGGCTTTATCCACACACCTCTTTGTATACAATTTTTGGGCATTTTTTAGGTATTTTGCCAAGGCACTCTTGAAGGAACCTCAAGGCACCCAGCCTGGGCATCCTGATTGAAAAAGGCTGACACAGACTCTAATTTGCAGCTAGTTTGTTACAAAGTTTCTCTTGTTTGTTATATTACAACCAGCAACTAGACCCCTTGAAGTTCTAGGAAAAATGTTCTAAGGAGCAAGTTGAATTCAAATAGTTGCACATATGAGAGAGTTTTTTGTGAATTCTAATGACAGATCTGTATGTTTTAATATGCACATGTTGAAGATGGGTATGTTTCATGTATATTTCTTGTTGCTGTTAAGCGACTTATAAATATTTATAGTGTTTTTCAGATAATTAATAACGAAATACGGTGAGTGTTAAAAGAGAAGTATGGGAATAAGGGTTATTGCAGATTTATACTCACCTAGGTGGATGCAGCATCGGTCCAGGACCATGATGCACCCGGGTAGTAGAACCCTGTCCCTGAAGACACCTTAGGGAGTATGCCAACTGGAGGGAGAAGGCTATCTGGATGGGGCATATGCCCTGGTTCCTGCCTAACTTCCTCCAGTGTGCCATGCTCAGAGGGGACCGCAGGGCATCTTAGAACAACCACTTGATAAGTCAGGGCTTTGCCCTTTGTTTATGGGTGTCTGGTGTGTGCATTACTGATCCAGAGAGTCCCCCAAGGGGTTAAAGCAGTATTGCTTTAACCTGGTAATCTGGCCAGTAAAACACACCTCCTGTATTAGAGAGCCCCACTCAGGATGAAAGAGCACAGGGGCTCCTTTGGACAGCAGCATGGTCAGTCTGGGGGGAGGGGAGTCTTAGATGTAATAGCAGATTTATATATACAAAACAAATTGAAGCCAGACTCCAGTTCACACTGCAGTTACACAAGCCGTTACTGTTTATGACTTTTGGGATAAAGGTTTTCCATAAGTAAATAAAAGCTAATCACTATAAGAACAATGGTTTATCTCAACACTCAAACTGATACATTTGCAGGAGAGTTTGTTCTTTTGAAAAATGACATACTATACTTACTGGCCATATCACCATATGAAAATAGAGGGAAAGAAAGCCTAAAAAACAAAAACAAATGCACCCATCACATCTGAGAATCGGTAAGCTGCAATATAATAAATGTTTGTTGTTGGGCTTAATGCCGCTTTAACTATGGAGTGCTGCCTGCAACACTTTTGGTTGCGGACCCACAGAAGGAAGAAGTGAAGCATGATTTTCGGAATTGTCATCCTGTATCTATTACTACCTTTGCTCACCTACCCTGCATAGCCTCCCTTTGGGTTGTCTTACAATGTATTTGACCGCCGACCACCATTTTCCAGAGAGAATGGGCCTTTTTAGCTTTCCCACCATACCCTCAGCCACACACACACCCTCCTGCCAAACTGTCAACGTCACAGTCTTGCTCCCACAGAGTTTTGTGAGCATCCCTTGTGGGAAATTCCTCACTTGCATATTTAGTATGGCAGCTCATAGTGTAAAGGCAGTGGTCCTGTGCACCTTGCCAGCTTACGATCCACTAACAATTCTGGGGGGGCTAATGGTGTACCTCCAAAAGGACCTGACTCCAATAGCCCGGCCCACTGTCCATTGCCTAAGTTGCAACACTCCCCAGATTCCAGCTTAACCTCCTCAGGAGTGACTTCATTCCCTTGTGTTATCCAGGTAAAAATTCTTTGCTACCATGTCTGAGTTTATGGGGAAAATTGTAACCATTTCAGCTGACTCAGAAAGCAGGGACCACAAGTGTGAAGCCACGCTACCTCTCTTCCGCAGTCCATCTCTGATTTCCCTGTAGCTGTAGCTGGATCTACACAGTCAGCTGAGGATAAAGAATAATGTAAAATATCCTTGTTTGATGAATTTAAATGTGAGGAGTCTCAGTCTGTTGATATAACTCCAAAACATAAGGATACCATTTTGGCCCTTATTGATGCAGTGCACACTCCCTAGACCTGGAACAGCCTGCATATCTATGGTTACCAGCCTGGATTTTCCTAAAGGCCCCCCAAACCTTTCTTGTACAATAAATATTGCAACTTGTTGCATATAATGACTGACCTAATCCAGAAAAAAACATTACTCTTCCCAAGTGCCTTGCCTAGTAATATCCATTTGAGGATTGTTTAAAAAGTGGGATGTCCCTGTTGTAGATCTGGCCATTTAATGTCCTAACAAGACTTTGACTGCCTCTGTAGAAGACATCCCAATGTTTAAAGACCCTGTTAATAAAAGGCTAGAAGCCCTTTACATGGTCAAATTGTGCCTTGTAGACCCTACCCTGCAACTTGCCATTGCTGCTGTATCCATCTACAAGACCTTGGATGTCTGGTCCAAGATTATATCTCAGGATCCTAGGTCTATCCTCATAGATCCCTCTGTCCACCAACGCATGGAGCTCATTCTGTGGCCCTACTCTACAGTGTTGATGGGTTAGAGGATATTATTTATTTATTTACATAATATCCAGCGTGAGTCTCCATTCAGTACATGTGGAGGACCCTTTGGCTCAAATACTGCGGAACATCAGCACAAGAAACACCTATTGCATATGCCCTTTTGATGGGAAACACCTTTTTGGTGAATCTCTAGAAAACTTTATCAAGAATGTCACTGGTAGAAAAGCCCTCTTTTGACCCAGAAAAAAAAGGCTCAGGCTCAGTCTGAAAAGTACTCTACCTCAGAGGCTAAGAAGAATTATTTTTGTTTCTCCCAGGCTTCTAAGTCCAAGGCAAAGCTTGGGTTTTAGTTATGACATAGATTTCCAAATCATCCCAAACTTCAAGCAAATCTGCCTCTGGGACGTCTGTAGGCCTTTAGGGGCCACCTGGTCCCAGGACTTTTCAGACATTTGGGTCCAGAATGTGTCATTCTACAAGCTAGAATTTCAAACTCTGCCTATGCCCTGCTTCATGTTGTTAAACCTACCTATCAAGAGTGGTGTAACTCCACTCTTAAAGGGTAATAGGCACCATTTCACAAAAGGAAAGGCCCCAGGGTTTTTACTCAAACCTGTTCACTGTTCAGAAAGAAAAAAGAGGGCATTTGCCTTATTTTGGATCTAAAGAATCAGCACCGTCCATCAGGCACAAAAATTCCACATGGAATCTATTAGATCAGTTGCTTCCCTCCACCTGGAGGACTTTCTAGCCTTTCAAGTCTGGGTTTCAAAGATACCTGCATGCCCTTATCTTTTTGGCACATCAGTGCTACCTGAATTTTGCATAGGGTCTGCAAAATTACAAATGTGTTGTCCTTCCTTTTGGTCCATCAACCACACCTTGATGTTTCACATAGGTGCTAGCACCTGTACTTGCTCTGCTTCACTCTTGGGGCGTGCCCATACCTGGATGACCTGTTACTAAGGAATAAGTTGGAACAGACTCTGTCAGTAAATGACCAAGCAAACTGTTTAAACTCTGTGGATTCTGAAGTCAGCACTGGAACAAAACTCACCACTCGGAGTACCTAGGTTTTCTCCTGGAAAATTTTCTGTTCAGGGTCCTCCTTCAACAGGAAAAGCTCCAAACTCTCTGTTCCCATGCATGGACACTACAGTTCAGGAGCCAACCAACCCTTTTCTTTTGCATGAGGCTCCTTGGCCTAATGGTGGTTTCCATTGAAGCAGTTCCATATGCCTAGTTTCACTTCAGATCATTGCAACACAGAATTTTGGCAGCGTGAGACAAGATGGCTCAGACCTCTGGACTGTTACAAGCGCCTGACTCTCAAAACCATGCTTGCCATGGCCTGGTGGCTCATGAGTCCAGCCCTGGCGTCAGAGAAATCCTTCCTCCCACTGGTCTGAAATGTTCCTACAACCATGATTGCCTCCATAGATACAGTGAAGCAATGGGAGTAGCTATGAAGGGACATGAGATGTGTTATTTGCAGAATTAGCTGGTGAAAATAAAAGGAAAAAAAAGAAAATGTATGCAACCACCGCATCTAAGATCTGGTAAGTAGCAATATATTACATGTTTGTGTTTGGTTTTTGAAATACTTTGAAGTGAATCAATGGCCAAGCAAGTCACACTGTTGTTCAGCCTGCTCTGTTTTAGACTCACAAAGCACCTGCTCTGTGTTTACATTAGAGATTAAAAGGTTGAAATGTTGCCAATCCTGACACTGCTGGAAGACGAGAGCAAGATGTACTGAACTTCTGAGAAAGTTTATTGAACAACTTTAGTGCTTCTGCTGTAAAAATTTAGGAATCATTTGCTCCACAGCATCTGCAGCTACAAAGGTCAGTGGGGGTTTGTCTTAAAGTGCAATTATGGCTGAGAATATGTAAATGCTTAAATGTCTATTGCCTGGCCAAAGGATTGGCCAGGCATAGTGTCGCTATGATCTCCTTGAGTATAAACAGCAGCTCCATTTAGGATTCTGCCCAGCTGACATAATAGACCCCAATTAATAAATGAACACTTGTCCCAGGAAAATACAAACCTTCCATTGAAATGATCAAAGAACATAACACACATGTGCTGGAAAAGCAGAATCTGAAGTGGGAAAGTTTAAAATGAACCTCTGCAGTGCTGAGCAAACTCCTCAGTGGAATTGGGACAGGTGATGGGAAGGTCATTGAGCCCCACCAATGATAAGTGCACTAAAGGTGCTCTTATAATTCAAGTTGCCCAAAGGACTCCTATAAGTAGAAGTTTACCGTAATACTAAATTCTCTAAATCTTCTGGCATCCACAATCTAAGTCTAACCCATCTAGCTTTGTAAAGAAGAAATCGCTATACATACCTTTTCTGCAGCCGCTCCGGTCCAGCGCTGAGCTGTCAGCAGTGGCTTCTCTGTGGTGGCGGGTGCAGAGCAGGCAGCCAACAATGGAAGCCCCAGGGTAACTCTATGGGTGAGGTCACTTCCCAGGCATTTCCCAGCCGTTGTTGGTTGTCTCTTCTGCAGAGCTCCTGCCGTTGGAGACTGGACCCGAGCGGCTTTAGAGAAGGTATGTATAGTGATTTCTTTTTTACAGGCCTCTATAGATTAGTCTTAGATTGTTGATGCCGGTAGATTTAGTGATTTTTAGTATTAGGGCGAACTTCCACTTTAGCCATCTCAGCTCTGAAACATTTATACCCCTTATGGACTTTTTTAAAATATTTCTGCTATGGGTCATTTGTCATTACTTGAAATAACAAAGTCATGAATACATAGTTTTTTATGGAGGACAAATTAGGCTTTTGTATGGCAATATTGTAGCACAAAGTACTACGTTTTCTATGCAATCTACAGATGAAAAAAAAAATCTATTTTGACTAGTGTAATGGTACAAAAAATAAATATAAAAATCTTTAAAAATATAAGCTGAGAAATAATAGCTAAGGGAAGAAAGAAGTTTTTGAGGGCTGATTAAGGTTACATAAGGGTTAATTAGGGGTTAAATTGGAATACATTTATTTTTTTTAAAAAGGTACAAAAGAGACTAGAGAAACTTAATGTGAACAAATCACCAGGTCCAGGTGGGTTACAACTCTGGAGCCCTTAGGGAATTCAGCTTAGTTATAGCCTAGCCTTTATTTCTCATTTTTAAAGTCAGCTTATTGACGGGAATGGCACCAACTGATTCATGTAGAGCAAATGTGGCACCAATTTACAAAAAAAAATATTGAGATGTGTATCAGGAAACAACAGACCAGTCAGGGTAACATCAATAGTATGTAAGGTATTTGAGGGGATGTTAAGGGACACTATTCAGAAGTTTGTCTGTTAAAAGGTTATCATAAGTGACAACCAGCATGGATTTATGAAAGACCATTTTTGTCAGATCAAACTGTTATCATTCTATGAGGCAGTAAGTGAGAAATTGGATGGGGGAAGACCAGTGAACGTAGTCTATTTAGATTTTGCTAAGGCATTTGATACTGGGCATCATAAATGCTTATCTATAAAATAAGGTCTGTTGATGAAATTGTATGTAAATAAGTAGGAAACTGGTCACATGAAGGGGTCCAGAGAGTAGTGATAAATGGCTCATTCTCTGAATGGTTTAAAGTTGTGAGTGGTGTGCCCAAGGGTTCAGTCTTGGGGTCAGTGCTGTTCAGTTTGATTATTAATGATCTAATGGTCAGAATTAAGAGCTTAGTTTCCGTGTTTGCTGATGATATCAAACAATGCTGTAAAGAAAACTTTTGGCACAGGATACAGCATCATTATAAAAGGACCTTTACAAAATACATGGTTGAGTGGCTACATGGTAAGTAAATGAGGTTCAATATTGAGAAATATAAAGTTATGCACTTTGATGCCAAAAATACCTATGCAAAATACACATTGGGAGAATTAGTAATGGAAAAAGATCTAGGGGTGCTTGTAGATCACAGACTTAGCAATACAATGCAATGCCAATCTACAGCTAACAAAGCTGGCAATTACAGCCATTTAAAGTGGAGCTCCGCCCAAAAGTGTAAGCTCCGCTTATTTGCACTCTCCCCCCTCCACTGTCACATTTGGCACTTTTTAGGGGAGGGGAGACAGGTAGTTGGTTTTTATAGGGAGCCTCTCCCACTTCTGGCATAGATCACCACGGCAAACTGAGCCAGAAGGCAAAAAAATCACTCACAAAGAGTGTGGACCCTCTAATGGGACTTTAGATTGGGTCACTAACAACTTGATGTAGATACAAAAGTAGAAAGAAGTATTAAAATATATAATATTTATTAGGAATAATGTAAAAAATATAGGTCACTATGACATATGACAATTATACATATCTAAAATGAATGCACATAGGCAATTGTTGGATGTAAATATAGGACAATAAACAATTCTATTGAAAAATACAACAATAGAAATAACCCAACGTTTCGAGGTATTTGAGAGTGAACCTCTTCTTCAGGGGTGGCAAGTTTGGTCGTGATTAATTTTAAATCTGAGAATTTCAAAGCAAAATAAAGGTGAATAAAAAGAGAACATCATTGATGGGCGTATACAATACAGTAAAATGTTGTTTTCTACAGACATGGCTTAATTCATCAAGTGCATAATGGTACAGTTGTTACAGTAACATATATATACAGATACTAACCACGTATGTTCTATGTGGATTCTCCAAGACATCTGAGCCAGAAGTTTGACCACCCCCTCCTTCCCCCACAATCTTCTGGGACACATCACAGGTCCTAGAAGACTACAGGACCATTCACAAGGCACAGTGTGACTCGTGCATGCACAGTAGGAAACAAGCTGTGAAGCTGCAAGGCTTCCCTTCCTGTTTCCCTTACTAGAGAGGCCGGGGCTTGCCGGAGGACATCACGGGATGCCTGGACAGGTAAGTGTCCTTATATTAAAAGTCAGCAGCTACAGTATTTGTAGCTGCTGATTTTTAATTTTTTCTGAAGGAACCTGGAGCGCCTCTTTAAGTGGAGATATGATTGCATTGCACAAATATATAAAAGATGACTTCAGTAACTGCAATAAACTGTTTACTCTAAGGTCCCCGAAGAGGATATGTGGCCATGATTTGCAGTTAGAAGAAAGGAGGTTTAACCTTAGATTGCGGAAAGGCTTCTTTACTGTAAGAAGAACTGTGTAGAAAACTCCTGCGCTGTCAGAGGAATCCTATACTAAGGGGACACTGCTGCAACACACAAGGCTGCTCCAAAACAGACAAAACAATAATAGACTAAAAAGAGTGGTGGCTGCGCTGTGATGAGAAGGGAAGGAGAGGGGGTGGGGGGGGGGGGGGGGGGGGCTATACTAAATAGATAACAAATAGATAACAAATGACCTAAAATATAAATAATATAAAAGCGTGCTCACAAATGTATAAATATACACACAAACAAACAACCCTAGATGATGTATACAAAATCTTGTGATCAAACCAAAATGAAAAATAAAAATAAAAATAAGCTGGGAGTGTATACCAGCAAAGAATGTGCAGGGGTATGTGAATCTGCTAAAGAGGAAACATAAATCCGAAATCTATCATAATATCATAAAAAAGTTCACCAATGACATTACTAAAGCCATATATATATAAATAAAATAAAATAATCAACTACTAATATATGTATACACGTGATTGATAGAAAAAAAATAAATCCGGAATAAATATACATAAGTGTCCATAAAAAATCCCAGTGATTGATGTTGGTGTCCCGCTCACACTTGGCGAAAAGATAGAAAAAATAATATTAACAAAATGACGACAGTCCCACCACCAGATGTGCCAATCCTGGGTATATAAAAAATATTGATGAATCGGGGGGGGAAGGAAGAAACCAGTGTGCTGACAGGTGGGGGCACCTTCGTGTTCCCAGGCCCCTTACCTTACAGCTGTAAGGTATACAGCATATGCAGAGGAGACCCCCCAGACGGGGAAGTCCAACGGTACAGCAGGTGGCGTTGATTGAGAGTGCCGTATGTCATATGTGGAAAACAAAGAGCAAGTGGTATATGGTATGATACCGTTTGAAGTAGAGACACAGGTGGGGGAAAGGGGAGGGAGGGAGGGGGGGGTTGCACTCACTTTTAAGACAATGAGCGCACGCCTCAACCCACGAGCGCCGAGCTCGTATAGTCCCAGACTCTGAATCTTCTGAGGAACTCTCCCCGCTTCCAATTTCACCACCCGTTATGCAGAGTTGTTTAGTGCGGTATATAAAAAACAGAAACCGCACATAGCATAATCCCGTATGTCTTATAGTTTATTGAAACATTCATATAGATTCGTACACTTACATTTAAAAACAGCTGGGGGGTAAAACATCCACGAGCGCCGAGCTCGTCACATCCAGCTAGTGAGTGGCAGCGTCCCGTGCCCCTGACGCGTATCGTCACGTCACGTGACTTCTTCAGAGGATCCTCTGAAGAAGTCACGTGACGTGACGATACGCGTCAGAGGATCCTCTGAAGAAGTCACGTGACGTGACGATACGCGTCAGGAGCACGGGACGCTGCCACTCACTAGCTGGATGTGACGAGCTCGGCGCTCGTGGATGTTTTACCCCCCAGCTGTTTTTAAATGTAAGTGTACGAATCTATATGAATGTTTCAATAAACTATAAGACATACGGGATTATGCTATGTGCGGTTTCTGTTTTTTATATACCGCACTAAACAACTCTGCATAACGGGTGGTGAAATTGGAAGCGGGGAGAGTTCCTCAGAAGATTCAGAGTCTGGGACTATACGAGCTCGGCGCTCGTGGGTTGAGGCGTGCGCTCATTGTCTTAAAAGTGATTGCAACCCCCCCTCCCTCCCTCCCCTTTCCCCCACCTGTGTCTCTACTTCAAACGGTATCATACCATATACCACTTGCTCTTTGTTTTCCACATATGACATACGGCACTCTCAATCAACGCCACCTGCTGTACCGTTGGACTTCCCCGTCTGGGGGGTCTCCTCTGCATATGCTGTATACCTTACAGCTGTAAGGTAAGGGGCCTGGGAACACGAAGGTGCCCCCACCTGTCAGCACACTGGTTTCTTCCTTCCCCCCCCCGATTCATCAATATTTTTTATATACCCAGGATTGGCACATCTGGTGGTGGGACTGTCGTCATTTTGTTAATATTATTTTTTCTATCTTTTCGCCAAGTGTGAGCGGGACACCAACATCAATCACTGGGATTTTTTATGGACACTTATGTATATTTATTCTGGATTTATTTTTTTTCTATCAATCACGTGTATACATATATTAGTAGTTGATTATTTTATTTTATTTATATATATATGGCTTTAGTAATGTCATTGGTGAACTTTTTTATGATATTATGATAGATTTCGGATTTATGTTTCCTCTTTAGCAGATTCACATACCCCTGCACATTCTTTGCTGGTATACACTCCCAGCTTATTTTTATTTTTATTTTTCATTTTGGTTTGATCACAAGATTTTGTATACATCATCTAGGGTTGTTTGTTTGTGTGTATATTTATACATTTGTGAGCACGCTTTTATATTATTTATATTTTAGGTCATTTGTTATCTATTTGTTATCTATTTAGTATAGCCCCCACCCCCCCCCCCACCCCCCACCCCCACCCCCTCTCCTTCCCTTCTCATCACAGCGCAGCCACCACTCTTTTTAGTCTTCTTTACTGTAAGAGCAGCTAAAATGTGGAGCTCCCTCCCTCAGGAAGTGGTACTAGCTGAGAGTGTTAACAACATTAAAAACGTTGGTGATAAGTGCTCCGATCTCTAGTTATACTGTGGCGCTACAGTTGGATCAACTGTTGCAGGGATGTTTTTCCGAGTAATGTTCCTGAATTGTTTATACCACAGAGAAATTATGATTATTCCATATATTCCCTGGGCAAGCAATAGCCTAATTCAATATAAATTACCTTTTACAATTGATTGTTGTATTATTTTCAACTTTATGAATTATTTAACTATGTAACTACTTGAACGATTTCTGTAACTGATGTCCAAAGCATATCAAATATCACACCTTTGATCTACAGTAAATATGAATAAAATAGTAAATACAATGTAGCATTGAATTGCTGGCTGTATTACTCAATGTCAATTGTAGACTACAGTGGTAGCCTGTCCATTAGGGGCGCTTGAGCGCCACCCCCTCTATCCACGGACACTACCCCCATGCTCTATACAGTCCACGGCAGCCACCCCCTATTCATGTGTCCGGCCCCTTTAAGGACGCCGGGCGCATGAATTACAGCGGCCTGGGTTTTTTTAATTTTAAGCACCTGATTAGAGCCAGAGACTCTAATAGGCTTCAAAATAGGGTGAATATTCGCTATTGAAACACTGATCCTCAATCCGGCCAATCAGAAGTGGGTTTGCGACCCATTTTCCAATTGGCCGAAAAGAGAAAAGTTCCAATTGGCAGCAGAGGAGGAGGGAGGAAATGGAGAGCAGGGAAAGAGGAAGCCATCACCACTACCACTGAGCAGGGGAAGCCGCCGGTGAAGCCCGGGAGAAGCGCTGCCCACCATCGATGGGGTAAATGTTCCAGACCTGACCGACCGATTGACAGACCGGGGGGTGGTACTGTTTGCCCCCCAAAAAAATTTAAAAATTACCACCGACCCCCACTGGTAGACTAGCTGTTAAGTGAAATTTTACACAGGAGCAGCTGCGTTTTGACAGCCATCCCTACTGTGTAATACAATAACAATTCAATCATTTTGGCGGTCAGTAATAGTAAATATGTAAATAAATTACTGTGCCACCAATGTGAAAATAAGCTGCTAACACAACAATAAGACTAATTGTATGCAAATGTGAGTGAAAATGTGTAGCGCTAAAAGCAATAAGCCCTAGAAATAAATCTAGGGAAAGGTACACATACAGCTCTAGGATTGTGTAAACATCATCAGTGTGATAAAACCAAAATAATCTAAATATATGAAAAAAAAAAAGGGGATTCAAACAAATTCCAAATATAAGTGCAAATCCAAACCAAACAAAGTAAATAAGATATTACTATAACAGCCGACTCAACTGAATGCAGACATATGAGGTTATAGCTAAAGTGCACTTGTATACACATCAATGTTCAGATAAACAGAAACAAAATGTGATAAAGTGGTAAGTCCAAACAAATGGGATTTCAGGGAATAATCCACAAAGGGAATCTTTAGTAGAGTGAAAGATGTTAATATATCCCAAAAGGTTGCAGATGATGATATTCAAATATTCAAAAACAGACGGCACCCAGGACGGTGCTTCCACTACCCAGGGGAGGGGTAGGTACTCTTACCATGAGTTGTGGACCCATACACCAGCAGCGGTGAGTCATACAAGCAAGGATGCAAACATAGATTGCAGATTACGATCTGCTTAGATGGCTGAGATGAAGGCACACTCCAGCACTTTTGCAGCAGTCAACAGGTACTAGAACCAGGAATTCAACCGAGATCTCCTAATGTTATGCAATATCCACAAATCGCTCACCAATCAATGGTGGGAGCAGTGATCATAGAAGAAAAAAGAGAGAAGGCTTCCACATAGCATAGATCAAAAATATAGGGTTTTAATGTAAAAAGGTACAAACATCGTGGCAGATGAATACAATAAAAAGGTGATCACATAAAATATATAAAAATGCAGTGTGTAAAGCTTTAGCAAGCATTAATCTGACGTGTTTCATCCTACAGGACTTCCACTGGGGCATAAACTTGCTGGCTACCTCTGTGCTATATATACAAGAATACATAAATCAATTAATTCAATAAGCCACCATTGACCGGACTTAATTGGAATGCCTCATGGTAGGCGGCGTGCGTCTATCGCCTTGCATTCACCCACCAAACACGGGAGTACTGCGTGGGGAGCACGTCGTACATGTCACCAATTCACACTGCAAACCTATTAGTCATCGCAATATTACGGCGGACAACCAAGCCTCAATATGATCGCGGTCACATGATTCATGGTTCACAAAACAGGATGTAGTATGACATGATGACTCAACATCTAGGGGAGCCCACGTCTCTCAATAGTCATCAGTGCTCAGTTTACACCCCTCCTATATGCCGGGGGAGCCGCATCTCATCAAATCCCCCATATAAGGCTGATCATTCACCAGAGTAATATAAAGAAATGATGGACCCCACCTAACATCAATCTTTTCGATTATGTGATATCCATAAACAGGGATTGCAAAGTTTAGATGCCACTAAAAGTACATAAATGCAAATTGCATAATTGTAAATCATATGAGATACATCAAACATTAGACTCCATCAAATAAGCAGCTAAAATCTTTGATGTGTATGTAATATATGAACAAACCCATATATAAAATATGAATGTACCCATAGGTTGTAAAATACCCAAAAGAAGAACAGAGAACAACTAATATATGAAAATGTGAATTTTAAGCTTGATTGATAAAGGCATTAATGTACCAGTCCATATTCATCCCGTAGGGCGAATATGATTTTAATTGGTGAATCCAGAATGTCTCAAGGCGTGAAACCCCTCTTAGACAGGAATCATCCCTTTCAATGGGGGGGATACATTTATCTATGATCTGGAACTTTGTGCCTAGTGGATTTTTATTGTGATGATGAAGGTAGTGTCTAGGTACACTATGGTTAATGCAGCCTTTCACCAAAAAGGTTTGTATAGTGCATACTAAATACTGCTTTTTACAAGGACAGGTGATTAAATATACAATGTATCGAGTAGCACAGGTGATAAAATGTTTCATTTGGTATTGTTGGGACATAGTGGTAGACTCGAAAGACTCTGATTTCCTTCTGCCACAAGTGTTATGCAAACATACATTGCATAACACTTGTGGCAGTACATTCATATTTTATATAAGGGTTTGTTCATATATTACATACACATAAAAGATTTTAGCTGCTTATTTTATGGAGTCTAATGTAGACATGTGCAATTCGTTTCGTAACAAATCGAAATTCGGCCGAATTTTGCATCTTTCAGACATTCGAATGCATTCAAATGTCTGAATAAAAAAATAACAAATTTCAACTAATACGAAAGAAAATATAGCGAATATAACAAATGAATTTGACATGATTCGGTAGTTTGTTAAAGATCTAATGAAACAAAAGGTCAACTCAAAGTAAATCTTAAAGTCCAATCAGCTGATTAATTTTGTGCTGGAGGTTGGATTACTGGCAAAGTGCATTCCTGAGAACTGAGTGAGAAGGGTGTTGTATTGTATTTGAGCACAGGAGAAGAGATATTGTCATTGTGTGTGTTAATAGATTCAATAAACAAATGACTTTCCAAACTACGAATCATTATCACGAATATATATACATACATAAATATTGAATTTCAACTAATACGAAAGAAATTATAGCAGATATAACGAATGAATTTGACATGATTCAAGATTCAGTATAACGAATATCGTCACTCTAAACAAAATTTTCCATTGTGCACAGGTCTAGTCTAATGTTTGATGTATCCCATATGATTTACAATTATGCAATTTGCATTTATGTACTTTTAGTGACATCTAAATTTGGCAATCGCTGTTTATGGATTTTACATAATCGAAAAGATTGATGCTAGGTGGGGGCCATCTTTTCTTTATATTACTCTAGTGAACAATCAGCCTTATATGAGGGATTATATGAGATGCAGCTCCACCGGCATATAGGAGGGATGTAAACTGAGCACTGATGACTATTCAGTGACGTGGGATCCCCTAGACGCTGATCCAATTTGGAGATCTTGACATTGATGGGTGTGGCTTTGTTGACTGAGTCATCACGTGGCGATGAAGGTACCCAGTGAAGGTACTGCATCCTGTTTTGCGATCCATGAATCATGTGACTGCGATCATATCGAGTCTTGGTCGCCTACTGTAATATCGCAATGATGAATAGGTTTGCAGTGTGCATTGGTGACGTGTACAGCGTGCTCCCCACACAGTACTCCCGTGATTGGTGGGTGAATGCGAGGCAAGAGACGCATGCAGCCTACCACGGGGCATTTCAACTAAGTCTGGTCAATGGTGGCTTACTGAATAATTGATTTATGTATTCTTGTATATATAGCGCAGTGGTAGCCAGCAACTTTATACCTCAGTGGAAGTCATGTAGGACGAAACGCTTCGGGTTAATGCTTGCTAAAGCTCTACACACTGCACATTTTTATATATTTTATGTGCTCTTTAGAAAAAAAAAATAGCATTTTGTATTTACACAAGTTCCACTCACAGCACGTAGATAGCGTATTCACATATACCTATTATATTATAATTGTTAGTACATAGCTCCAAATTTTCCTCTATAACAATTCGTAAAGGCTAAGAAAATAATTAGGTATTTTTACCTATTCTTTCATAATGACTATTTTGTGCTGTCGAGTGTTCCATGTAGGCAAATAACTGCCCTGTATGAATGAATGAATGAATGAAAAATTTATAGAGTGCTGCAATGCGAACTGAATCGCCTCAAGGCGCTAATGCATTGGTGTTGTCAGCTTCTAGAAGAGGAAGGTCTTGAGTTTTTTCCTGAAAGCCAGATGGTTTTCTTCCATGCAGATGTGGGGCGGAAGTGCGTTCCATAGTCAAGGTCCTTGGACTGCGAACCTTCGTTCTCCCTTTGCTTTGTAGCGGTATTTGGGAATGAGCAGGAGGTTTTGGTTAGATGATCGAAGATTGCGATTGGGTGTGTAGTGTTTTATTTTCTCTCGAAGGTATTGAGGCGCATTTCCTTGTATGCATTTGAGGGTGAGGCAGAGGGTTTGAATGTGATCCAATTCTTTATGGTTAGCCAGTGTAGGCTCCTCAGGGATGGGGAGATTGACTCCCAGGGTTTTTTTCCTGTTAACAGTCTTGCCGCCGTATTTTGGATGAGTTGTAAGCGCACAAGCTGATATTGGGGTAATCCTATATAGAGCGAGTTAGTGTAATCGATTCGGGAATTGATGATTGTTCCAACTACTGCTGCTTCGTCCTCCTCTGGGATGAAGGGGATAAGTCTACGTAACAGGCGGAGGAGATGGTGGGATCCACTGACTACCGATCCTATTTGTGGATCCATTGTCATTTCTGAGTCAACGATAACTCCGAGACTCTTGACTTTGGTGCTCGGAGAGATGGTCTGTCCTAAGATGGTGGGAGGTGTCCACAGAGTCTTGTTTTTGGCATTTCGGTTAGCGTGTAGGAGAAGAAGTTCTGTTTTTGAACCGTTGAGTTTGAGGGAGCTAATGGTCATCCAGTCATCTATCATAGTGAGGCATTTTTCTAGTTGTTGATGGTGGTCTTTTTGTCCGGTGATGCGAAGGTACAGTTGGGTGTCATCAGCATATGAGTGGAAGGAGAGGTCCGATTTTCTGATGATTTTGAGGAGTGGGCGGATGTAGATGTTGAATAGGACTGGTGATAAGGGTGAACCCTGCGGGACTCCACAGGAGATTGTGCGGGTTTCAGAGGTGAATGCTCCAAGTTTCACTATCTGAGAGCGATTCTCTAAGAAGGATGCAAACCATTTTAGACCAGAGTCTGTGACTCCTGCTACTTCTGTGAGGCGGGCGAGTAGAGTGTTGTGGTCCACTGTGTCAAATGCTGCACTGAGGTCTAATAGTACCAGGAGACATGATTCTCCGTCATCTGCTGCTTCGAGGGCATCATCCCATATTTTGAGAAGTGCTGTTTCTGTGCCATGCCCTGGGCGAAAGCCTGATTGCAGAGGATCCAGGAGTTGGTGTGTGTCCAGGTCGCGCTGTAGCTGTTGTACTACCGCTTTCTCCATAATCTTGGAGATGGTGTTGAGGCTTGTTATTGGTCTGCGGTAGTTGGGGTCCTTAGGGTCGAGATTGGTTTCTTTAGTAGGGGTTTGATGATACCTTGCTTGACAGTGGTTCGCACAATCCCCTCTTTGAATGACTGATTTATGAGGTGTGTTATAGTAGGGGCCAGAATGTCGGCACACTCTTTCAGGAGTTTTGTGGGAATTATGTAATTTGGAGATGTGCTGTCTCGAAGACTTCTCATGATGTTTCTAGTCGTGTCAGTGGAGATTGGTGTTAAAGAGAGATCTGGTGGTTTTGTGATGTTCGTGTCGATATGCTCTTCTTGCTTTGGGTGAGTTGTTTTTTTTTTGGTGAATTGATTTCCGAATATTGTCGATTTTGTCGATGAAGAAATTTGATAGCTCATTGCAGAATTCTTGAGTATCGTTTGCTGGGGGCTCTAAGCAGGTAGGGTTCATTGATTGGGCAACTATTTTGAAGAGTTCCCGCGGTCGGTTTAAAGCAGTTGAGATGGTGTTTGAAAAATGTTCTTTTTTGGCTTGGAAGATTGCTTTGTGGTATTTCACAGTGAGTACTTTGTATTTTGTATAGTTTTCCTTGGTAGGATTTCTTCTCCATGCCCTTTCAGCTCTTCTACGTTCTTGTTTCAGTAGTGTGAGGGTGTCATTAAACCATCTGGAGTTTTCTTTGCGGATGAGTGTTCTGCGTTTTGGCGCCACTAAGTCTGCTGTTTGTAGTAGTACCTTGTTTAGGAAATTGAGTGTTTGTTCCGTTGAGAAGTTTGAGTTTAACAATGGTATTTTGTTTGATAAAGTGGTTTTGAAGAGTTCGGAGTGTAGTTTCTTTTGAGATCTGTTCCAATGTGTTGTTATATGTTTCAGTTTTTGAAGGGTGGTGTCGGTGGTGATTTTAAACTTGATGGCGTGGTGGTCCGTCCATGGAAGCGGTGTGTTGTCGCATATGTTGATGTCCATATTTTGTTCAAAGATGAGGTCTAGAGTGTGTCCTGAACCATGCGTGGGAGCATTTATCAGCTGTTGAAGACCTAGTTCTTCCAGTTGGTTAATGCAGGCGGTCGCGATAGGGTCTTGGGTAGAGTTTGCCCAGAGGTTGAAGTCCCCAAGTATCAGAAAATTTTTGTTTTTCAGGGTGTGCATTGAAATGAGTTTGGTGAGTGGTGTAAGGAGATTGGTCTTTGGTCCTGGTGGTCTGTAGCATAGTAATATGTGAATGGTGTCTTGGGGTGTTGTTTGAAGCCGCAGGGAGAGTGTTTCCATAAAAGGCACTGAGTTCTGTGAAGCTGGTTTGGTGAACACAAGGTGCGATTTGAAGATCACTGCTAGGCCTCCTCCTTTTTTTCCTATTCTATGCTCAGTTAGGATGCTGTAGTTCTCAGGCACCAGTTCCGTTAGGATGGTGTTGCAGTCGGGTGTTAGCCAGCTTTCTGTAATGAAGAGGCAATCTATGTTGTTTTCGGTGATGAAGTCGTGGATTTCCAGTCTGTGTTTGACTGCAGATCTGGTGTTGATCAGGGCGCATGCTAGTTGCTGTGGTTGGATTGGTGTCTCCTTGTACTTGATGGTTGACTGTGGTTTGGTCCGTAGTAATTTTAATTTTTTTAGTCTTTTTTTAGTGTCGGTTGGTATAGTTAAGGCGGTGTTTCTTAGCCTGTGGAGGGCATCCGCAGTGTACTTGAAATTGCACATAATGTTAAAGACTGTTGCTGAAGGAGGATGCTGAGTTGCTGGGGGATGGAGGGGTTAGAGGCTGTTTCTGCTGCTGGAGATATAGTTGCCGGCTGAATGATGGTGTGTAGTACTGGGGGTGATGGGGGGCTGCCTACCTCCCTCCTGTTGATCCAGAGGAAGGCAAAAAACCCCTAGCTGAGCTGGCCAATCGCTACAGCAGAGGATAAAATTCCTTCCTGACCCCCCGAAGGGCGATCGGCTCGAGGAGCCTGGATCAACTACTGGGGTACCCGGTGGGCTTACCTGAGCCGGAGATCCGGAGAAGAGGGGGAGGGTGGAAATTTGATGGGGGGGTTGGCTTACTGGTTAGCCTGGTGGTGCCTGCATCTTGGAGGATCTCTGGAGGATGCTAGTTGGGCCAGAGCCGTGGAATCCTGGTCCCCGGTGTTAAACTGTGTCCCTGCAGGGGTGTTCCGGTGAATAGGGCACGGAGCCCCCTGGACGGGTGTGAGGGGGTTGGGAGGTGTTGGCTTGCTGGAGGTTATGCCGCAGCCGTGGTCTGTCCCCCGAGTCTAGTGACTGAGAGCAGTGGGGGTGAATGGATGGCGGCTGCAGCTGCGGTGGTGCCCTGGGGCGGGGGGACGTGGATCAGCCAAGGGGGTCCGAAGGATGATGGGTCTTACCTGGAGGTAGGTCGGTGCAGACCTGGGAGGGTCGGGAGGGAGCGGGTCCTGATACTGACCTGCTGGGTGGCGATCTGGCTGAGCTCCGGAGCCCTGTAGAGAAAGAGAGAGATAAGGAGAAAAAAAGAGAAAGAAACAAAAAGAAAAGAAAACAAAAAAAAAAAAACCACCAAATACAAACATGGACAAACCTACACAAACCTCTGGGAAGCCTCCTCTCGACCTTCAACTGCAACAAAACATAATATAACAGCCAAGCCACACCAAACCACACCAAATCCGAGTCTCACCCATGGACCTTAACTTTTCAAAGATAGATAGGATCTCAGTATCTCTGAGCTCAAGAATTCTATCCAAGGTAACCACACTTCCGAAAAAACTTATGATGGCTACCCTGTATACTCGCCGTTATTTCCCCCACTTTAATTGATTCATTTCAGCAACCCACTCTTTAATTGTGGGAGCAACTCTTGTATTCCAATGTCTAGATATGATTATTTGCGCGGCAGATATTAGGTAAGGGAGCAGCCCTTTTGTGACCTCTCACATAGAGCCCAGGTATATGGATAACAGCTATTTCCGGAGATTTTGATAAGATGTGCCAGTTACATAAGAGCACATTTGGAATACAATCTCCCAGAATTCTATAATCTGGGGACATGTCCACCATATATGAATCATTGTACCTGCATCTTTTCTGCAATGGCAACACTCCTCAGGATAGATCTGAGAAATCCTATGTAGCCTTGCCGGGCATCTATACCATCTAGTTAGTATTTTATAGTTCTTTTCTTGTATGTAAGTCGAGGAACTAAATTTGAAAGTTAACCAGAAAACTTTGGTAAACATGTTTTTATATATGTTTATATTTTTTGGGGATATTTATTATAGCAAAAATTAAAAAAATAATTTTTTTTTTTTCAAAATTGTCGCTCTTTTTTTTGTCTATAGCGCAAAAAAAACCCCACAGAGGTGATCAAATACCACCAAAAGAAAGCTCTATTTGTGGGGAAAAAAGGACGGCAATTTTGTTTGGGAGCCACGTTGCACGACCGCGCAATTGTCAGTTAAAGCGACGCAGTGCCGAATCGCAAAAAGTGCTCTGGTCTTTTGCCAGCCAAATGGTCCAAGTGGTTAAGCACACATCTCCCAAAATTCTATGGAAAACAAGGAATTTGTTATTCCCTCGTATGCTAGTTATAAAAAAATTATAATTTGCTAAATAAATAATTTTCTATATTTATAATAAATAATTCTCTAAATAAAAATTTTAATATGCTGCATCCACCTCCACAATCAATCTATTTCCTAGATTGTAAGCTCTAACGAGCAGGGCTCTCTGATTCCCCCTGTATTGAATGGTATTGTAATTGTACTGTCTGCCCTAATGTTTGAAAGCGATGCGCTGTCGGCGCTATATAAATCCTGTATAATAATAATAATATCCAATTTATACATTGTAACCTGTTTACAACGATTCTACATAACAGAATATAATAATTTTATGATCTGATATGTTTGCCTTTAAAAACAAGATACATTAGGACATAAACAGGTATATGGATCATACTACAGTATAGTTGCATATCTTATATTGTGTGAGAATCAGGGACCAGCGGTAGTAATCCAATTAGCCCAAAAACGGTTTGTAACTAAGAGCTTCATTAAGGCCTGGTGGGCGAGTGGCATTTAATTTAAAAATCCACCTTGCCTCACGCTGTAATAGCTTTTTGTCTATGTTTCCTCCTCTTGGATCCTCAAGAATCCTTTCAAGGACTGTAAATTGTACCATTTAGGTGTCATGTTTATGTTGAAGAGCTACATGTCTGCCAATGGGAGTGTAAAGTAAATTTTCTCTAACATAGTAAATATGGTCATAGATTCTTTTCTAAAAATTCCTGAACGTCTTTCTGACGTAGAATGATTCACATTTACAAAAAACAATATAAACCACACCTTTTGTTGGACAATCAACATAATATTCAATGTTATGTATATTTCCATTAGGCAGAATAAAGGATGCTCCTTCTAAAATCCAATTGCAGTATTCACACATACCACATTTATGCATACCCCTACTTGATTCAATGGTCACTGAGGGTTCCTGAAAATGGCTATGAACCAATCGATCCTTTAGAGATCGACATTTTTTGTATGTGATCTGAGGGTAATCCTTAATATATTTCCTCAGGATAGGATCACCGGTAAGGAGGTGTCAGTGTCTACCTAGTGTCTCTTTCACCATATGATGGTTACTTGAGTATGTAGTAACTATCCTCACGGTATCTAACTGTTTGTCTGTTCCTTCTTTGAAATTCTCTTCATTGGAGCAGTTTCACCTAATACATAAGTATTGTGAGTATGGTATGCTTTTGATTAGTGGTTGGGGATGGGCACTGGATGCATGGAATATAGTATTTCCCGCCATGGGTTTCCTATACAGTGACGTGCCCAGTGTTCCATCCTCCTGTTTAAATATGTCTAGATCTAGAAATTTAATATTATACATATTGGTTGCTAGCCTCTCCATAAATCTCAGCAGGTCCAACTCACTAGAGTTCCATACCATAAATATGTAGTCTATGTACCTGTACCAGCATAAAATGCTGTTTACGGGAACGTCAGGGTGAACGTGATCAGGCCTCTTGCTCTACTCGAACCTTGCCCCGAGTTCAGTCTGCATCAGCCCCCATACAAGTCGGCATGTTCCGTCCAGCATTAACTCCTCGGGTGAGACTTTATCGCCGGCAGGCGAGACTTTGTTTCTACTGCGGGGAATCAGGACATTTCATAGATTACTGCCCTATAAGACCAAGAAAACCAACCCTCCGTACTCACCTTCAAGTATCCAGGTCTTCCTCTGCCCATATCTCACTTCCTGTTACATTGCTAGTGGCAGGTAAGGAGATCCACCTCCAAGCAATACTGGATTCCGGGGCGTGTAGTTGTTTCTTTGACTTGGCCTTGGCTAAAGATCTTGCTATTCCTCTGAACCATAAGGAACAGAGACTAACAGTCCATCTGGCTGACGGCTCCTTGCCAAGCTCGGGTTATGTCACCCAGGAAACCGTACCTATCCTTACCACTACCAATTCTGGTCATCAGGAGTTTCTCAGATTCGATGTCTTAAGTTCCCCTATGTTCCCGGTCATCCTAGGAATCCCGCGGCTACAAGCACACAATCCTCAGATTGATTGGTCCAAGAAGGAGGTACTCCTTACATCTTCCTATTGCCAACAACATTGTTTGACCCCCGAATTCCAGGACTTTTCAAGTTGCCTGACTGTACAATCCACATCGAGTCCGGATCCTAACGTACCAGCAGCTTACCTGGAATTTCTTGACTTCTTCGATAAAAAGAAAGCAGACACATTACCGCCACACCGTCCTTACGACTGCCCCATCGAGTTACTGCCAGGAGCTACTATTCCCTTTGGTCGTATATTCCCCCTTTCCGAGACTGAGCTTGAGACCTTGAGACAATATATTGATGAGAATCTTGAAAAAGGTTTTATCCGTCCTTCTTCCCCTGCTGGTGCCGGAATTTTCTTCGTTGAGAAGAAGGATAAGACACTGAGACCATGTGTGGACTACAGGGAATTAAACATAATTACCCTTAAGAACCGCTACCCACTCCCGCTCATTGCTGAGCTTTTCCAAAGGTTCCGCACAGCACACATCTTCACCAAACTCGACCTCCGTGGTGCCTATAATCTCGTCCGGATCCGAGAGGGGGACGAGTGGAAAACGGCTTTCAGAACAAGATTTGGACATTTTGAGTACCTAGTCATGCCGTTTGGGTTGTGCAATGCCCCGGCAACCTTTCAGCATTTCATAAATGATATCTTCCGGGAGCATTTAGATCATTTTGTTGTTGTCTACCTTGACGACATTCTTATTTTTTCTGCCACTCTGGAACTCCATAGAATACACTTGAAGAAGGTACTGTGCATCCTCAGAACCAATGGGTTATTCGTCAAATCTGAAAAATGTGATTTCGAAAAAACTTCAATTCAATTCTTGGGACTTATCATCACCACAGGTGGAATCGCCATGGATCCTCAAAAAGTAAATTCCATCCTTGACTGGCCGGCCCCTTCTGACAGGAAGGGTGTACAGAGATTCATTGGCTTTGCCAACTTCTACAGAAGATTTATAAAGAATTTCTCCACCATTGTAGCACCTATTACTCAGACCACCCGCCAACATACCAAGTTTCAGTGGTCTGCAGCGGCACAGTTCGCCTTCGATCAGCTTAAGACCTTCCCTACCCTATGTCCTGGAAGTCGACGCCTCAGAAGCCGCCACAGGGGCGATTCTATCCCAGCGCCAGGGTCCCAAAGCATTGCTGCATCCCGTGGCCTTTTCCTCACGGAAAATGAGCCCTCCAGAGAGGAATTACGATGTGGGGGATCGGGAACTTTTGGCAATCAAGACAGCTCTTGAAGAATGGAGGTATTTCCTGGAAGGTGCCACTCATCCCATACTGATTTTTACGGACCACAAGAACTTAGAGTATCTCCGCACGGCCAAATGCTTAAGACCCCGACAGTCTCGATGGGCTCTATTTTTCTCTCGGTTTAATTTTCACATAACCTATCGCCCAGGGTCGAAGAATGGAAAGGCGGACGCCTTATCCCGGATGTTTCCGGACACTCCTGAAGAAATTGCACCAAGTACAATTTTGTCTCCCCAAAACTTTCTACTGATCCAACCCGACCTAAGATTCTCTATTGAGCAGGCCTCTAGTCAGTGTACTGAAGCGGAAGTCTCCTCCCTGAGAAGCCAAGAGGGACTCCTGTGGCACCAAGATATGATTTTCGTTCCTCAGCAAGCCAGATTACAAGTACTGAAGACCTTTCATGACCATCAGCTAGCTGGTCATTTTGGGGTCCGAAAAACAACTGAGCTAGTTCAGCGGTCCCTATGGTGGCCCACTTTGAAACTTGATTGTAAAACCTACGTCAACTCTTGCATAATCTGTCAACGGAACAAAGGATCCAACGCCAGGTCTTGGGGCTTGTTAAGACCATTACCAGTCCCAGAACAACCATGGAAGAAGATTTCCATGGACTTTATTGTGGATTTGCCCCCTCAGAAGAATTTACTACCATCTTGGTGGTAGTAGATCGCCTGTCCAAAATGGCGCATTTTTTGCCAATGAAAGGTACTCCCTCTGCCTTGGATACAGCAAAAATCTTTATTAAGGAAATCGTTCGATTGCACGGATTACCAAATAACATCGTATCAGATAGAGGGGTACAATTTACCTCGAGGTTTTGGAAAGACCTCTGCAAATTACTTTCAATTGAGATGTGTTTGTCCACAGCCTACCACCCACAGAGTAACGGTCAGACCGAAAGGACCAACCAAACGCTGGAACAGTATCTGCGGTGCTTCTGTTCTTTTTCTCAGGACGACTGGATTCAACTATTACCTTGTGCAGAATTTGCTTATAATAACTCAATACACACATCTACCAACCAATCACCCTTCTGGGCGAATTACGGCTTCCATCCCTCATTCTTACCCAACGTCATTCCGGAATCTTCAATCCCGGCGGTTCAGGACAGAGTGGATTTCATCCATACTAATTATCAGACACTCCAGGATACCATAAAGAAGGCCCAAGAAGAATATAAGAAGCAATATGATAGAAAGAGAAGAGCGAACCTTACCTTTGAGATAGGGGATAAGGTCTGGCTCTCATCTATAAATCTCAAGTTACCATGCCCATCTCGGAAATTGGGACCCAAGTTCCTGGGCCCTTTTGAGATCAAACGTGAAATCAACCCTGTAGCCTTTGAACTCACTTTACCCGAACCTTTCAAGATCCATCCTGTTTTTCATGTGTCACTTCTTAAACATGTTGTTTCTAGTCCTTTTCCAGGGAGAGAAGAAGTGCCCCCACCTCTGGTCCAGATTGGAGATGAAGCCGAATTTGAAGTTGAATCTATCCTTGACTGTCGTCGGAGAGGTAGGACAATTCAGTTTCTAATCAAATGGAAGGGGTATTCTGCAGAAGAGAACTCTTGGGAGCCTGCAAGTTATGTACACGCTCCTAGACTAATACAGAGATTTCGCAGTAGGTACCCCGAAAAATGGGCACGTTTAGGCATCCGGAGGCTCCCCAATGGGGGGGGCACTGTCAGGGAAATAGGCGCATCCCTATGCATAGTCCTGCTAGGCTAGCAAACCAGCACAGGCAAGGTCGCGCTAACGCGCATCAACGCACACGGATGTGCAATGTTTCTACTAGGCGGACGCCTGGCGCCACGTTCGGACGAATGCGCATGCGTAACAACGTCGCGATAGTACGAACACACGAATGGAACGGTGCGCGTACGACGTGATACTGACAGTGCCACATTGCTGGATTATCATCAGCTCTTCCTGTGTTCCTGTGATCGTGATTCCTGTTGTCCTGACCTCCTGTGTACCGACCCGGCTTGTTATCTACTCCTCTGGACCTCCTGTGTACCGACCTGGCTTGTTATCTACTCCTCTGGACCTCCTGTGTACCGACCTGGCTTGTTATCTACTCCTCTGGACCTCCTGGCTTACCCACCGGCTTGCTTCTGACTCTTCCTGCCTGCTTCCTGCATCTGACCCCGGCCTGGCTAAACGCACTCCGCATTCCTCTGTCTCCTGTACCTGGACTTGTTGCTTAGATTCTCGGACTGCTTTACTGTGTTTGACCCTCTGGCCTGGCTTCTGATTTCCTATTGGACTTCCATTGGTCCCCTCCTTGGACTTTAAGCATGTTGCCTCCAGTGACTTTGCTCTATCAAGCCACCAACACCGGCTCCTACTTCCAGGCAACCCGTGCTTCTGTGAGCACCGCATCCCTGTGTCATCTTCAGGGTTGTGCTGCACTCGGCCGCAAGGGGAGCCCTCTCAGCAACTCGGTCTCCTACCAAGATCCTGACAGACACATTTCCTGATAGCCACTTGTGTCCATCACTACTACGTTCCCACCTTTATCTGCCATTTTAATGGTAATGTCCCTATTCTTTTGTAGTTGGTTTAATTCCAGCTGCTGCTCAAAAGTGATATTATTGTCACCAGGGGGCCTAAAGTAAAATTTTTTGATATCCAATGTAACCTGGGACAGAAATGTTCAAATATTGGGATTAGTTTTCAAGGGGGGAACATTTGTAGATTTCTTCTGAAATTTTGGAGTCTCCATAGGGGACTGTGCTTCAGGGAAAACGCCCGGTTGTATATCCGGCAGACCCCCCCTCTGCAGACCCCCCCCTGGCTGCATGGTTTTCGTCCATAATAGATCCATAAGATCTTTCAGGGCCATAAAATCTCTTACTGTAAACCCTTTCCATTGTTCACGTTCAATAATCTCTTGTTTTTTCTTTTTCCTTTCTTCATCATACATGTACTTGTAAGTTAGTTTTCTAGCAAAGAGATTGAGGTCTTTGACCACCTCAAAATTGTCCGCCTGTGCAGCCGGACAAAAACTTAGGCCTAAGCCCAAGACCTCAGTCTCTACCTGGGAAAGTGACTGGGAGGAAAGGTTGATAACCTGCAGCTGGTTGTTTATTTGCCTTTGTATGTATACCGATCCAAATTGTGGGGGACACGTTGCTTTTTGGGTTGATCCTGAACCGGAGGGAACAATTGAAAATTCTTATCTTTGGTGCTTTTAGGAATAGTCCCCAAGTTACAGGGAGTATTCAGGTGTGTCTGTGTAGATATTTGGGGAGATCAACCCAACAATCAAGGTCCCCCCCACAATTTATGGTATGGAACTCTAGTGAGTTGGACCTGCTGAGATTTATGGAGAGGCTAGCAACCAATACGTATAATCTTAAATTTATTATGCAATGTGATCCGCGATCTATATCATTTCTCGATCTAGACATATTTAAACAGGAGGATGGAACACTGGGCATGTCACTGCATAGGAAACCCACGGCGGGAAATACTATACTCCATGCATCCAGTGCCCACCCCCAACCACTAATCAAAAGCATACCATACTCACAATACTTACATATTAGGCGAAGCTGCTCCAATGAAGAGAATTTCAAGAAGGAATCTAATCTGTTGAGATCAAGATTACTAGAAAGAGGCTATACTAAAACGACTTTAAAGAAAGCCTATAATAAGGCATGCTAGAAAAATAGACATGAACTGCTATTTAGGAATAAAACCAACAAACAGATACCGTGAGGATAGTTACTACATACTCAAGTAACCATCATATGGTGAAAGAGACGCTAGGTAGACACTGGCACCTCCTTACCGGTGATCCTATCCTGAGGAAATATATTAAGGATTATCCTCAGATCACAAACAAAAAATGTCAATCTCTAAAGGATCAATTGGTTCATTTTCAGGAACCCTCAGTGACCATTGAATCAAGTAGGGGTATGCATAAATGTGTTGTATGTATATACTGCATTTAGATTTTAGAAGGAGCATCCTTCTGCCTAATGAAAATATACATAACATTGAATATCATGTGGATTGTCAAACGAAAGGTGTGGTTTACATTGTTTTTTGTAAATGTAAATACAGCAAATAGCAATGTTTTAGAGCCATGCAGGACCCCTACATCAGGCATGTGTGGTCACTGGTCACATGCCTGATGAAGGGGTCCTGCATGGCTCTAAAACGTTGCTATTTGCTGTACCAATGTAATGGCTAAATTAAGCTTTGGACCCATTTTGGATATCCATGGTGGGCTGGTGAGACCTCTTACTCTGACTATTCACATTTCCAGTCAGTGGTCACCTCAGTATCCACTTATATATAGGGGTCATGTGTGGCTCCGAAACAATGCTATTTGCTATAACAATGTGATTTCTGAAAAAACTTTGGACCTATTTTGGAGATCCATGGTGTGCTGGTGACATCTCTTACGTCAATGAGGATCGGGTAGCGGCTCAGGTAAATATAAGGGGGACTAGACCTAATGCATAGAATGCATTAAGGTTAAAAAAACTTCAGCCTTTAGAACCACTTTAAATTTAAAAAAATGAAAAAATGTAACCCTTTAAATACCAAAAATGAATTAAAACCATTGAAGGACAGAGGTTGGTAATTCTGTTTGTAAATATGCCCATAATGTCACCTATTTCATTTTCACAAGTACATTTATTGCAAAAACCAGATTCTCTGTACTTTACATAAATGACAATTTGTGTATGTGTTTTTAATTTTTCCTATGTGAAGTAAAAACCTACGCTTTATGTTTGCAGCCATGTATATAAAAAGAATCACGATCTTACAAAACTTCGAAGGAGTAAAAATGACCAGCTGCTCAGAGTGAATGAACATGACTTCTCTATGAGACCTGCATTTGGAGGTAAGATCTGAAATATATCAAATATATGTATATACAGTATTTACAGTACATAATGATCAAAAAATGAAAGAAGGAAAATACTGTAGATGGCCATATAAGGTAAAAGAATATCACAGAATGATCAAATATATAGTCATGCATACCAATATTTAGAATAGTGTTAAGCTGGACACACATGTCATGATCCAATTGTACAATCTCTGTGCAAACTATTTTAGATTTATCAACAACTATGAATTATGAGAACCAACTCATACAATCTTTTCAGTTTTTATCCAATAAGGTAGACCCTCACAATACATAGACTAATACAATCAGACGGCAACATGGGACAGAGACAAGTCATGAAGAGATGGGTTGTGTTTTTTCCTTTATCTTGAAAAAGGTTAATCTTTTTAAAGTGGATGTAAATTGTATTATTATTTATTTAAAACAATGTAATAATCATCATCTATAAAGAAGTGAGGCGGTGAAATGACACTGATGAAAAATGTTCCTACCTTCACTATTTTGGGGACCATGAGGAGTGTAATGCTGACAGCAGTATACATTTCAACAATGGCAGCTACATAATGTTGCTGTTTCAAATTTGTTCAAAAGTAACAACAGAGCAATTCATCTCCTTCTATGTATGAGTTTATCATCTTCAATATCTTCTCTGTTTGCTTATGGTGCTTCTGTTGTTAGCAAAGGCAGAACAGGTAATAATAGTTCAGGGTCCTCTTCCAATTCTAAACAATTTGTTTTCCAAGCAAAAACTCCCAGTGTTTAGAATGGTATGATGCAAGACTAATACCGCGTACAGACGATTGGACTTCATGTCGGAAAAAGATATGACTGCTTTTCACACGGGATTCCGCTCAAGTTTGCCTTGCATACACACGGTTACGCAAAAGTTCGCTGAACTTACGACCTTCAAGAACGCGGTGACGTACAACACTACGACGAGCCAAGAAAATGAAGTTCAATGCTTCCAAGCATGCGTCGAATTGTTTCCGAGCATGCGTAGGAATTTTGCATGTCGGAATTGCCACAGACAATCGCATTTTCGGATAGGAACTTTTCCCGACCGAAAAATTGAGAACATGCTCTCAATCTTTTGCTGGCTGGAATTCGACCAGCAAAAGTCCGATGAAGCAAACACACGGTCGCATTTTCCGACGAAAAACTCTCATCGGTCTTTTGCGGGCCGAAAGTCCGATTGTGTGTACGCGGCATTAGAAGAACAATATAATAGGTAGGAGACAAACATTGGATAGCCAACAGTTTGTCATTGGTGGTGGATGTAATGTTCATGCATATCTAGTAGTAGAAAAGTTAAAGGTTGAAAATAAGCACCTGATTTCACTAGTTCTGTTATCCCTCCTTTAAAACTAATTGTGTACGTTGTTTGGTAATTTCGGGAGGGTTTCCAGTTAGCCAACCAGATCAGCAAAAGGAATGGGAGCTTTCACTTACAGTGAAAGTTTAGAAATACTGTGCTTGTTTTACTTGGAAAAAAAAAACTGCAAACTAAAAAAAGTAGTGGCTAGCCAAGGTTGAAATAAAGATTTGGGAAATTAATTATTTTTTACAAGATTTTACTGTTACTAAAGATAAGGTTACTAGACAGTAAAAGTGGTTAATACGCACCTGTGCTCAGACTATGCACATTAAACTATTTCTATATACCTAAAACAAGCCATCCCTGACTGCTTGCAAGATCCTCAAAGATCCAAATAAAGAATCTAAAATAGGTTTTATGTTGGACTCACACATTCGGCAGTCTCTACTGCACTTCAAAAAGTGATCCATGGTAGAGTGTTGGCTTCCAGGCTTTCAGCAGACAATTCGCCCACCTCCTGAATGCCCTCTTTTTCATTTGCGTTCTTTTTTAGATATATGTAAATCTTTCTTGGGACTAATATGCTGCAATTGTGAGTCAAACATTTGGCTTATAGTTGCTGTACAGTCCCATTGACTTCAATTAGTGAGTTTGGTAGGGGGTTCATTTGCAAGATATCTGTGGCATGTGTACAACCCCTCTGACTGTAGTACAGAAGCAAGGCTAAAGAGAATAAAGAGAGGTGTATAGGGAGAAGCTAATATCTACATAGGTGCTTCAAAGAAGCAAGTGCATTTTCAATAGGAACAGCTATGAAATGAACCCTGTCATCCTGCTCGTTTTTACTTTAGAGAAAATACCATTATTATTGTAGTGAGATGACAAGTTTAGTTTTACTTGTTGCCATATTGCTGTTGTAGATTCATAAGCAGGCAGGTAGTATGACTTTATACATATTGTATATACTGTATGTGAAGCAGGAGAAAGCACTGTCATTAATGTGACTATTAGGAATACATCTAGCGTACGTTTGTGCTGCTGATGCTGGCAATTCTGAAAATGATGAAAGAGTTCCATTGGGTGACAATCATGCAACTGGGGTCTTTGAAGCTGTGCCCTTTCTTGTTTACAGTGTGATAACCATATCCTTCATGTTATACAGAAGGATGAATGCTGGATAGCCACTATTTTTTTTTTTTGTCCATGGAAGTACTAAATATTTAAGGGTTCTGAGTGGGAAAGTTAAGACACAGACACTACCAACAATGTAAAGAGGGTGGAGACACTGACCACCAGTGTAAGGAGGGCAAATACACTGGCCACCAATGTAAGGGTGGGGGTGACAGACACTGACCACCAATGAAATTTGGCACAGACACTGAACACCACTGTAGAGAGGGCACAGACACTGACTGACAATTTATGGGGGCAAAGACAATAACCACTCCAGGTATATTTTCTCCCATTACCACCAACATTTTTCTTCCTTTTTTTTTTTTTGCTCTAATTTCCTGTGAACGCCCCATAATGTTATGTTCGACCCGAACATTGGGTTCATCCCTAGTTACTATGCACAGCTGCAACAGATTCTGTGTGCACCAGTTTTGGTAAATCTCCCCCTAGCGTTTTTTGTGTCAACAGTTGGTTGCTAAGTAGTTTCAGATTATTTTAATGAAGTTCTTTACGGTAGTCTCAGACAAAGTGACAAAGTGTTAGTTCTTTGTGAATATTATGCTTTTTTTTCTTTTCTAAGGACAATCCTTTAGGTTTATGAGTGTCTGTGAAACTCTCATTTGTGGTCTAGTAAGGAGGATGTTATGGGTACAAGAACTGCAGTATAGTTGTGCAGTGTGTATTGGGAGTAGGTTTATACTTTATTAAACAGCGTTCATTTAGGCCATGCCAAATATCAGCAAAAGTTAGCTACACCCACACCTCACTATTGTTTTCTCCTTTCTGGGCTCCAGGTGCAGAGGTTAGGGTTTTGTTTGTGAGAATCTTGCTTGTCGCACAATGATAAAAGCATATTTTGTGGTTACAGACTTGTGTCTTGTATACAGTAAGTAGCTTTGGTTTTATGTAACCATGGCCTTTTAAGTCCTTCCCACTGCAATAGGCTACACCAGTTATTTTTAATGGCCCGCTATGTGATCCACATCATTGCTTTCCTCAGGTCTATCACAATCCTAGTTAAATTCCCTTTACGTATTATTCAAAATTAGAACCTGTAAAAATTAAACTAGTGTATTCACTGACCAAAGACCATTGTATACCATTTCTGATGAAGCCTTACTCACACTCCTTGAAATTTAAGTTCCAGCATACAATAATATAACAAAGGGGTGTAGACAAATGTACAAATACTCTGGGGGAAGCCAGCTAAGTCTGTTTACAAGACATTACATGGAACATAGAGGGGCATTGAGTGGACTAACATGGGGGCATATTTACTTTAACCTCCCTAGCGGTTTTCCCGAGTGTGGCTCGGGGTTAAATTTCAGTACCATTAGCGGTAACCCCAAGCCACACTCGGGATTGCTTTGAAGGATCCTAGTGCGGTATACTTACCTTGACCCCAGGAACCTGTGATGTCCCCCCGCGGTGTCTGCGGGCTGTGTCCTCCACCTGAAGCCTCTCTGTGCCAGGCTCTGTTCACTGCGAGTGTCGTGACACACGGGGGCGGAGCCCGGTGGCAAATTCAAAGAAATTAAAAATCATAATACATACAGTACAGTGTAATCTTACAGATTACATTACTGTATGAAATTATTTTACATCCTTTTTGTCCCCAGTGCTTTGTCCGATGCCCTGCATGCAGTTTTATATGATATATACTGTTCTTTCTGCCTGGAAACTTGAGATTGTCCATAGCAACCAAAAAGTGTCCCTTTACGTCAAAAGTGGTTTTAGACCAGCTAGAAAACAGCAATAGTAAATTAGAATCACTTGTAGAATTGAGTGATAGTGAATCGTGGGGAAATTAATTTTATTATGATTATATTATTATTTTTTATAATTATTTATATTTATTATATTATAATTTATGATTTTGTGTTTCAAACTTCATCATACCCGGGATATCTACTAGACTCTTGGTGGAAAGATTTAAGTGTGTTTTTGCTAAGAATTACAGGCCTACAATATAAAACACCAAATTTCTATGCAAAATAATTCTACCGCTGTGAGATGCAAAAATCTGACATAATCATACCGCCAGGGAGGCTATAGCAGTGAATGTGATATTTGCCAAACTGTTACTCCAAGTGAATCTCCCTGTTGAACATGTTTTAATATACATTAAATGATTCACCACCAGTGAATGTTTGGAGATTGTCAGATTCTCTGCTTTGTAATATATCCGTTAATGTTTTCTGGATTGCATTAGCCTTTTCTTTCGATATACAGTTTCTTTATAGAAACGTATTTAATTAAATACAAGAATAGGTGAAAACTTTCAATGCATTACTTTTCCATTGCAGGCTTCTGAGGATATATATCTTGTAATGTTTACACTATATTACCAAAAGTATAAGGACGCCTACCTTTACACACATAAACTTTAATGGCATCCCAGTCTTAGTCTGTAGGGTTTAATAGCCCACCCTTTGCAGCTATAACAGTTTCAACTCTTCTGGGAAGGCCGTCCACAAGGTTTAGGAGTGTGTCTATGGGAATGTTTGAACATTCTTCCAGAAGAGCATTTGTGAGGTCAGGCACTGATGTTGGATGAGAAGGTCTGGCTCCACTCTAATTCATCCCAAAGGTGTTCTGTCGGGTTGTCAGGACTCTGTGCAGGCCAGTCAAGTTCCTCCACCCCAAACTCACTTATCCATGTCTTTATGGACCTTGCTTTGTGCACTGGCCCAAATCATTTGGTGGAGGGGGGATTATGGTGTGGGGTTGTTTTTCAGGGGTTGGGCTTGGCCCCTTAGTTCCAGTAAAGGGGACTCTTAAGGGGTCAGCATACCAAGACATTTTGGACAATTTCATGCTCTCTACTTTGTGGGAACAGTTTGGGGATGGCCCCTTCCTGTTCCAACATGACTGCTCACCAGTGTACAAACAAGGTCCATAAAGACAAGGATAAGCGAATTTGGGGTAGAGGAACTTGACTGGCCTGCACAGGGTTCTGAACTCAACCCGATAGAACACCTTTGGAATGAATATGAATTAGAGCAGAGACTGCGAGCCAGGCCTTCTTGTCCAACATCAGTGCATGATCTCACAAATGTGCTTCTGGAAGAATGGTCAAAAATTCCCATAGACACATTCCTAAACCTTGTGGACAGCTTTCCTAGAAGAGTTGAAGCTGTTATAGCTGCAAAGGGTGGGCCAACTCAATATTGAACCCTACGGACGAAGACCGGGATGCCATTTAAGTTCATGTGTGTGTAAAGGCAGGTGTCTTAATACTTTTGGTAATATAGTATATATACAGTGCCTTGCAAAAATATTCACCCCCTTGGCATTTTTCATGTTTTGTTGCCTCACAACCTGGAATTAACATGGATTGTTTGAGGATTTGCATCATTTAATCTACAGAACATGCCCACAACTTTGAAGATTTTTTTTAAATTATGAAGCAAACAACAAATAGGACAAAATAACAGAAAAAGTCAATGTGCATAACTATTAACCCCCCTAAAGTCGATACTTTGTAGAGCCACCTTTTGCGACTATCACAGCTCCAAGTCGCTTTGGATAAGACTCTATAAGCTTTCCACATCTTACCACTGTGATTTTTGCCCATTCCTCTTTGTAAAACTGCTCTAGCTCCTTCAAGTTGGATGGTTTGTGCTCGTGAACAGCAATCTATAAGTCTGACCACAGATTTTCTATTGGATTGAGGTCTGGGCTTTGACCAGGCCATTCCAACACATTTACATGTTTCCCCTTAAACCACTCAAGTGTTGCTTTAGCAGTGTGTTTGGGTCATTGTCCTGCTGGAAGGTGAACCTCCGTCCTAGCCTCAAATCACACACAGTGTGGTACAGATTTTGCTCAAGAATATTCCTGTATTTACCATCCATCTTTCCCTCAACTCTAAACCATTTTCCCAGTCCTGACTGCTGAAAAACATCCCCACAGCATGATGCTGCCACCACCATGTTTCACTGTGGGGATGGTGTTCTTTGGGTGATGTGATATTTTGGGTTTGTGCCAGACCTAGCGTTTTCTTTGATGGCCAAAAAGTTCAATTTTAGTCTCATCAGACCAGAGCACCTTCCTCCATACATTTTGGGAGTCTCCCACATGCCTTTTCCCAAACTCAAAACGTGCCATTTTGCTTTTTGCTTAAAGTAATGACTTTCTTCTGGTCACTCTGCCATAAAGCCCAACTCTATGGAGTGTACGGCTTATTGTCGTCCTATGTACAGATACTCCAGTCTCTGCTGTGGAACTCTGCAGCTCCTCCAGGATTACCTTAGGTTTCTGTGCTGCCTCTCTGATCAATGCCCTCCTTGCCCAGTCCGTGAGTTTTGGTGTGTGGCTGTCTCTTGGCAGGTTTGCTGTTGTGTCATGTTCTTTCCATTTGGTTATGATAGATTTGATGGTGCTCCTAGGGATCATCAAAGATTTGGATATTTTTTTTATAACCTAACCCTGATCTGTACTTCTCAACAACATTGTCCCTTACTTGTTTGGAGAGTTCCTTGGTCTCCATGGCAGTGTTTGGTTAGTGGTGCCTCTTGTATAGGTGTTGCAGCCTCTGTGGTCTTTCAAAAAGGTGTGTATATGTAATGACAGATCATGTGACACTTAGATTGCACACAGGTGGACATCATTTCACTAATTATGTGACTTCTGAAGGTAATTGGTTGCACCAGAGCTTTTTATGGGCTTCATAACAAAGGGGGTGAATACATACGCACATGCCAATTATCAGTTTTATATTTCTGAAAAATAGTTTTATGTATATATTTTTCTAATTTTACTTTACCAACTTAGACTATTGTGTTCTGATCCATCACATATAATTCAGATTAAAAAAATTGAACCAAAGGCTGTAATGTAACAAAATAGGTAAAAAGCCGAGGGGGTGAATACTTTTGCAAGGCACTATATAATATATATATATATATATATATATATATATATATATATATATATATATATATATATATATATATATATATATATATATATATATATATATAAATATATATATATATATGTTTGTATATTTCCAAATGTTACAAATACAGGAGAATAGTAACAAAACAATTTGCCCAGCAAGTTATTGTATGTATTGATAAGTAAATGAAGATGATGTGGATGCTGATGCTGCTAATGAATTTGGGAAATCAAAATATATGCAGCAAGCATTTATGCATTAGAAAGCTGCAGTCTGTAATCTTGCTTTAGTACATCCTAAAACTCTGCAGAATCAGAGTATAGCGTACAGCAATGGAAGAAGATATTGTTACACATCACGCCTGAGGATAAGCATGTAAAATGATCAGAAATAAGGCTATGTCAGTATTCACAAGACAGCACGTAACTGCTGAGACAGGTCATTATGCTGACATCCATGGCCTAGAGCATCGTAAGTCCCGCTCTTGTGTCCAGAAGTGCTATGCATGCTATTTATATAGCATAATAATCAGATCTGCATTTCAGCAAATAGGATACAGCAGGGACTGTAGTCTTGTGTAAAGTTTAATAAGAAGTGCTTAGTGTTATTGTTATATATAGGGAAAATAATGGTAACAACACATATGTGTACATAAAGCTGAACTTTGGGCAGATATAAAAAGCACAGAGTAATATGGCACTGTAATCATCAATACATCATTAATTACCGTATTTATCGGCGTATAACGCGTGCCGGCGTATAACAGGCACCCCAAGTTTAGGAGGGAAGTTTAAGGAAAAAAACCTTACATTTAAATGCCCATCAATGCAGCCTCATCAGTGTCCATCTGCAGCCTTTTCAGTGTCAGTGCAGCCTTGCCCCAGTGCAGAATTGTCAGTGCAGCCTTGTCAGTGCAGCTTTGCCCCAGTGAAGAATTGTCAGTGCAGCTTTGCCCCAGTGCAGCCTTGTCAGTGCAGCCTTGTCAGTGCAGCTTTGCCCCAGTGCAGCCTTGTCAGCGCAGGTTTGTCAGTGCAGCCTTTCCCCAGTGGTCAGTGCAGCCTTGCCCCCAGTGTCGATTACATGCTTGCCTTGGACAGATCGCCGCCGACATACACAAAGCGTGTAGTTTTAAATATGGCGCCGCGGAGTTCGGAGGGACTCGGTGACTGGGCGGAGGTGAGATACACATAGCTCGGCTCTTCTTGTTGCCGCTTGTTGCCGCTCACAGTCACGCCCAGTCCCGCCCTATGCTCCGATAGATCACAATTAGCGGGGATCAGCTGCATACCTACATGAATATGACCTGGTATCAGTCTCTTGCAGTCCCTCTACAGCAGAGCTTATGGGAAGGAAGAAACAACATAAGGAGCTAATCAGGTGTGCTGCAGTGCAAGGGACATGCGGATAGGAGAAGAAAGCAGAGTGACAGAGAGACAAGGTCATTAGTGTTCTGCTTTACTGTCTAGTCAGAGTATGGGGTGGGGAATGAATTTGTAAGTAAAATAGAAACTACAGCAGGAAATGCTGGAGAAAATCATTGGCAGCTAAAAAAAAGCTTTCGTATTGGCATTTAATCTGTATATTTAGCTATTTGACCTGAATTCCACTTAAACTTAAAGATTGATGCTTAATGTATAATTGCTACGTAACTCTTTTTGTAATTTAGTGCAAATAAAATGCATTTCTAGTTTATTCAGCATTTCAAATATAGTTTAACCAGATTCCCATGTATGAGAGTGTTCTGTACAATAATTGTATAAAGCACTCCTTCACAAATGTAATTTCCTGTTGATGTGATTGGTCCTTGCTGTTTACAGCAGTTCTTATTGCAATCCTAAAACGAATCATGTGACTATACAAGGAAGACCATCCCACTATAGGCACAGGAAGTAGGAAGCAGCTCGGTGGAAGCTCACCTTGGTGGAATCCATGGGTAAGTACTAGTACGAATAGCAAGACAGTGCTTTGCTAAAACCCCTGAAATATATGTAGCTGACTGGGAGATTGCTTTTTTTTTTTTTTTTAGCAAAATGGAGTTACACTTTAGGCCTACTAGTCTCTTAAAAGAAAACATTTTTAAGTAAGCAAACTGAGTTCCTTAAAGGGGTTGTAAAGGTAATTTTATTTTTTTTTTTAAATAACAAACATGTCATACTTACCTTCACTGTGCAGCTCGTTCTGCACAGAGTGGCCCCGAACCTGCTCTTCTGGGGTCCCTCGGCGGCTGTTTCAGCTCCTCCCCGCAAGAAATAACCACCTTAATGCGAGCTCCCTCGCATGGTGGTTAGTTGTTGCGGGCGCGCTCCCGTGATACAGCCGGCGGCTATAGCCGCTCGCTGTATCACTCGGCCCCGCCCCCCGGCGCGCCGCGTCATCGGATGTGATTGACAGCAGCGCGAGCCAATGGCTGCGCTGCTTTCAATCCATCCACTGCAGCCAATCAGCGACCAGGCTGAGCTGCAATTGAGATGACGAGAACGAGCAGCGGAGATTCGAGGTGTCAGGTAAGTAAAACGGGGGGGCTGGGGGCGGCGGTATTGTCAAAAGTTTTTTCACCTTAATGCATATAATGCATTAAGGTGAAAAAATTTTTACCTTTACAACCCCTTTAAGTAAAAATGTCTGAAAGAAGAACACAATGAAACAATGGTATTCTGCCATACTTTATGCTAAAGAAACATGGACTTTTTTTTCCCTCACAATTTTTTATTTACACCCCTTTTATTTTCTATAGTCATTGTCCTAAACTTTGGTCAGACAGATGCATAGAGTATACAGTACCTCTATTGTTTGGGCCAGTGTTTGGGTTCAACTGCTCTCTTTGCCCTGGCAGGCCAAAAACATTGAATTTATTGCCCAGGGCAACTCAACTCAAATTCTGCATACAACATTCAAATCTACTCTACGTGACACAATAGCTGGCAAACTTGGAAGTGTGATTATACTGGGTGTTCTATGTGTCTGTTAGGCCTCATTCACGCTGGCACTTCTGTAAATATTCTCTGACAAAAAAAGCCCTGTGCAGTATATAAATATATATATATATATATATATATATATATATATATATATATATATATATAGTATCTCACAAAAGTGAGTACACCCCTCACATTTTATTATATCTTTTCATGTGACAACACTGAAGAAATGACACTTTGCTACAATGTAAATTGGTGAGTGTAAAATTTGCTATCCCCTCAAAATAACTCAACACGCCGCCACTAATGTCCAAACCACTGGCAACAAAAGTGAAATGTCCAAATTGGGCCCAAAGTGTCAATATTTTGTGTGGCCACCATTATTTTCCAGCACTGCCTTAACCCTCTTGGGCACCCTCGGAGCTGGTGGATGTTAGAGACCTTGCGCTCCTCCAGCTTCCTTTTGAGGATGCCCCACAGATGCTTAATAGGGTTTAGGTCTGGAGACATGCTTGGCCAGTCCATCACCTTTACCTTCAGCTTCTTTAGCAAGGCAGTGGTTATCTTGGAAGTGTGCTTGGGGCCATTATTACATTGAAATACCGCCCTGTAGGCAAGACACACTTGTCTTTGTACTCCTCGCCAGGTTGCTGCCACACACGCTTGACACCTGCAAGAGGAGCTATCCTTATTCTTGGATGTTATAACATTCGATAGTTGGGATCAGAAAACAAATGAGCAAACGATGGAATATGAAAAAAACCCTCATTAGTAAAAAGTAGGGGAAGTTTGAGCGGGATCGGTTGGACTCCCCTCACATTTTTGTAAATATTTTATTCTATCTTTTCATGTGACAACACTGCAGAAATTAAATTTTGCTACAATGGAAAGTAGTGAGTGTACAGCTTGTATAACAGTGTAAATTTGCTGTCCCCTCAAATCAACTCAACACACAGCTATTAATGTCTAAACTTCTGTCAACAAAAATTAGTACACTCCCTAAGTGAAAATGTCCAAACTGGGTCCAAAGTATCAATATTTTGTGTGGCCACCATTATTATTATATTATTATTATACAGTATTTATATAGCGCCAACAGTTTACGTAGCGCTTTACAACTTGAGGGTAGACAGTACAAATACAATACAATTTGATACAGTAGGAATCAGAGGGCCCTGCTCCTTAGAGCTTACAATCTAAGAGGGAAGGTCAAGAGATACAAGAGGTAATAACTGTGGGTGATGTGCTGATTGAGAAGATAAATGTACAGTTGTTAGGTGGGGGCCAGATAGGCTTCTCTGAAGAGATGAGTTTTCAGGGATCGTCTGAAAGTGGATAAAGTAGGAGAAAATCGGACGGATTGGGGTAGAGCATTCCAGAGGATGGGGGAGGCTCTGGAGAAGTCCTGGAGGCGAGCATGGGATGAGGTGACAAGGGAGTTTGAGAGCAGGAGGTCTTGGGAGGAGCGAAGAGAACGATTAGGTTGGTATTTTGTGACTAGGTTAGAGATGTAGCTAGGGGCCAGGTTGTGGATGGCTTTGTAAGTTATAGTTAGTATCTTGAATTTAATTTGGTGACTGAGTGGCAGCCAATGGAGGGATTGGCAGAGGGGTGTAGCAGACGCTGAGCGGTTTGTGTGGTGGATGAGCCTGGCCGCAGCGTTCATGATGGACTGAAGTGGGGATAGCCTATTTAGAGGTAAACCAATGAGGAGGGAGTTGCAGTAGTCAAGGCGGGAGATGACCAGGGAGTGGATTAGAAACTTTGTGGTGTCATTGGTTAGGAAGGGGCATATCTTGGAGATGTTGCGAAGACAGAGGCGGCAAGCTTTGGATAGTGATAGAATGTGGGGTCGAAAGGTTAGTTCAGAGTCCAGGATTACACCTAGGACCTTGGCGTGGGGAGATGGGTTGATAGTTGAGCCGTTGATCTTGACAGGGAGATCAGGGGAAGTGGCACCTGAGGGAGGAAATATCATGAGCTCGGTTTTGGATAGGTTGAGTTTGAGAAAGTGATGTGACATCCAGGCTGATATGTCTGCTAGTAAGTTGGTAATGCGTGAGGAGACAGATGGAGAGAGCTGGGGGGTGGAGAGATAGATTTGGGTGTCATCAGCGTAGAGATTATATTTAAAGCCGTGGGAGGCAATCAACTGACCCAAGGAGGTGGTGTAGATTGAGAAAAGGAGAGGTCCAAGAACAGAACCTTGGGGGACCCCAACGGAAAAAGGAAGAGGAGAGGAGGAAGTAGAGTTGTAAGTGACACTGAAGGAGCGGTGGGATAGGTAGGATGAGAACCAGCGAAGAGTACAGTCACGGAGACCAAAGGAGTGGAGTTTATTTCCCAGCACCATTATTTCCCAGCACTGCCTTAACCCTCTTGGGCATGGAGTTCACCAGAGCTTTACAGGTTGCCACTGGAGTCCTCTTCCACTCCTCCATGACAACATCACGGAGCTGGTGTATGTTAGAGACCTTGAGCTCCTCCACCTTCCATTTGAGGATGCCTCACAGATGCTCAATAGGGTTTAGGTCTGGAGACATGCTTGGTCAGTCCATCACCTTTACCCTCAGCTTCTTTAGCAAGGCAGTGGTCGTCTTGGAGGTGTGTTTGGGGTCGTTATCATGTTGGAATACTGCCCTGTGGCCCAGTCTCTGAAGGGAGGGGATCATGCTCTGCTTCAGTATGTCACAGTACATGTTGGCGTTCATGGTTCCCTCAATGAACTGTAGCTCCCAATTGCCAGCAGCATTCATGCAGCCCCAGACCATGACACTTGCACTACCATGCTTGACTGTAGGCAAGACACACTTGTCTCTGTACCCCTCACCTGGTTGCTACCACACACGCTTCACACCAGCTGAACCGAATAAGTTTATCTTGGTCTCATCAGACCACAGGACATGGTTCCAGTAAACCATGTCTTTAGTCTGCTTGTCTTCAGCAAACTGCGGGCTTTCTTGTGCATGATCTTTAGAAGAGGCTTCCTTCTGGGATGACAGCCATGCAGACCAATTTGCAGTGTGCGGTGTATAGTCTGAGCACTGTCAGACTGGCCCCCCACCCCTTCAACATCTGCAGCAATGCTGGCAGCACTCATATGTCTATTTCCCAAAGACAACCTCTGGATATGACGCTGAGCATGTGCACTCAACTTCTTTGGTCGACCATGGCGAGGCCTGTTCTGAGTGGAACTTGTCCTGATAAACCGTTGTATGGTCTTGGCCACCATGCTGCAACTAAGTTTCATGGTCTTGGCAATCTTCTTATAGCCTAGGCCATCTTTATGTAGAGCAACAATTCTTTTTTTCAGATCCTCAGAGAGTTCTTAGCCATGAGGTGCCATGTTGAACTTCCAGTGACCACTATGAGAGAGTGAGAGCGATAACACCAAATATAACACACCTGCTCCCCATTCACACCTGATACCTTGTAACACTAACGAGTCACAAGACACCGGGAAGGGGAAATGGCTAATTGGGCCCAATTTGGACATTTTCACTTAGGGGTGTACTCACTTTTGTTGCTAGCGGTTTAGACATTAATGACTGTGTGTTGAGTTATTTTGAGGGGACAGCAAATTTACACTGTTATACAAGCTGTACACTCACTACTTTACATTGTAGCAAAGTGTAATTTCTTCAGTGTTGTCACATAAAAAGATGGAATAAAATATTTACAAAAATGTGAGGGGTGTACTCACTTTTGTGAGATACTTTATGTTACAAGCACCAAATAAGGGGTTGAGGGGCAAACTCACAAGCTAAAGCCACGTTTGTGAGTTCAACCATGGTCCTCCTCCCCCTCCGTCTCCTGCCACAACTCCAACACCAGAGCCACAGCCTTGAAGCAAGCGTGGAAGGAAGCGTGGAAGGAAGACAAGAAAGTGATGGCCTGGGTTCAGTCTGGTCTGACAAAAGATGCAGGCTGTGGTAAGACCACAGCCTGGGGACAGATATGTCATCTGCTGCTGTTCCTGATCTCTTGTAGTACTGGACCAGATTGTGCTCACTATTATAAGGACTCCTCAGGCCACCAATTTTAACTGTAAAATAATTGATGTCCTCCCCCTGGTACAAAGGCTTTGCAAATTTCCCCAGTTTCTCCAGCGTTGCCTTCCTCTTTATTTTGTTATGACCCATAATAAATGGCTATTTATTTTTCACAAATACTTGCCTATGTGTTTTACTTCAAAAAGGACAGTTTGTTTGTGAGTAGGCAGGTACATTTCAAAAATACAATGTCAAATTAACAAGGGACATCAACACCAACCTCCTTGAGGTTAAAAAATACAAGATAATAATGGTGTTGTGGTAACTTGACACAAAACGAAAGAAAAATAATGGAGATCACTAAAAAAGAAAAAAAATAGGAGATCTGGATAAAAAAGAAAAAAAAAAAACAACCCACTATAAACAAAAATTCTAAACATTATTATGGATATCTGATGAAAAAAAAAAATATTCATAAGATCATGAGAAATAATAAAGAAATCAGGTTGTCAGAACTCTGTGTGAATATTAGCAGCAAAACAACGTCATTATTCTAGCATTATAATACCCCGTACACACGGTCGGATTTTCCGATGGAAAATGTTCAATGGGAGCTTGTTGTCGGAAATTCCGACTGTGTATAGGCTCCATCGGACATTTTCCATAGGAATTTCCGTCACACAAAATTTGAGATCTGGATCTCAAATTTTCCGACAACAAAATCCGTTGTCGGAAATTCCGATCGTGTGTACACAATTCCGACACACAAAGTTCCATGCATGCTCAGAATAAAGCAGAAGAGCCGCACTGGCTATTGAACTTCATTTTTCTCGGCTCGTCGTACGTGTTGTACCGCGTTCTTGACGTTCGGAATTTCCGACAAGATTTGTGTGACCGTGTGTATGCAAGACAAGTTTGAGCCAACATCCGTCGGAAAAAAAACATGGATTTTGTTGTCGGAAAATCCTATCGTGTTTACAGGGCATTAAGAAGAAGATAATGTGCTGAATTAAAAGATTTTAAAATTTGTAGCGTGATGAATGTGCTAACTCCATTCCAAACGCTAGTTTTACCAGAACGAGCGCTTCTGTCTCGTACTTGATTCAGAGCATGCGTCGAACATCAGAATTGTGTACACACGGTCAGAATTTACGAGAACGGATTTTGTTGTCGGAAAATTTGAGATCCAGATCTCAAATTTTGTTTGTTGTAAATTTCGACGGAAAATGTCCGATGGAGCTTACATGCGGTCGGAATTTTCGATAACAAGCTCCCATCGAACATTTCCCGTCGGAAAATCCGACTGTGTGTACGCGGCATAACTGTAACTATGACTACTTGTTGCATTTAATAATCAAGGAACAGTGAGGGTGGATATGAGTCAAATTCAGAAACTGTGGAAGTTTTAACTAAGGCAGCACGCCTCAGGAAAATGGTCTGTACATTGTGATGGTAACTCTAAAGGACTATTTAAACTTTTAGTTCATAGAAGAGGAATTTTGTGCATGTTTGATTTGTCTATACTGGATGCACACAATAGTCAAGCTCCTTGCATGGGAAAATGGCATGTGAATGATGGTTTGGTGATACAATAGCAGACTAAGTGAACTTGTATTGTACATAGGAGTGATTTTTTGCATGTTAGAACTGGCTATCTTAGATGTACATAACATCTATATTCTGTTTTGCTTGAAAACAATAGAATTCACAAGGGCTTCTTTGTATATTCAGCAATTCTCTCTCATGCCCGGTGCTCTTTGAAATATTATAAACCATCCTATATAGGGATAAAGGGACAATTCAACCATTTGGATTAAATGTTCTGGGGAAAAAAATGTGTCTTTAAGAAGAATATTAGCCAGATTACTGACTTGAATGTTTTGTGTGAAACTGGATGCTGGGCTCTTGCTGTAAGCAGTGTTCTTCTTTGTGCCTTATAGTACAATAATACCGACAAAAAAAAAAATAAGATTTACCAATTTAGATTTATATTTTCAAAAAAAGATTTTACAATTTACATTTCATAAATCCTGCATGTTGTAGATGTGTTTTGCTTGCAACATGTTCCATAAAATAAAGTTCACTTTAACAAGGATGTCCATACAGGTCACAGGAGCAACTTTATAAAAAAAAAAGGTGAGTTTTGCAGTATGAAGCCTTTTTCCGTTTCTTTCCCATTGTGATTCACTGTGGTCGCGAGTAACATAGTAACATAGTAAGTAAGGTTGAATAAAGACAACAGTCCATCCAGTAGGTGTGAGTACACCTGTGTAGGTGTGTGTGTGTGGGTGTGAGTTCCACATCCTTACCGCCCTGACGGTGAAAAACCCCCTACATAGCTTAAGGTTAAACCGCTTCTCTTCCAGTCTCATCATGTGGCCCCGTGTCCTCTTACACTCCCTGAGACTGAAAAGTTTCATACTTATGCTGGGATCACCGTTGAGATATTTGTATATTGCTATCATATCTCCTCTCAAGTGTCTCTTCTCCAGGGAGAATAAATTTAGCGCCTGTAGTTGTTCCTCATAATTGAGGTCCTCCAGTCCCCATATTTAGTTGCCCTTCTTTGGACTTTCTCCAGCACATCCTTTCTAAGGATTGGTGACCGAAACTGAACCAGAGTTTTATAAAGTGGTAGAATTATCGTTTTATCTCCTGAGTAAATTTCTTTTTTAATGCATGCTAATATTCTGCTGGCTTTGGTAGCGGCAGCTTGACACTGCATCCTATTGTTCAGTCTGTCATCTACTAGGACCCCTAGATCCTTCTCCATCCTGGAAGCCCCTAGAGATTCTACCCCTAAAGAGTAACTTGCGTTTATATTTTTACCCCCTAAGTGCATTACCGTACATTTAGCAGTATTTAACTTAATTTGCCATGTAGTAGCCCACTCCGTTAATTTATTCAGGTCCTCTTGTAAATTTTCTATATCCTGCTGTGTTGTTATTGCCCTGCATATTTTTGTGTCGTCAGCAAACACTGAGATCAAGTTATTTATCCCATCCTCTATATCATTTATAAATAAATTAAACATAATTAGTCCCAGGACAGAGCCTTGGGGTACCCCACTAACCACTCTAGACCATTCTAAGTACACGTTATTTATCACAAATCTTTGGACATGCCCCTCTCTAACTGAGAGTGTTGAAGTAATGTCATAAGTGCTTCAGGACACAACAGGGATTCCATGTAGTGGAAGTTTCAAACATAGTATTTAGATTTTTTTTTTTGCTGTGTTCTTAGCTGGTAACGTGATTATGATAATGTGTAATGTACTTTGTGTATCCAGGTTTGTTAATTAGTTCATGTTAATTAGATCACTGTCAGCTATTAGTTGCTAGATGGGGATTAGCATACTGTTTATGTTGGAACATCCTTAGATGTGCTATATACAGTTTGCATTGGTTAGGATAATGTGATCAAATTATTATCAGATCTTGCATACAGGGGTGGCCTGACCATTCAGGCACTTGGGCACTGCCCAAGGGCCCGGGCCACTAGGGGGCCCCATTAGGGTGGCCAGCCTCAGTAAAACCAGGGACAGTATGTAAAAAAATCTGTGTTTTTTTACATCTGTCCCTGACAGCCTGCAGTCTGATAAAAGGTAAGCTAACTGAGCTGAATGTATTCTTATCAGTGGTTTACCCTGGTGAGGAGGGGGGAGGGGGAGGATGTGTTTTGTCTATCAGGACTCCTCCTGTATCTGAAGCAGTTAGATGGATTTTCTGTGTGAGGAGAAGTACACTGCTTCATGGAGGAAGAACATGTCCTGAATGTCTCCCCCAATCTCTACTACACCTCCCTTCTCATTACCTGCCCACCAGTACACAGACACAGTCCCTCTCCCCTGCATTACCACTTCCTGTGTCTGTGAACTGCTGGGGCACTACAAGTCCCAGCATGCCAGCAATGGAGGCAGCAGTGTGTTCCATCAGGCTGATTTTTAGATGAAAAGTGCTGGTGTGTGTATACTGTGTGTCTGTGTTGCACACTGTGTGTGTATACTGTGTATATGTATACTGTATGTATGACTGTGTGTGTGTATCTATGTGTGTACTGTGCATGCATCTGTGTATACTGTGCATGTGTGTGTCTGTGTGTATACTGTGCATGTGTCTGTGTATACTGTGCATGCATGTGTCTGTGTGTATACTGTGCATGCATGTGTCTGTGTGTATACTGTGCATACATCTGTATACTGTGCATGCATCTGTGTATAGTGTGCATGCGCGTGTCTGTGTGTAAACTGTGCATGCGTGTGTCTGTGTGCATACTGTGCGTACATCTGTGTATACTGTGCATGCGTGTGTCTGTGTGTATACTGTGCATGCGTGTGTCTGTGTGTATACTGTGCGTGCATCTGTGTATACTGTGCATGCGTGTGTCTGTGTGTATACTGTGAATGCATGTGTCTGTGTGTATACTGTGCATGCGTCTGTGTATACTGTGCATGCATGTGTAAGTGTGTATAATGTGCATGCGTCTGTATACTGTGCATGCGTCTGTGTATAGTGTGCATGCGTGTGTCTGTGTGTATACTGTGCATGTGTGTGTCTGGGTGTATACTGTGCAAGCATCTGTGTATACTGTGCAGGCGTCTGTGTATACTGTGCATGTGTGTCTGTGTGTATACTGTGCATGTGTCTGTGTATACTGTGCATGCGTGTGTCTGGGTGCATACTATGCATGCATCTGTGTATACTGTGCATGCGTCTGTGTATACTGTGCATGTGTGTCTGTGTGTATACTGTGCATGTGTCTGTGTGTATACTGTGCATGAGAATGTGTAAACTGTGCATGTGTGTGTCTGTGTGTATACTGTGCATGCGTGTGTCTGTGTGTATACTGTGCATGCATCTGTGTATACTGTGCATGCGTCTGTGTATACTGTGCATGTGTGTCTGTGTGTATACTGTGCATGTGTCTGTGTATAGTGTGCATGCGTGTGTCTGTGTGTATACTGTGCATGCGTGTGTCTGTGTGTATACTGTGCATGCATCTGTGTATACTGTGCATGCGTCTGTGTATACTGTGCATGTGTGTCTGTGTGTATACTGTGCATGTGTCTGTATACTGTGCTTGCGTGTGTCTGTGTGTATACTGTGCATGAGAATGTGTAAACTGTGCATGTGTGTGTCTGTGTGTATACTGTGCATGTGTATACTGTGGATGCATGCATCTGTGTGTACTGTGCATGTGTATATACTGTATGATCCATGTGTGCCCACTGCCGCACAACAGAAGTCGATCTAACAATCCCGTGCCCGTGAAAAATGCCCTTGTTGCCATTTGGAGGCAGCTGAATGGTGCACTGCTGAGCTCGACCTCGGATCAGGCAGCAGGGCAGGTCTGGGTACACAGCTGTGCAGTGATATCATGGTACACATCAAGCACGGCTTTTATTCACATGCCCACTGCCTGACCTGGGGCCAACCACACCAATTCACTATTCAGCTGGCTCTACAACTGCACATGCACAGTTCAGAGCCTGCAACATGTGGATTTTTTTTTTAAAGCCTTTTCCCACCAGCTGCCTACCACACCAAGCTTTAAGGTGAAAAAGTGTGTGTAAGGGGATACTGATGGAAGGTGACACTTTGGGGGCTGTGCCATAGGGTGCCACACTGAGGGCTGTGCTGTAGGGGGGCACTCTGGGGGCTGTGCCATAGGGTGGCATTCTGGGGGGCTGTGCTGTAGAGTGGCACACTGGGGGCTGTGCCATAGGGTGGCACTTTGGGGGCTGTGCCGTAGGGTGGCACTCTGGGGGCTGTGCCGGAGGGTGCCAATCTGGGGGGCTCTGCTGTAGGGTGGGGCTCTGCCGTAAGGTGGCATTTTGGGGGCTCTGCTGTAGGGTGGCACCCGTGGGGCTCTGCCATAAGTTGGCACTCTGGGGGCTCTGCCATAGGGTGGGACTCTGCAGACTGTGATGTATAGGGAGAATGTTGGGACTTTGATGTAAGGGAGGACTCAGATGTGAGCGTGGCGCTCATCCTGACTGCTGTACTCTATATGTTGTTTTGTTTGTTACTTACACCTGACCCACGTACTTTGTACCTTATACTGTACATTGACCTGACCAAGGTGTTCATTGCCTTAACAGTTGCTGGTTTTAATTAAGTCATTCTGTAAGGTTGCCTCAGTAAGACAAAAATATATTTTTTTGTGCATAAAAAAACATATAATGGAAACATTTATTTTAAAAACAAATGATCCTGACTGAGATTTATTTGTGTCTGTGAGATTATCAGTTGAGAGACAGTAATTCGAATTTAATGGGTACATGGTCTGTGGTATGTTTGCATTGTATACAGCAGATGCAGATTCTGTTCAATCCTCCTTTAAGACTCTCCCACTGGCCATGCCCATTGTTCACCATGGTGCACTATGCATGCCGCAGGTCATCATCTCCCTGGTAGGGGTCCCAGTGCAGTATTTTGCCCAGGGGCCCATGATATTGTTAAGGTGGCACTGCCCATGAGAGGCTCCTGGTGTCTTTACTGGGTCACCAGCTCTGTCTCCTGCCACTCTGAATGTCGCTGAGCTTGGTGCCCCTCCTCTAAAAAAGATGGCTGCCACGTGGTGGCCATCTGTAAGCCTGGGAGCCCCATAATCTCCTATTGCCCGGGGCCCTATAAGTTGTCAGTCTGCCCCTGCTTGCATGGTATATATTCTGTGTGAATGTACAATAAAGTCAGTTTGAGTTCCAGTATGCACCTAAGCTAGTGTCGTCTAGTATCTTGGTTGCAATATTCAGCTATAATACCTGGTTCCAGGGGGTGAGGGGAACAGGAGCTGGAACATATTACATGTTAAACCCTAAATACTTGTACAACATGTTCAAAAGGAGAATGTATCCTTTAGATAAGTTATATACAGCAGATCTGCATTTAAACTTGTTATTTGGATTTGAAGAAGATTTTGTAATTATTAGCAAGATGTCTTGGTTCATTAAATTGACATTATACAATATCTTATTCTCCGAACATAATTCATACACATGCAGTACCTAAGGGTCCTGTAATCTATTTTTCATGAAATTGTTTCTTGCTGTGTTTTTCTGCTTCCTTGTAATGCCCTCCTGAACCTCTCCTTTTCTCCCTCATTTCCATGTGTTTGGAACAAGTGTACGTTAGTTGCGGTCATGTCCACTGCTCTATGCACACTACACATTCCATAGTCCACAGTCCCTTGTTCATCTAGGGATTAGCAAGGGATGTTGACTGTGTTCCTACATATGTTGGGACCAAGGATAATATGAACATAGCCACCCACTAGCAGGAAGTTGGATCACAGCAGCAAAAAAAAAGAAAAAGGAATTTAGAGATTTGTAGAGATAGAGCTATAGAAGGTATTTTTTCATGATAAGAATGCAAACTTAAAGTGATTGTAAAGTCTCATTTTTTTTCTATAAAAATAACAAACATGTTATACTTACCTGCTCTGTTGCAGTGGTTTTGCATAGAGCAGCCCAGATCCTCCTCTTCTCGGGTGTCTCTTCTGTGCTCCTGGCCCCTCCCTCCTATTGAGTGCCCCCACAGCAAGCAGCTTGCTAGGGGGGCACCCAAGCCTAGCTGAAGCTCCGTGTGTCCATTCTGACACAGACCTGTGTTTCGGCCCCACCCTCTCTCTCTCCTGATTGGCTAACTGACTTTGATTGACAGCTGTGATAGCCAGTGGCATCGCCGCTGTGTCTCAGCCAATCAGGAGCGAAAGTCCTGGACGGCCGAAACACTCATAGCCAGAGGGGGGACTCAGGTAAGTATTGGGGGGGTGCATTAAGATAAAAAACCTTCTGGCTTTACAACCAATTTAAATATATATTTTTTGTAACACATTTGTTTTATTAAATAGCACCCATTATTTTCAGCCATGTCATTGTTGTTTTTGGATTTTATTAGCTCTGTAACTATGTATACAGTTATAGCTTAGTGAATTGAGACATTGAAATGTGTGGTTTAGATGATTGGTGTTCAATGTTTTTTTTATTAGATTAGAACACAGGAGTATAATCATTAGTGTTGGCCATTAACTAGCAAATCTCTGACAGCGCCCATTATACCAGGACTGTAGCACCTGCCAGCATCTGTAACACAGTGCCCTAGATTTGGTTGCATGCACAATGATGCTTCCTTTGCTCTGTTGATCAGTAATGACTGCTTAACCACAGAGGTATTTCAGCTTGCTGGAGTGCTTGAGAACACTTCGTTTGCACCCTTCAGAGCTTAATTACTGCAAGCTTTGAACAAATATGCCTACATTTACTTTAGTTGTTGGATTTGATAGAAACACACATGCATTATGTAGGACATATATGCATGGACATGAGCAAATATGAATCGCAATTTTCAACTGCTGTTTTATAATACTCTAATGATAATCACTATAATCACTAATGTTTTTGCTCTAGTATTGTACATTTTCTAAAAGTTTTTTTGTTGTAACCCATTACCGGTAACATAAAAAAAAAGTAGTCAACAAAATGTTATGCTTCAAACTGTTGAAGCATTTACTCTGCTTTACTTATTTATCTGTCTGTTACTCCAATTGTGCTGTAGGTGATTGTAGCAATATAAGTGCACTTTCAAAAAATCAACTTGCACTAACATTTACATTTTCAGAACAAGCTTTCAGGTTGTTCCAAAAATATTACTGTAAATAAAAAAAGTATCATGATATTGTTAGTCGTTATCACTTTACACTGACAATTCATACAGTCCAGACAAACTGGATGCAAATGAAAATAACAGCTTTTTTTTTAAAAGGTTGGTTACTTTTTTGAAATCCAAACATTACTAAGAACTGTATAAGGATCTTTTCAAATGGTTTTTATAGTGCACATGGGTGATACACATCTGGAACTGTACAGCATGTGTTGGTGTCTTTGCAGGGCATCGGGATTAAACAGAGAAGCTTCCTAATGATCATGAGGATTAGTTGAACAAAAACAGCAGGGCATCTTTATGTGAGTGATCAACAGCTGCTTAACCCCTTCCTTCTATACATGATCGGGTGCCAGGGCTTTTCTGGAATCCTGCATTGTCCATTGTATGGCAATACCTACAGTATCTCACAAAAGTGAGTACACCCCTCACATTTTTGTAAATATTTTATTCTATCTTTTCATGTGACAACACTGAAGAAATTACACTTTGCTACAATGTAAAGTAGTGAGTGTACAGCTTGTATAACAGTGTAAATTTGCTGTCCCCTCAAAATAACTCAACACACAGCCATTAATATCTAAACTGCTGGCAACAAAAGTGGGTACACCCCTAAGTGAAAATGTCCAAATTGGGCCAAAAGTGTCAATATTTTGTGTGGCCACCATTATGTTCCAGCACTGCCTTAACCCTCTTGGGCATGGAGTTCACCAGCGCTTAACAGGTTGCCACTGGAGTCCTCTTCCACTCCTCCAAGAAGACATCATGGAGCTGCTGGATGTTAGAGACCTTGTGCTCCTCCACCTTCCGTTTGAGGATGCCCCACAGATGCTCAATAGGGTTTAGGTCTGGAGACATGCTTGGCCAGTCCATCACCTTTACCCTCAGCTTCATTAGCAAGGCAGTGATCGTCTTGGAGGTGTGTTTAGGGTCGTCATCATGTTGGAATACTGCCCCGTGGGCCCAGTCTTTAAAGGGAGGGAATCATGCTCTGCTTCAGTATGTCACAGTACATGTTGCAATTCATGGTTCCCTCAATAAACTGTAGCTCCCCAGTTCCGGCAGCGCTCATGCAGCCCCAGACCATGACACTCCCACCACCATGCTTGACTGTAGGCAAGACACACTTGTCTTTGTACTCCTCACCTGGTTGCCACCACACACGCTTGACTCCGCCTGAACCAATTAAGTTTATCTTGGTCTCATCAGACCACAGGACATGGTTGCAGTAATCCATGTCCTTAGTCTGCTTGTCTTCAGCAAACTGTTTGCGGGCTTTCTTGTGCATCATCTTAAAAAGAGGCTTCCTTCTGTGACGACAGCCATGCAGACCAATTTGATGCAGCGTGCGGCGTATGGTCTGAGCACTGACAGGCTGACCCCCCCACCCCTTCAACCTCTGCAGCAATGTTAGCAGCACTCATACGTCTATTTCCCAAAGACAACCTCTGGATATGACGCTGACCATGTGCACTCAACTTCTTTGGTCGACCATGGTGAGGTCTGTTCTGAGTGGAACCTGTCCTGTTAAACCGCTGTATTGTCTTGGCCACCTTGCTGCTGCTCAGGTTCAGGGTCTTGGCAATCTTCTTATAGCATAGGCCATCTTCATGTACAGCAACAATTCTTTTTTTTCAGATCCTCAGAGAGTTCTTTGCCATGAGGTGCCATGTTCAACTTCCAGTGTCCAGTATGAGAGAGCGATAACACCAAATTTAACACACCTGTTCCCCACTCACACCTGAGACCTTGTAACACTAACGAGTCACATAACCACATGACACTGGGGTGGGAAAATGGCTAATTTGGCCCTATTTGGACATTTTCACTTAGGGCTGTACTCACTTTTGTTACCTGGGGTTTAGACATGAATGGCTGTGTGACGAGTTATTTTGAGGGGACAGCAGATTTACACTGTTATACAAGATGTATACTCACTACCTTACAATTAGCAAAGTGTCATTTCTTCAGTGTTGTCACATGAAAAGATATAAAAAAATATTTACAAAAATGTGAGGGGTGTACTCACTTTTTTGAGATACTGTACATAACCAGGATACCATTAATGGTTCCACGCCTCTGCTGCTTAATATTGACACAGAAACATTGTTCTTGGACTTAATATAATAAAAAAAATAATAAAAAATAATAATCAGCATACTTATAATATGTTCTCAACCTTCTCACCCCATATTTATTTGCTTGAAAAAATCAAAACTCAGCGCTTTACAAAAAAAAAGAAAGAAAATATATGTAAATAAAAGATATTTCAAAACATATGGGGTTGCCTAATAATAGGGGTATAGGGCCGATCCAGACTCTTGAGGTGCATTCACTGGGGCTCATTGGAGATCTGGAGGTGCAGAAATTGGGCCTAATCTGAGGTGTGAAGGTGTAGCAATTGGACCTGATTTGAGGTGTGAAGGTGCAGAATTCAGAGCTCATATGAGATCTGAATGTGTAGAAATTGTGCTTGATCTTAAGATGTGAAGTGCAGAAATTGGGGCTCATATTAAATCTGAAGGTGCAGAAATTGCACCTGATGTTGGGCATGAAGGTGTATTCATTGGGGCTCATTTGAGATCAGAAAGTGTCGAAAATGTGTCTGATCTGAGGTGTGAAGGTGCAGAAATTGGGAGTCACATGAGATCTGAAGGGGCAGAATGTGGGCTGATCTGAGGTTTGAAGGTGAAGGAATTGGGCCTGATTTGAAGTGTGAAGGTGCATGCACTGGGACACACATGAGAACGGAAGGTGCAGAAAATGGGTCTGATCTCAGATATGAAGGTACAGAAATTGGGCCTGGTCTGAGATGTAAAGGAGCATGCACTGTGGCTCAAAGGAGATCTGAAGGTGCAAAAATTGGGCATGAGATGAGGTGTGAATGTACATGCATTGGAGCTCATTTGAGATCTGAATGTGCAGAAACTTGGCCTGATCTGAGGTGTGAAGGTAAAGGAATTGGGGCTGTTCGGAGGTGTGAAGGTTCAGAAATTGGAGGTGATCTGAGGTGTGATGGCTCAGAAATTGGCACATGAGTTCTGAAGGTGCAGGATTTGGGCTGACCCGAGGAGTGAAGGTAAAGAAATTGGTGAAGGTAGCCTTGCCAATGCTATCTACATTTGGATCTACTTATATGTGTGAGCAAATATTTTCACATATGAAAGGAATATTGAACCAGTATTGCACTCTGTTGACCTCTGATAACTCGGAAAAGTTACCATTTATTTTACCACTTACCACTGATCTTTGAAAGCTTAGTTTACAGCATTTACTTTATAGAAATTCCTTTTCGTGATTGAGAATGTGAAGTTGACATTAATTTTTATGTAGCTGGCACTCTCAATTTTTTTGATAACCTTTTTTGGCACACTATGCTCAAAAGGTTGCCCACTGCTGCTCCATAATAACGTTGAGTATTACTATGCTAAAATGTAGTTTATGTGGAATGGAAAATCCTAAATTTATGTAGTGTTCTTTAAATAAATTAATTAACTCTGTAATCACAAGTATGTATTTAATCCAGAGCTCTGTGTTGCATCAACAAAGGGTCACAAAGGCTTTCTTTATTAAGCTGGCCATACTTAAAGGGTTTGTTAATCCACATGATTTAGTTTAAATAATCCGCTCTTTCTCCTAATGATATGTCCCCCTGTGTGTGTTGTATATATAAAAAAAAAAGGTATACACCTTTTTCTGAGCGCTGATCGGCGGTCACTTGACTCGCCAGCTCTCTTCTTTCCCCATCTGACAGATGCAGTGGCAGGGGCCGAGATTCCCCCGCTGACGTCAGTCTGGAGGGGAGGAGGAAGGGAGGAGAGACCTGGCGGGTCACGTGACCTCTGATCAGCGCTCACAAAGAAGGTATATATGGCAGATTGGATGGAAAGCGTCTGGGAACAGCAATTCTCAAGTCTTGCCACAGATTCTCAACTGGATTTAGGTCTGGACTTTGACTGGGCCATTCTAACACATGAATATGCTTTGATCTAAACTGTTCCATTGTAGCTTTGGCTGTATGTGTGTTGTCCTGCTAGAAGCTGAACCTTTGCCCCAGTCTCAAGTCTTTTGCAGACTCTAAAAGGTTTTCTTCTAAGATTGCCCTGTATTTGGCTCCATCCATCTTTCTATCAACTCTGACCACCTTCCCTGTCCTTGCTGAAGAAAAGCATCCCCACAACATGATGCTGCCACCACCATGTTTCATGGTGGGAATGGTGTGTTCATGGTGATGTGCAGTGTTAGGCTCTGCCACACACAGCATTTTGCTTTTAGGCCAAAAAGTTCAATTTTGATCTCATCTGACCAGAGCACCTTCTTCCACATGTGTGCTGTGTCCTCCACATGGCATCTGGCAAACTGCAAACAGGACTTCTTATGGCTTTCTTTCAACAATGACTTTCTTCTTGCCACTCTTCCATAAAGGCCATATTTGTGGAGTGCACAACTAATAGTTATCCTGTCGACAGATTCTCCCACCTGAGCTGTGAATCTCTGAAGCTCCTCCAGAGTTACAATGGGCCTCTTGGCTGCTTCTCTAAATAATGCTCTCCTTGCCCGGCCTGTCAGTTTAGGTGGACGGCCTTGTCTTGGTAGGATTGCAGTTGTGCCATACTCTTTCCATTTTCGGATGATGGATTGAACAGTGCTCCGCGAGATATTCAAAGCTTGGGATATTTTTTATAACCTAACCCTGCTTTAAACTTCTTCACAACTTTATCCCTGTTCTGTCTGGTGTGTTCCTTGGCCTTCATGATGTTGTTTGTTCACTAAGGTTCTCTAACAAACCATTGAGGGCTTCACAGAACAGCTGTATTTATACTGAGATTAAATTACATACAGGTGGACTCTATTTACTAATTAGGTGACTTCTGAAGGCAATTGGTTCCACTAGATTTTAGTTAGGGGTATCAAAGTAAAGGGATCTGAATACAAATGCACGCCACACTTTTCAGATATTTATTTGTAAAAAATTTGGAAAACCATTTATCATTTTCCTTCCACTTCACAATTATGTGCCACTTTGTGTTGGTCTTTCACATAAAATCCCAATAAAATACATTTACGTTTTTGGTTGTAACATGACAAAATGTGGAAAATTTCACGGGGTATGAATACTTTTTCAAGGCACTGTAAGATACCAAAGTTTTAGCAGAATGTTAAAAAAACACAATCTCTGAGGGAAAGGAAAGAAAAAGCAAACACATTCAAACAAATGTAAATGGCAATGATAGAAATACTTGCATGTTTAATGAGATAAGACAGAGGGAAAGCTATAGACTGGTGTGCTTGTTGGGGGAAAGGGAGGGTTGACAGTCACAGAGGGGGTTGTAAAAAGGTTGAATATTAAGTAAGAAAACCCATATCTAAATTTAGGCCGTTATCTTTTGTGACAAATAGAACTATAATTCTTGGTTCAAACGTTTTCCTAAATAGCCAAAAAAGCCAGATAAAAAAAAACACAGACACATGCAGCCATCACATCTAAGAATTGGTTAGCTGCAATATAGTACATGTTTGCTTTTGAGTTTAAAGGCTAAGTTAACCTTTTTTGTTCTAAATTCCAGCTCCCCTATGTACCAATATAACACTAATGTACCTCTGTTACAGAAAAGAAAAGGCTCCCTGTCTTCTAGGACACGCCTCAACTCAGCCTCCATTCTCTTGTAGAAACATCCTCCATTACACATCCTGAAATTTGGTATTTGGGCTTGGAAAAACCGTTAGAAGGAAGTAGTTCACCGGTTTATAGGCAAGTTGCCTACAGGGATGTTGGTTTTAGTTAGTGGCTGGCCCAGGTTAGGGGAAAGAGTTCATGTGTGTGCTGCAGTAGCCAGGCTTTTTGGATCCAGCCTATCCACCAGTGGTATAAATTTGGGTGAAGGTCGGGTTCGGAGAGCAGAAGAGCACATCGAGTAGGACACGCTGCTACAAAAGGTCTACTCGGCAAGACAAGCAAGAAGGGTGGTGTAGTTGCTATGGGTAACCAAGGGCAAGAACAAGGTACAATGCAACGAGTTGTGAAGCATGGTACTTGGTATGGGTATGGGTTCTCCAGTAGTGAGGGAGTCAATGTTCTGGCTCCCTTCTCAGTGGTCAGTTTCCAGTAGCAACTGGAACGAACCTACGTTATGGAGATCTATAATCTGGCCATATGGGTATGGGAGTGAAGAAGTTAACAAGTGCATGCCTGAGGTCCATGCTATTTGAACAGCGGGACCCCATTCTGTTACTGAGTGTGAGATAAGATAGGTACAATGGAATGGTGGAGAAGGCATGGTCTCATCAATGTCCCTCCTAAATGCAACATACAACAGACAACAGTGTGTAGTGACACAGGACAGCACATTTCAGGGGAACTCTGTACTTTTTGTTGCTGCACACAGTGTTACGGCTCATCTCTAAGTCGAGGAACTGCCTCAATGTTAGACTTTCACATGACTGCAGTCCCTGCCTGGCAGTGGCGTAGCGTGGGTTGTCAGCGCCCCCTAACCCGCAGATTTTTAGCACTCTCTGAGTCCCTTCAGCTAGTACAGTAGTACTGACCAACCTGATTCCTATACCGACCTACTTGACCAATATACTAACCTACCTGATTCCTATACTGACCTGTCTGATTCCTACATTGACCACTAAACTGACCTATCTGATTGCTATACTGACCACTACACTGACCTACCTGATTCCTGTACTGACCACCACACTGAATCACCTGATTCCTACACTATCCACTACACACATTATTATTGCTCACTGATTAGTTGCTAGACGATACTGCACATGATTACCGCTTACCCATTGTTTGCTAGAGGTTACTGCACATCATTACTATGAACTGATTGGTTGCTAGAGGTTACTGCAGATTATTATTGCTCACTGATTGCTTGCTACAGATTACAGCAGATCATTACTGTTCACTGATCGGTTGCTGAAGTTTACTGAACATCATTACCACTCACTGGTTGCTAGAGGTTACTGCACATTATTAATGCTCCCTAATTGGTTGCTAGACATTGCAGCACATCATTACGGCTCACTGATTGGTTGCTAGATGTTACAGCACATCATTACAACCCACTGATTTGTTGCTTAAGGTTACAGCACATCATCTCACTGTCTGCACACCACAGACTGTGGATGTGACAGGAACCCACCAATAAACAGAAAAGAAGAAGTAGAACTAATTATTAGCAATGAGGGTTGAGGGGTGCGCTGTGTATGGAGTGCAGGGTTGAGAGGTGTGCTGTGTACTGAATGCAGGGTTTAGAGGTGCGCTGTGTACAGAGTGCAGGGTTGAGGGGGTATGCTGTGTGCAGCATGCAGGGTTGAGGAGGGTGCGCTGTGTGTGGCGTGCAGGGTTGAGGGGGGTGCGCTGTGTGTGGCGTGCAGGGTTAAAGGTGGTGCACTGTGTGTGGCGTGCAGGGTTAAGGGTGGTACACTGTGTGTGGTGTGCAGGGTTGGGGGGTGCGCTGTGTATGGCATGCAGGGTTGAGGGGGTGCGCTGTGTGTGGCTTGCAGGGTTGAGGGGGTGAGCTGTTTGTGGCTTGCAGGGTTGAGGGGGGTGCGCTGTGTGTGGCGTGCAGGGTTGAGAGGGGGTGCTCTGTGTGTGACTTGCAGGGTTGATGAGGTGCTGTGTGTGGCTTGCAGGGATGAGGGGGATGCGCTCTGTGTGGCTTGCAGGGTTGAGCGGGGTGTGCTGTGTGTGGCGTGCAGGGTTGAGGGATGCGCTGTTTGTGGCTTGCAGGGTTGAGGGGGGTGCGCTGTGTGTGGCTTGCAGGGTTGAGGGGGGGTGCTGTGTGTGGCTTGCAGGGATAAGGGGGGTGCGCTCTGTGTGGCGTGCAGGGTTGAGGGGGGTGCGCTGTGTCTGGTGTGCAGGGTTAAGGGTGGTGCACTGTGTGTGGCATGCAGGGTTAACGGGGGTGCGCTGTGTGTGGCGTGCAGGGTTGGGGGGTGCGTTGTGTATGGCATGCAGAGTTGAGGGGGTGCGCTGTGTGTGGCTTGCAGGGTTGAGGGGGTGAGCTGTGTGTGGCTTGCAGGGTTGAGGGGGTGAGCTGTGTGTGGCTTGCAGGGTTGAGGGGGGTGCGCTGTGTGTGGCATGCAGGGTTGAGAGGGGGTGCTCTGTGTGTGACTTGCAGGGTTGAGGGGGTGTGCTGTGTGTGGCTTGCAGGGATGAGGGGGGTGCGCTCTGTGTGGCTTGCAGGGCTGAGCGGGGTGTGCTGTGTGTGGTGTGCAGGGTTGAGGGGTGCGCTGTTTGTGGCTTGCAGGGTTGAGGGGGGTGCGCTGTGTGTGGCTTGCAGGGTTGAGGGGGGTGCACTGTGTGTGGCTTGCAGGGATAAGGGGGTGCGCTGTGTGTGGCGTGCAGGGTTGAGGGGGGTGAGCTGTGTGTGGCTTACAGGGTTGAGGGGGGTGCGCTGCGTGTGGCATGCAGGGTTGAGGGGGGTGAGCTGTGTGTGGCTTACAGGGTTGAGGGGGATGCGCTGTGTGTGGCGTGCAGGGTTGAGGGGGGTGCGCTGTGTGTGGCTTGCAGGGCTGAGGGGGTGTGCTGTGTGCGGCATGCGGGGTTGAGGGGGGTGCACTGTGTACATCTCTCCCCCCCAAATACAAAGCTCTCTTTCCCACAGATTCCAGTTCAGAGCTCAGCCCCAGCCCCCCTCCGGCTGCCATCATCCCGTACATAGCTTTCCTCTGTAGAGGAATACTCATAATGTCCATGCAGCGGCGGGTGAGGAGGGGCTTCTGTCTGTGTAGATGATGCCTCATCCTCTTCCTCCTGGCCCCCGCTTTCCTCCAGTCCTGGGATGGTCGGTGCAAAGCTGGAGTGCCGGTACAGAGTGGCGCCACGTTCCAGCCCTCACCATCGACCTGATCCAAGCCTCGTTTTCAACACCGTGGTCCCAGAGATCCTGTTGGCTAGGATTTCTCCCCTACAGGCAGAAAAATCAGCTGTTCAGAACAGTGCAGTGAACGCCACGCCAGTGTGGATGGGCTCGCGCCTTACTTCCTTAACCTTCATGTAAGTGGATAATGCACCTGTATCTCATTAAAATATTTACAGTTCTAACCTAGAGGTGCCTGTGTTTCTCTTCTCATAGCCGCAAGTGTATGTCCTGTGATGTGTCAATAACAGTACTGTCGCAGTCGTTATACCCCTCTTTTTCCTGTGTAAAAACTGAGGAGAGGAAGGTATTTAGTACAGTTGCCTTCTCTGTGTCATCTGTAAGCATCCTCCCATCCTCATCTTTTATGTGGGCAATGTGCTCTGATTTTGCCTTTTTATTGTTAACATATCTAAAAAATTTCTTTGGATTTTTTTTACTCTCTTCCGCTGTGTCTCTCATAATGTTTTTTAGCCACCCTGATTGCGGTTTTACACTTCTTATTGCATTCCTTGTAGTGTTGGAATGCTGACGATGACCCACCCCCTCATACTTTTTAAAGGCCATATTTTTCTCTTTAATAAGGCTTATTACATTACGGTTTAGCCACCCAGGTTTACCCTTCGCTCTTCTATATTTATTGCCCATTGGAATGCACTGTGTGATACCTTTGTTTAATATGCTCCTAAAGCATTCCCATTTTTCTTCTGTGTTCAATGTTTCTAGGATTTGGCCCCAATTGATGTCATGTAGTAATGACTGCAGTTCAGAAAAATTGGCTCATTTGAAATTTTGTGTTTTTGTGCTACCCACGTGCCTCCTTTATCTATGATTTATGCTAAATGTGATTATCCTATGATCGTTCGATCCCAAGTTGTCCCGTATTGCCAAATCTGAGATCAGACTTGGATCGTTCGTAATTAATAGACAAAGCAGGGCATTCCTTCTAGTGGGGAAAAGGGGCCAAAAGGCGTCCACCATATACAGCTCCTTAGTTAGGCTTGGACGGCTGTCTCCCAGGGGCACGTTTCTCTATTGAAATCCTGTTTAAACAGCTACATACTGCCGGGCTTTATATGGTCACCTGTATTGTCCAAGCCTAACTAAGGAGCTGTATATGGTGGACGCCTTTTGGCCCCTTTTGCTTCCTTCATACCAGGACTATAACATTTCCATTTGCCCCTGCTCTTAGATTCAGCTATCATGGATTTATCCCCAATCCTCAAATTTACCATTCATCTTATCATGCGTATTACAATAATGTATCTCAAACTAACATAGAGAAATATATTCTCTTATCTGTTGCGTCTTTGAACCTTGGTCATGTCCTGAAGAAGCCTAACGGTGAAACATGTAGACGCACAAGGGCTCACTGCACATAAATACAGATGCACATATGTGATGTTTTTATCTTTTTTTGATTATTCTATGTATATCTCAATAGAATTCATTGTTTTCAATAGATTTTCTCTTTATTGTTTCTTAGCCTACAAAGTCAGCTATTTTGATAATACTCAGTACTACCTTATTTTTGTCCCTGGGACATGAAGTTGTCCTGTAAGACATTCATGAAATTACAGGCCTTTAATGAGTGAGCTGTCCCCTCTGCCCAGTCTATATCGGGATAATTGAAGTCCCCTATTATGATGACATTTCCCTGCCTCGCTGCCATTTTTAACTGTGATAGTAGGTCCAGCTCCTCCTCCTCCTAAAGGTTGGGGGCCTATAACATACCCCCACTATTATTTTCCCACTTACTTGTTCTCTTTGAAGTTCTACCCACACGGATTCCTCCCCCCCTCCCGTCCCTTTCACAATTTCACTTCTCTCAATTGCCCTTGCATTATTTTTGACATATAGACACACCCATCCCCGTCTTCTACCTTCCCTGTCCTTCCGATACAAGGAATACCCGTGGATATTTGTCAGCCAATCGTGTGAGCTGTCAAACCAAGTTTCTGTTATTCCCACAAAGTCTAAGTCCTCCTCATGTAATCGCAGCTCCAGTTCCTCCATTTTATTAGCTGAGCTCCTAGCATTTGTGTATACGCCTCTAAGTGTTGTATGAGTGCAGATTATTTCCTCATTATGTTTCCTCTGGCTTTGTTTTTCGAATTGTCCACGCATTCACCCCAGGATTAGAAGTTACGGCTATATTATCATTGCTGACTCCCCTATTACCCTCTGTCCCTTGCTTACTGCTGGCAATTGCTTCCTCTGAGCCACCCAATACCTAGTTTAAAAGCCCCTCCAACTTCGTGGCCATCTTTCTTCCCAATAGAGCTGCACCATCCCCATTAAGGTGCAGCCACTCCTTCCTAAAGTGCCTGTACCCGACTGAAAAATCAGCCCAGTTTTTCAGGAACCCGAACCCCTCTTTCCTACACCAGTTCCTCAGCCACTTGTTCAGTTCCCTAAACTCCTGCTTCCTCTCTGGTGTGGCTCAAGGTACAAGTAGTATTTCCGAGAAAACTACCTTGGAGGTCCTTTTCCTCAATCTATTCCCTAAGTCCATGGAGTTGTTTTTTAGGACTCTTCCCCCTTTCACTTTTTTATTGGTACCAACATGTACCATGAGTCCATGACCGCTGGGTCCTCCCCAGCCCTACCCAATAATCTGTCCACCCAATCCGCTATCAACATATTAGTGCCTCCTCATCAGTGCCCTTCAGTGCCGTCTCATCAGTGCCTATCAGTGCTGCTTCATCAGCGCACATCAGTGATGGAGAAAAATTATTTATTTACAAAATTGTCTAACAGAAACAAAGAAAAACTTTTTTTTTTTCAAATTTTTTAAGCAAAAAATAAAAAACCCCAGTGGTGATTAAATACCACCAAAAGAAAAGCTCTATCCATCTCAAAAAATTATGAAAATGTAATTTGGGTACAGAGTTGCATTACTGCGCAATGGTCATTCAAAGTGTGACAGTGCTGAAAGTTGAAAATTAGCCTAGGCAGGAAGGGGTTAAAGTGCCCAATATTGAAGTTGTTAAGCTTTATACACAGTTCATTATGAGAATTTTGGGAAAATCTAAATTAATTATTAAAGTGTCCTGAAGCATGAAAGAAACCTATATTAAATATTAATTTGTAAAATAAGATTTTATACAAATATAGAAAATAGCCAAAAATACCAGTTTATATACAATAAAGTTAAAAAAAATAACCAGCAACATAAAATTGGCTAAAAACCAGCGGATGCAACTGAATGACTCTATCACTAGACATCCAAATTTTTAAAAGATTTGTCCCTGTGGTCAGATATAATACATCTGTTATATAAGTAAGGGTTTGTACAATGATCCATGTTGTTCTCAGAGATCATTTAGCATTTATGTTTTCCAGATCATTGCAGTGCATCACAGTCTATCAGTGCATCTATTTTAAATCTCTCCTATCATCCTTACATTTGCGCATATGGGAGTTTAGTGGTCATGATGTGTGCACACTATATTAGATAGCAAATCCCTGCTTTCATCATAGCAGTCACTCATCTAGTTATCATTCTGTACATTTTAGGAATAGTATTGAATGTCTTTGTATATGTATATGAATAAAATAATACGCCTTAGTCATGGAAAATCTAAATCTATTGCTAATTTCAGAAGCAGAAAAAAATTGAAACAATATGTGTTTAGGGATGCAGATGTATCCAAGCTAAGCTTCTTTGTTTGCCCTGAACTTGATCTCCCAAAAAAAAAAAAAAAAATTGTTGTGTTCAGATTTATTCCTAGGACTATGGATCTTACGCTCAGGTTGTACATGGTTCTTTGACTTCTGGTCAGATTTACATCAATCTCTGCCAACTGTCAAGTACCAGAGCTTTTATTATCCAATGAGGTTCTGGCACTGGACTTTTAAATGTGGAAGGGCTTAATGCCAGTATAGTGAATGGCTGAATCTTTACTTGGCACTGTATACAGCTTGGGCCTAAGATCTAGAGTCTTTCTCAGGTACAAATTAGTTCACCTGAATCTCTGAGAAATGCAGGCACTACATACTGACTGCACATTTATAAGTTTCACCTACAGCTCTACATTTGGAATATGCAGATTTGCCATAGTTAACTGCTTTATTTTCATTGACTTAGCCTACCCTGCGCAAAAGTAATACATAAATGAGTTTAAACAATTGTTTGAATGGATGTAGGCTACTTTTATACCTGTATGTATGACTAACCAGTTCCCTTTGGGGCTAACAGGTGGGAAGTGGCATCACATTCCCATCACACTTTGAAAGTTCCTTAAATCAAAACATATCAGAACTGGTGCCCAATAATACATTTCTTAATATTTTATTACATAATATAGTAAAAACATGTGTTTTTACATAATAAGAATCCTTATTACACAGAAGAACATCATCTCCACCACATATACATTTCCTTATATGTTAGCTCAACATATCGTTATGTGTATATAGATATATATCTCTCTTCCAAAGAGCTTTTCTCCTTATTATGCATTACATCAACTCAAATAGAAATATATAATTTTGCATTAGTTCAATCACTTAGACTTGCTTCTTGAAACAGATAGTAGCTTTCCTTTGACACATTTTGCCCTCTTGCTTCTTCAGGAGTGTAGAGGGAGACTGTTATAGCAGGAATGTCCTTCCAAATAAAACATCAGTCCCTCCAATGAGGGCCAGTGAAGCCACCTAGGATACCCCTTGGAAGCCTGTAGCCAGCCAACAAAAATGCACAGTAAATATCAGGATAGGTGATGATTATCAGCAATCAAATTCACAAATATTGTAGCTGCTGACATTTAAGAAACAAACACCAGCCCGTGGAGTCCAGCACTGTCTTTCCTGCAGTCAACTCTTAGCTCAGCTTCCTCTCTTCAGGACTATCTTGGATTTATGGAGCTGGCTCTGATTTCCTGAGATCTCACAGCTTTGCATACTGTAGAATTAAAGCCACCACAGAGAGCCATACATAGTATGTTGCCAACATCCCTGAAATATGGAAAAAAGTGTGCGTAACCCCCACAGGTATTAATGGGAGTTTAAAGGCAACGCAGGAATTGAAAAACTGTTTGTATAAAAACACGACATTTTAATGTACATCATAAAAAATATTGTTTTACACCATTAAATGTAAAAGATCAACAGTGTATTTGTTGATTGAAACAAGTAAATACATAAATGGTGACACTCTCTTCCAAATGCCCGATGCGTTTCAGGAAGACTTCAATCAATCACAAATATTGCATTCTAAAACAGAGCAAGGCAATTAGCAAACAAGGAGCCAGGGGTGATAGAGAGACAAAAAAATATCATGATGGTAAACATGATTATAACATATAAAAGAAAAAATCTGCGCTATGTATAAATCAATAATGATTCCAAGTGAAAAAAAAACAACAAATGTAAAACAGTAGCACTCACACATATGTACACATCATAACAGAAAATCGAAATCAAAAGTGTTGCGCTGTTACTCCATAATCACTATATATAATGTGCACAAAAGTCCATCTAATGAAATATAGTGAAAAAAAGGAAAAATAAGTCCAGAATTCCAACTAAGAGTCCATATAGTGAACTTAAAGAAGTGTCAATCCAATTTCAATCTGTGTAGACACCCGGTGCTCCCCACAGGTATGGTAAATGTATCTGCTTACCAGATACTAAGACCTCCCAAGGTCTATAAGCACTTCAGTGAGCATTCACCCCTCACTACAGGTATAACCACTTTAGCTGTCCAGCCAACTTGATTGGATTCCCGAGAGATAGCCCTCACAGTGATTACCCTTCAAAGGGACTCCAGAATCCGACCTTTCAGCAAATCACATGGAAGAGGAAGCTAGATTCATTGCGCAACATTCGTTTAACACACATGAGTCTGCCTCACAGAAGAAGTCCCATTGGACGAAACGTACGTCAGGCTAGGCACAGAGCAGTTGTGACGTTGGTACACCCGTGGAGGGTTCCGGAAGGACGAATGTTTCCATATATGCCTATTTTATTTGATCTGTTGTAAGTAGAACTTTTAATAAACTTGTGTGTGCCTTTGAAACGAATGTTGCGCAATGAGTCTATCTTCCTCTTCCATGTGATTTGCTGAAAGGTCGGACTCTGTATTCCCTTTGAAGGGTAATCACTGTGAGGGCTATCTCTCAGGAATCCAATCAAGTTGGCCGGACAGCTAAAGTGGTTATACCTGTAGTAAAGTGTAATGCTCACTGAAGTGCTTATAGACCTTGGGAGGTCTAAGTATCTGGTAAGCAGATATATTTACCATACTTATCCTGTGGGGAGCACCAGGTATCTGCACTGATTGAAATTGGATTGACACCTTTTTAACCACGTCACCACATGATGTCCAGCAGGATAACATGCCGGCGTGTATGCGCGGCGATTGGAGGTGCTGTGTGTCAGTCCAACACACTGCATCTCTGATCGTAGTAAAAAGCCTCTGACAGAGGCTTCTTACCACGTAATCAGCTGTGACAAATCACAGCTGATCATCGTGTGAACCAGGAAGTGCCGGTAAACGGCATTCCTTGGTTCGCGCTGACAGGGAGAGCCGATCGGTGGCTCTCCCTGTCAGAGGGGGGGTTTGTGCTGATAATCAGCACATTGATTATCAGCACAACCCCATCAGATGTGCCCATCAGCTGCCATGTTGATGGGGACAAGGGCCTCTTCCCGACAGCCCTGGGCTGTGGTTGTCGGGGTCTGCGGGTGGGGGGTTATCTGAATCTGGAAGCCCTAACAAGGGGGCCCCCAGATCCCGACCCCCCGAAGTGAATGGGCATCGTACCCATGGCCATATACCAAAAAAAGTGTCAAAAAGTAAGAAACACAAGAAACAGTTTTGAAAAGTCCTAAAAAAAAAAAGTGTCCCTCGATGTCCATCACAACACCCGCCAACCCGAAAAATAGAAAAATGGCAGAAAACGATTTGCCTCCTAAGAGGCTACTCACCTTCTGCCTTCTCCTCACTTTGACAGCTCTTATATAGGCAAAGGGGCGGGGCCACCCAGTTACGTCACCTGGTGGCACTGCCTCCTTCACCCCACCACCCCATGTTGAGGGCATATGGCCTAGTATGGTTCAGGAGGGGTGGGGGCGCTCGTTTTTTTTAAATTTTGGAATCCATACCAGACCCTAAGGGCCTGGTATGGACTGGGGGGGACCCTACGCCATTTTTTAAAACATTTTTCTATTGTCGGGCAATGGCTGGCATCTTTATATTCATCTGTCAGTGGAGAAGCCTGCTGACAGATGATGACTCATGGTTGTTAAGGACGCGGGTGAGCGGCCGGCTTCCCGGCCCCTGCTTAACAACCAGCTATTTCTTCACACAGAATTTGAATCAGTCGATCGTTTTTCAAACAATCCGAATTCTAATTGTTCTGAAAAGTTGGAATTTGAATAAGCAGAACAAATTTTAATGGATTTCAATGAAATCATTACTATTTCATTTGAAGATTTGTATACATCCAAATCTCTGAGTAACCAAAAATTAATCTGAATTTGTATTTCAACCGAAATGAATTGCAAATGTCTACAAAATAACACTTCAAATGTGTAAGGGGTGGGAATAGAGGGGGTTAAGGGCCCTTGAGTAAAATTCAGTGATTGCTAACAAATAATCACTTATCATCCTACATTGATTAATAATTAATAATAGTAAATTTTGTTACTGCACTGTGCAAGTGATCTTTAGTCTTCATTCATTTATTGAAGGGATGTACTGTTTTTGTAAATTATAAAGTATGTTACAAACTACCTTAACCACTTCTCACCCAAGGCTGTCTTATGATGTCCTGGACTTTGAGTGGTTATATCTGAATGATGCCTGCAGCTGCAGACATCATTCAGATATCATTCTTTTCTTCCGGCGATTCCCTGCACTGTAAAAACAATCATAGTGGTTGTTCAGCCGCTCTGCGATCAGCGAGCCGGAGAATGAATCGGCCGGCGGCAGCCATTTACCATAGAGAATACTGTGGACCATATGGTCCCCGGCAATCTCTATGACCTTCGGAGGCTGGGCGCAACCTTATGACGTCACGTCTGGCCTAGGCGAATGTAAACATTGACTTTTTTTTTACTTGGAAATGCTGCGATCGCTTCTTTTTCTTATAGACCCCAGATCTCTCCGTAACGAGAGCCTGTCATGCCCTATTCCTATTACAAGCGATGTTTACATTCCTTGTAATAGAAATAAAAGTGATCGAAAAAAATTTTTTATCGCCCCCGTACTCACACACAGAAGCGAACGCATACATTGGTCATGCCCGCATATGTAAATGGTGTTTGAACTACACATGTGAGGTATCACCACAAACATTTGAGCGAGAGCAACAATTCTAGCCCAAGACCTTTTCTGTAACTCTAAAGAGGTAACCTGTAAAAAATTTCAAGGCGTCGCCTATGGAGATTTTTAAGTACCAAAGTTTGGTGCCATTCCACAAGTGTGCGCAATTTTAAAATGTGACATGTTAGATATCTATTTACTTAGCGTAACATCATCTTTCACATTATACAAAACAAAAAAATAGGGCTAACTTTAGTGTTTTGTTTTTTTTTAATTCATGAAACATTCCCCAAAAAAAATGTTTGAAAAATTGCTGTGTAAATACCGTGTGGCATACAAAATTGCAACGACTGCCATTATATTTCTTAGGGTCTCTGCTAAAAAACATATATAATGTTTGGGGGTTCTGAGTATTTTTCTAGAAAAAAAAAAGATTTTTACATGTAGGAGAGGAGAGCCAGAATAGGCCTGGGCTGGAAGTGGTTAAATTACCACTATTCAATATATACATTGTTAACTAAGTAAAGTTGTAATGAAAAATGAGATCATTCTACACTGTGTACACATTTGTTACTAGTAATCCTTGATGCTAACTGGCTCTGCTTCACCCAACCACCTTATTCACAGCATTAATACATTGTTAACCAAATTAAGTTGTAGTTAGATTCAAGATGCATTACACATTGAGGACACATTTGTTGTTCTTATAATGGGTATTTAACATTCTTCCCTGTTCAAACACTTTCTTTACAGGTTATAAAGTAATAAACATCCCTGTCATGATCAAGGGGTCAGGTTTGAAGACCAGTTGCTATAGCAGTGGGAAGAAACCAGCAGGATAGAAACACAGGCAGGTCACCTTGGCGGATGATGCAGGCTCACCTGAGGTGCAGGTTCTACGTGCTAACCTTTGTTTACCAAAGCTCCTGATGGTGGAGATGGATTTTGCTGCGTGTTAGCACCAGGTCATGGTCCTCAGGATCGCCTACCCAGGAAGTGAGCAAGTCAGGGTCCAGTAACAGATTAAGCAGGTAAGGATCAAACAGAAGCATAGTCGGTTAACAAGCCAAAAGGTAAGTGATGAGTAGTTGCAGGTTGGGATCAGGCAGAAACGTAGTCGAGGAGGCAGTCGATAACAAGAGGTAGCAAAAATGTGGAGGGCAGCTGGGAAGACAAAAGCAAGATACTGGCTGAGAGAACACAGTCATCTGGCAACAGGAAGTACAGAGACATTGCTTAACCACTTCCCGCCGCCCTATAGCGGATTGACGTCCGGGAAGTGGTTCTGTTATCCTGACTGGACGTCATATGACGTCCAGCAGGATAACATGCCGCAGCGCGCCCCCGGGGGCGCGCATCGCGGCGATCAGTGGAGCGGTGTGTCAATCTGACAGCTGATCACGCTGTCAATAGGAAGAGCCGTTGATCGGCTCTTCCTCACTCGCGTCTGACAGACGCAAGTAGAGGAGAGCCGATCGGCGGCTCTCCTGGCAGGGGGGGTCTGCGCTGATTGTTTATCAGCGCAGCCCCCCCGCAGATCACCACACTGGACCACCAGGGATCGCCACTAGGACCACCAGGGAAGGGGCAACATGTGGATGGCCAGGTATGTACCCCATGGCCATCCACATGTGCCCAGTGTGCCAAATCTGTGCCAATCAGTGCCCACAAATGGGCACTGATTGGCACAATTATGTTGCAGTGATGCCCAGCAATGCCACCCTTAGGGGCATCACTGCAAACAAGTAATGCCATCAGTGCCACCCATCAGTGTCCATTCATGCCACCTGTCAGTGCCCATCCGTGCCCATCAGTGCCCATCTATCAGTGCCCATCCGTGCACATCTGTGCCAACTATCAGTGCCACCCATAAGTAACCATCAATGCCACCTACGAGTGCCCATCAATGCCACCTATGAGTGCCCATCAGTGCCGCCTATAAGTGCCCATCCATGCCACCTATGAGTGCCCATCAGTGCCGCATACCAGTGCCACCTATCAGTGCCACCTATCAGTGCCCATCAGTGCCGCCTATCAGTGCCCATCATCAGTGCCCGTCAGTGCCACCTCATCGGTGCCACCTCATCGGTGCCACCTCATCGGTGCCCATCAGTGCCGCCGTATCAGTGCCCGTCAGTGCAGCCATATCAGTGCCCGTCATTGAAGAAGAAAACGTACTTATTTACAAAAAGTTTTAACAGAAACAAAGAAAAACTTGTTTTTTTTTCAAAATTTTCGGTCTTTTTTTATTTGTTGCGCAAAAAATAAAAACCGCAAAGGTGATCAAATACCACCAAAAGAAAGCTCTATTTGTGGGAACAAAATGATAAAAAATTTGTTTGGGTACAGTGTAGCATGACCGCGCAATTGTCATTCAAATTGCGACAGCGCTGAAAGCTGAAAATTGGGCTGGGCGGGAAGGTGTCTAAGTGCCTGGTATTGAAGTGGTTAAACCAGGAAGTTCATGGGAAGAGAAAACAGTTCAGCTTGACTACATTGGTGGGCACGGGCAGGCTGCATTGGTGGGCACGGGCAGGCTGCATTGATGGACAGGGGCAGGCTGCATTGATGGAAAAGGGCAGGTTGCATTGGTGGGCACGGGCAGGCTGCATTGGTGGGCATGGGCAGGCTGCATTGATGGAAAAGGGCAGGCTGCATTGATAGAAATAGGTGAGGCTGCATTGTTGGGCACAGGTGAGGCAGCATTGATGGACACAGTTGAAGCAGCATTGATGGACACAGGTAGGCTGCATTGTTAGGCACGGATAAAGTTGTTGTTAATATTTATTTTTATAACTTAATTCTGCATAAAACATTTAAATGTCATTTCATGAGATAATTTATAAGAGTGTGTTTAGGGACGGGGCAGGGTTGGGTGGGGCAACTGGTGGCGAAGTAACCCTTAAGGCCTGGCTAGTAGCTCAGGACTTTAAATTTTTAGCCCTGATCTACTAGACCACTTGGTATATTGCCAAGTGAGGGGAATTACTCTTTTAAAAGTAAATGTTTAGTTGATTTATATTAAGCACATATTTTATGTTATTATTGCCTTGCTCACCATAAACTACTTTCAATATAAGACTTTCAGCTTGCACTTCCATTTTTTTTGTATTAGATTGAATGATGCATAGATTATACAATAGGTAGAGCTGTTATTCTGTTCTCTCCTAACAACTGTTGAAATAAAGGGGTTGATTTACTATAGACAAATAGGCTGTGCACTTTGCAAAGTGCAGTTGCTCCAGAGCTTAGTAAATGAGGTAAAGCTTCACTTTACAAAGAATACCCAATCACGTGCAAGGAAAATTAAAAAAAAAACATATTTTTTGCTTGCACGTGATTGGATGATGGAAATCAGCAGAGCTTCTGCTCATTTACTAAGTTCTGGAGCAACTGTTCTTGTAGAGTGCAACTGACCTTTAGTAAATCAACCCCAAAATGTTCAACATATGCAAGAAAAGACCTGCAGAAATAGGGACAATAGAAGAATGGAGGCACCCCCAGTTCTGTACATTACACTGCTTTACAACATTCTAGCCAGTCAAATCATGACTCAGCCTCACTTTCTGTTAAGAAGTTTAGAATTACAAGGATTTACTTCCAGAACATCATCATTTTATGTAACATCATTAGGAAAATATTTCCCTGACTGTAATATAAATCTAGTGTCAAGGATGCAAATTCTTTAATCCTGCAAAATGTTTTAAGAAGGGGATATCTAAAAAATAAAAAGATACAGCGGCACAGTGATGGATTTGTTGCAAGGGTGCTTAAAGAATATTAAAATTGTGATTTGTATGAATCCCTTTTAAATAAAATTAGTACCTTCTTTATGTTGCCTTATTTCCAGAAATTCTAATCAGAGCCAGGACAAGGGGTGAGCAGGAGAAGTGGCTGCCCTGGGCACTGTGGTATCATGTGAGGTGGAAGGGCACTGCGAGGAGATTGAGGGGGGAGGGGATTTGTGTTGGGAGGAATAATTTGGGGATTTGGGGGGGGGGGTAGCAGAGATAAGAATTGTTCTAGGAGGGGAAGTTTGGGGGTGTATGCTAGGAGTGGTGATTTAGGGGAATTTGTGATGGGAGGGGAATGGGAGAAGAGGATTTGTGCTAGGAGGGTCGATTTGGGGGGTTTGTGCTAGAAGAGGTAACATGGTAGGGGGGAGGAGATTTGTGCTAGGATAAAAAAAATTTGCGGTGCTCTGTCCCAGGGCTCGTGATCTGTTTATCAAAGTTCCCGGCCAGGGGGCCGGGCTGTATGTGACAGCGAGCAGCGGGAACATACAGCAATTGAAATGAAAGCTGTTATCACTGTGTTCCCCGCACTCTGATCATCTGGGCGGCTCTCCTTTTCCTCTCCTCTCTTCCCCTGCACAGGCAGGCTGCATTGGTGGGCACAGGTTGCACTGGCGGACACAGTCTGCATTGGTGGGCACCGGCAGGCTGCATTGGTGGGCACAGGCTATATTGGTGGGCACAAGCTGCATTGGTGGACCCAGGCTGCAATGCTGGGCACAGGCTTCATTGTTGGACACAGGCTGCATTGGTGGACACAGGCTGCATTGGTGGACACGGGCTGCATTGGTGGGCACAGGCAGGCTGCATTGGTGGATGCAGGCTGCATTGGTGGATGCAGGCTGTATTGGTGGATGCAGGCTGCATTGGTGGACACAGGCTGCATTGGTGGGCACAGGCAGGCTGCATTGGTTGGCATGGGTAAGCTGCATTGGTGGACACGGACAGGCTGCATTGTTAGACACGGGCAGGCTGCATTGGTGGGCACGGGCAGGCTGCATTGATGGAAAAGGGCAGGCTGCATAGATGGACACAGGTGAGGCTGCATTGTTGGGCACAGGTGAGGCAGCATTGATGGACACAGGTGAATCAGCATTGATGGACACAGGTAGGCTGCATTGTTAGGCACAGATAAAGTTGTTGTTAATATTTATTTTTATACCTCAATTCTGCATAAAACATTTAAGTGTCATTTCATGAGATAATTTATGAGGTCGTGTTTAGGGGACGGAATTAGGGGCAGGACAGGGTTGGGAAGGGCAACTGGTTTTGAGTAACCCTGGCTAGTAGCTCAGGACTTTAAATTTTGAGCCCTGATGTACTAGACCTCTTGGTATATTGCCAAGTGGGGGGGAATTACACTTTTAAAAGTAAATGTTTAGTTGATTTATATTAAGCACATATTTTATGTTATTATTGCCTTGCTCACCATTAACTACTTTCCTTGTCAAAAGAAGTTTATTGAGTATACAATATTATAAAGATACATAAAGTAAGTTTACAAGGATCTATAAAGTAAGCTCATTGTTTTACAGTAGGGTTTATATAGGTAAATATCATGAAATTTCAAATATTAAACATTGGGTTCACGTAAACCTAAATTAAAGATATATATCATTTCCTTAGTTACTTTTGTAGGTATTTAAATGATTTATACCTACTATACATATTGTTTACAGGTAGAGTGTATATAGGTCAAATAAATTCTGATAATGAGCTTTAATCGTAAGGTGGAGAAAAGGAAAGAGAAAGAAGAAAAAGGGTAGAAAGGCAGAGGTATGGTCCACAAGGTTGTCCCGCTCGTCAGTTTATTATTCTTTTTAGTTCTCTTTGAAGCCTTAGAATGGGTGTCTCTGTAAGTCATTTAATCTGTTACCATGGCAACAGGACAGAGTCATTGAAGTTTGACAGGAACTGTTGTTTTATCCAAGGATGCCAAAGTTTTTCAAATTTTGGAATTTGATTTTGATCGATGGCTACCATCTTAGCATGGGACATTGTATTATTCATTCTGTGAATTGTTTCTGCTAGTACCAATGTAGGAGATTTCCATGCCTTGGCCACTGTTTGTTTTGCAGCCGTTATTAGTTGGATACCATTAACTACTTTCAATATAAGACTTTCAGCTTGCATTTCCATTTTTTGTATTAAATTGAATGATGTATAGATTATCCAATAGGTAGAGCTGGTATAGTGTTCTCTCTTAACAACTGTTGAAATAAAGGGGTTGATTTACCAAAGACAAATAGGCTGTGCACTTTGCAAAGTTGCTCCAGGGCTTCAGGGCTTAGTAAATGAGGTAAAGCTTCACTTTACAAAGAATACCCAATCATGTGCAAGGAAAATAAAAAAAAGCATAATTTTTGCTTGCACGTGATTGGATGATGGAAATCAGCAGAGCTTCTGCTCATTTACTAAGCTGTGGTGGGCAAAGGCTGCATTGGTGGGCACAGGCTGCATTGGTGGACACAGGCTGCATTGGTGGGCACAGGCTGCATTGGTGGGCACAGGCAGGCTGCGTTGGTGGGCATGGGCAGGCTGCGTTGGTGGACACGGACAGGCTGCATTGTTGGACATGGGCAGGCTGCATTGGTGGGCACGGGCAGGCTGCATTGATGGAAAAGGACAGGCTGCATTGGTGGGCACGGGCAGGCTGCATTGCTGGACATTGGCAGGCTGCATTGGTGGGCATGGGCAGGCTGCATTGATGGAAAAGGACAGGCTGCATTGGTGGGCACAGGCAGGCTGTATTGGTGGGCACGGGCAGGCTCCAATAGGTAGAGCTATTATTCTGTTCTCTCTTAACAACTGTTGAAATAAAGGGGTTGATTTACCAAAGACAAATAGGCTGTGCACTTTACAAAGTGCAGTTGCTCCAGGGCTTAGTAAATGAGGTAAAGCTTCACTTTACAAAGAATACCCAATCATGTGCAAGGAAAATAAAAAAAACATAATTTTTGCTTACACGTGATTGGATGATGGAAATCAGCAGAGCTTCTGCTCATTTACTAAGCTCTGGAGCAACTGTTCTTGTAGAGTGCAACTGACCTAGTAAATCAACCCCAAAATGTCAGTCACATAGAGAGTTTTTTGTTTTCAATGAGTTTCCCAACTGATATACTTGCATTGTAAAAAGGAGGAGTAAAGCACAAAAAATGATTTCCACACATATACTGTATAACTATATAATATTAATGTTTATTTTAAAAACACTGAAAAAAGTTTTTTTCCTTTTAAATCCCAACTCTAAGCACAGCAATTACATGTTTTTGAAATCCTTAGTTAACACATAATCACTGTGATGTTTTTTCACTAGTTCGGGAACTCTGTATGCTCTGCTGTGCAATGGGATGTATGTACTGTGCTTTGTTAACGGCAAAGCAATGTGAGTGGCGCTGTAAACACTGTTCTGACGCAACCTGGAGCTGGAATTGTGTATATATATATATATATATATATATATATATATATACATCACAATAGCTTAGAGAGCTACTGAAATAGTCGCAAAAAGCCACAGTGTTTATGTGGTATTTAAAATGAAAAAAAACCCACATAAAATAGTCTGGAGCTAGACTGTAAGCTCTTGCCGACCACCCCACGTACATTTACTGCTTGGCAGCGGCTCCTGTGTGCAGAATCACCTATAGGTATGCAATTTTGGACTTCCGGGCCTGGGGCACGCACACGCACTGCCAGTGACTTGCTCACTGGTGGACCCGATGTCTGCCGGGACCCGCCGACCATACCTGACAGAGGCAGAACGGAAGTTTGTCTATGTAAACAAGGCAGATCGCCGTTCTGTTAGTAGGGAAGACAGATATCCTGTGTTAGAGCCCTTTCACACTGGGGCGGCGTCGGCGGTAAAGCGCCGATATTGTCATTTTACCCCCCGCTAGTGGCCGAGAAAGGGTTAAAAACCACAGCAAAGCGCCTCTGCAGAGGCGCTTTGCCGACGGTATAGCCGCACTGTCCCATTGATTGCAATGGGCAGGAGCGGTGAAGGAGCAGTATACGCTCCTTCACCACTCCGAAGATGCTGCTAGCAGGACTTTTTTTCCCGTCCTGCTAGCGCACCGCTCCAGTGTGAAAGCCCTCGGGGCTTTCACACTGGAATCAAAGCAGCGGCACTTTTGGGTCAGTTTGCAGGCGCTATTATTAGCGCAATAGCGCCTGCAAACCACCCCAGTGTGAAAGGGCCCTTACTGCTAAGCGGGAACACGGATCTCTGTCTTCCCAAAGTACAACCCCCCCCACACACAGTTAGCAAGCACTCACTAGGAACACATTTAACCCTTTGATTGCCCCTAATGTTAACCCCTTCCCTGCCGTTGTCACCAATACAGTGATCAGTGCTAAACAATATGCACTGGCATTAGTACAGTGACAGTGCATATTGTTTATCACTGATCACTGTATTGGTGTCACTGGTCCCCAAAAGTGTCACTTAGTGTCCGATTTGTGCACAACAATGTCGCAGTCCTACTATTAATTGCTGATCGCTGCCATTACTAGTAAAAAATAAAAAATATAAAAATTCCATAAAAATAGTTTATAGACACTATGACTTTTGCGCAAACCAGTCAATATACACTTACTGGGATTTTTTTATGTAGCAGAATACAGCTTGGCCTAATATGATGAACATTTTTTAATTGGATGTGTTTTATAGCAGAAAGTAAAAAATATTGTTTTTTTTTCAAAATTGTTGTTTTTTTTTGTTCATAGCGCAAAAAATAAAAACCGCAGAGGTGATCAAATACCACCAAAAAAAAACTTTATTTGTGGGAAAAAACGGGCCTATAAATTATTTGGGTACAGCGTAGCACGACCGCATATTTGTCAGTTAAAGTAACACAGTGCCGTACCACAAAAAATGGCCTGGTCTTGAAGGGGTCATGAAGGGGGGTAAACCTTCCGGACATGAAGTGGTTAAGTTATCTCTATGTAAAGGCTTGTGTTCTTTTCCTTAAAGCGGAACTTCACTGCATCTAAACACCTCATACAAAAAACACTGTTTAATTCATTTTTAATATTTAAAGCAAACTCACCCACCCATCCATGTCTTCATGCTTTATATTGCTGAGAAATCATGTTGAAAAACACCCCCTAGCATTTCTGGCCATCTTGAGTAAGGTCAGAAGATTCATGTAGCTCATAGCATTTACTTCCTGGAATGCATCTGCCCTTGCTCAGGCATGCAGACAGGAGGGTGTGCTTAACTAAGAAAACCACTCCTTCCCTGCCGAAGTCTCCTGGGATGTATGACATTATTTGCCTAGACATGAAACCAGGAAGTAACCGAACAAATGTAAAAAAAGGTTTAAAACAATTAAATATGATATACTTTCCTATCTACTTACCAATGCTAGCAACATAAGGATAACCTACTTACGGGCCGCCGGCCATCGTTGTACATCGGCTGTTTGATGTTGAATACCGTTGTTATGGCAGCAGATAGCTGCCATAACCCTGGTACCTTTTTAAACAGCGAGTGGTCCGGTTTCAGATAAAAGTGGTCTCTGCTGAGGATTTGCCGCAAGATCACTTTTATCAGTGCCCCCCGCCTCTCCCCCGAGGTCTCTGCCACTTACCGGAGCCGTTAGTAGCGGCGGAGACAATCTGGTCCTTTCCCCTCTAAGGCATGGAGTCCAGTGAGGGAAAGATGGCCCCCACTCGGCTCCATACCATTGAATGACGGAAGCGACATCAAACATCACTTCCGCCCAATGGTTTTAAAGGGGAAAATTTTTATTGAAAAAAAAAAACTTTTTTTTTTGTAATTGCTTTTAAGTGTAAATGTGAGATCTGAGGTCTTTTTGACCCCAGATCTCACATTAAAGAGGTCCTGTCAAGCTTTTTTTCTATTACAAGAGATGTTTACATTCCTTGTAATAGAATTAAAAGTGACTCAAAAAGACAGTGTAAAAAAAAAGTAAAATAAATTAAAAAAAAAAAAAATGTAAAGCTGCCCGGGCCGCCGAGCTTGTGTGCAAAAGCGAACGTATACATAAGTCGACCCCGCATATGAAAACGGTGTTCAAAACACACATGTGAGGTATTGCCATGATCATTAGAGCAAGAGACATACTTCTAGCAAAAGATCTCCTCTGTAACTCAAAACTGGTAAGGAGCGATCATATGACGTCCTCTCAGAACAACAATGCTCCCGCCCAGCTGTCATTTGACAATAGGCAGGACGGGAAGTGGTTAAAAAAATGAGTGAACAGAACAAGTCAACCTTTCTTCAACAGATGTTTTAGAACTGTGATCCAATTTAGATTGTAGGTAGTAGGTTGCCTTGTTCCATTCAGCCCTGTTGTTGATCAAAAACTGAATGAAAACCTGAAATGGCCATATGTACTGTACTTATACAGAAGGAAGTTCTACTGGTTTCCTCCGGTTGCTGGATTTTTTTTTTGCATTTTTATTCCTAAGATTAGGCAACTATTTTATTTATAAGACAGGTCATATGGTTTATAAGATTTTTCTTTTATCAGCAATACCACTTAAGCTTTATTTTAACTAAAAAATTGTAACTATAAAATAAATAATTAGCAACATAAAATAGCTGGTCTCATAAATACAGTGCATCTGGAAAGTATTCAAAGCACTTCACTTTTTCCACATTTTGTTATGTTACAGCCTTATTCCAAAATGGATCAAATTCATTATTTTCCTCAAAATTCTACAAACAATAACCCAAAATGACAATGTGAAAGAAGTTTGTTTGAAATCTTTGCAAATTAATAAAAAATAAAAAATGAAAAAATCCCATGTACATAGGTATTCACAACCTTTGCCATGACACTAAAAATTGAGCTAAGGTGCATCCTGTTTTCACTGATCATCCTTGTGATGTTTCTACAACTTGATTTAAGTCCACTTGTGGTCAATTTAGTTGATTGGACATGATTTGGAAAGGCGCACACCTGTCTATATAAGGTCCCACAGTTAACAGTGCATGTCAGAGCACAAACCAAGCCATGAAGTCCAAGGAATTGTCTGTAGACCTCCGAGACAGGATTGTATCAAGGTACAGATCTGGGGAAGGGTACAGAAACATTTCTGCAGCATTGAAGGTCCCAATGAGCACAGTCGCCTCCATCACCCGTAAATGGAATACATTTGGAGCCACCAGGACTCTTCCTGGAGCGGGCCGCCTGGCTAAACTGAGCATTCGGGGGAGAAGGACCTTAGTCAGGAAGGTGACCAAGAACCCAACAATCACTCTGACAGAGCTCCAGCGTTTCTTTGTGGAGAGAGGAGAACCTTCCAGAAGAACAACCATCTCTGCAGCACTCCACCAATCAGGCCTGTATGGTAGAGTGGCTGGACGGAAGCCACTCCCCAGTAAAAGGTACATGACTGCCCGCTTGGAGTTTGCCAAAAGACACCTGAAGGACTCTGAGACCATGAGAAACAAAATTGTCTGGTCTGATGATACAAAGATTAAACTCTTTGGCCTGAATGGCAAGCGTCATGTCTGGAGGAAACCAGGCACCGCTCATCACCTGGCTAATACCATCCCTACAGTGAAGCATGGTGGTGGCAGCATCATGCTGTGAGGATGTTTTTTAGTGGCAGGAACTAGGAGACTAGTCAGGATTGAGGGAAAGATGAATGAAGCAATGTACAGAGACATCCATGATGAAAACCTGCTCCAGAGCGCTCTGGACATCAGACTGGGGTAAAGGTTCATCTCCCAACAGGACAATAACCCTAAGCACACAGATAAGTTAACAAAGGAGTGGCTACAGGACAACTCTGTGAATGTCCTTGAATGGCCCAGCCAGAGTCCAGACTTGAACCCGATTAAACATCTCTGGAGAGATCTAAAAATGGCTGTGCACTGACGCTCTCCATCTGACCTGATGGTGCTTGAGAGGTCCTGCAAAGAAGGATGAGAGAAACTGGCCACAAATATGTGTGCCCAGCTTGTAGCATAATACTCAATGACCTGTAGCTTCATACTCAATGAGGCTGTAATTAGTGCCAAAGGTGCTTACATTTTGGAATAAGGCTATAACATAACAAAATGTGGAAAAAGTGAAGCGCTGTGAATACTTTCTGGATGCACTGTAAGTATTTTCCTAATCTCGTAATAAAACTTCCTGCAGGAATTCCTGCAGCTCTTATTAAGTGTTTTAGCAGTTTATATAATTGTGCTTATCATTAGGGTATATGTATAACATCTTTTACATTACGGGCTATGAAAAAACAACTTGATATCACTGTGAGGAAATGCAGTTATAGTACTGTATTTGGGTTACATTTGTGTTACTTTTATAATACATTCAGCTAAAGCAACTGAACTGCATTGTGTCAGGCTAGGCAGAGATTAAGGCAGATATCAAATCAGTTTGTAGAGATACAAAAAAGAGATTAACTGGTTGAAATAATTTAGAAAATGAGAGTGAAGGGTAAAGTATATCTCATTACCAAGCAGTTATTGGAAAGCTTAGATACAGTAGCAGACAAAAGTAGGGGAACAGTGCTCTGATTACTTGAATGAACAAATCCTCTTTGATGCTGGAGATATAACAAACATGGCATAAGATGTCTCCAAAACACAGATTAGCTAAGAAATAAAAAAGATATCAACAATACTGTATATTGTAGGAATTTTTAATTCTGTTAATGTGTGAAGAAGAGTACTGACTGGCAACTATAGGAAGCATTATTGCACTAAAGGGTTTTTGATCATACAGGAACACTGCCAGATTAGGACTCTGACACTATAGTTTACTACAGTGAATAAAGACTAGGGTAAATGAGTTCTATAAGACTTGCACACCCCAGATTAACACATCTTTAACACATCTTTAAATCTGAATAATCTGGGTTAAAGCTCTAATCTCTACCCATGATAATCCACAGGTAGAAAAAATGCACACACTTTAATAATATTGTCCTAATATTTCAAGCATTAAAATTGGGTAGGTCAATGAAATTGGTCTAGGCAGACCAAATGAATGATCACTGATAATAAAATGTTCACAAGCAACAGTACAGGACGTTATTAATACACCTAAGAAACCATCTTTCAGTGTCTGTTTTTTCTATATGTAGCACACTCTAGTATGCTAGAATTGGTTAGATGTTAGTGTAGGAAAATTTGGCCTGGCTAGAGAGACAGGCCTAGGTTGAATCTTAGTCAGGGCAGAGTGACTCAGGGAGGCTGGATGACCCAGCAGGTAGCATCTTCGGTAACTCCCCCTGCTCTCTGGAACCTTGAAGAAGCTTCCAGAAGTAGAGGATGGAGTTTAAGAGGAGCTGCCTGGAGAGATGATGAGGGCCCCAGCCAATCCCCAGTAAGTAGGCTGGCAGGGGGTGGGTACCTCATAAATACTCACGGGTCAGGCCAGCAGGGGCAGTCAGGTGGAAGATTATCAGGAACTATGAATCAGACTGAGACAGAAGTATAGTTAAATCACACTTGTTTAATAATAATAAGAATAAGAAGAAGAAGAAGAAGATAAACAGAGTAAGCATAGCCAAAACAAGCCAGAGTTCAGCAACCGGATCGGGTAGTCAGCCAAGCAAATGTCAGAGAGCCAGAGATAAACGTAGTAGTACAACAAGCAGGATCTGGAGCCAGAAGGAACGTCAGCTGAGCAAGTCTTCAACAGGAATGCAGGAGAAAGTCTCCGAGATGTTGACAAAGGCGAAGGCAGAGATCAAGTGAGCTGGACGACTTTAAGTTGGCAGGACTGACAAGGAGAATCAACAACAGCTGGGTAACTGTGGAGAGAGATGGGAGCTGGCAATTAGCCGACAGCTGAGCGGCCAGCTGAGAGAAGGAAGGGCTGAGCCCAGCCCTGACAAAAATAGAGAGGGAGTGCTTAGGAGGCTGTTGGTGGCTCTTGAGGGTGCCCCCTAGTCTGGGAGGGGGTGACCTCGGGCCTGGGGCTCGGGTGCTGGAGGGACCTTCTACAACACACATTGGATATCCTTCCTGGAGGCACAGGAGCAGGGAGAGGACAGCAGGAGCAGGTCAGCACATCCAGGAGTTTTCCAGAGGAGTCAGCTGGGTAGGCTGGTGAGTGACTAGTCTGAAAGGACTGAGGAGAAGTTGTCAGGAGGGCTAGTGAAAGGGGCAGCTGCAGCCAGGCGGGCCTGAAGAGTTGGTGCTGGAATCAGGAGTCACAAGGATGTAAAGCTGGACACTGACTTTTGCTTTCTACACACCTCAAGGGGGCTTGCAAAGAGCTATTGTTTTAAATCTGACTAAGTGCCTTGTCAGATCCACCAAACAGTGTGCCAGCTGGAGTTCTGCAAACATGCTAGTGCTGGAGGATGAGAGGAAGTGTACAGTATAAAGATTGTATATAGTAAAGTTGTCCGAGAAGTTTTTTGTACAATAATACCCCTATTCCTTATCTACAGTCAGGTCCATAAATATTGGGACATCGACACAATTCTAATCTTTTTGGCTCTATACACCACCACAATGGATTTGAAATGAAACTAACAAGATGTGCTTTAACTGCAGACTTTCAGCTTTAATTTGAGGGTATTTACATCCAAATCAGGTGAACGGTGTAGGAATTACAACAGTTTGTATAAGTGCCTCCCACTTTTTCAGGGACCAAAAGTAATGGGACAGATTAACAATCATCCATCAAACTTTCACTTTTTAATACTAGGTTGCAAATTCTTTGCCGTCGATCACAGCCTGAAGTCTGGAACGCATAGACATCATCAGACGCTGGGTTTCATCCCCGGTGATGCTCTGCCAGGCCTCTACTGCAACTGTCTTCAGTTCCTGCTTGTTTTTGGGGCATTTTCCCTTCAGTTTTGTCTTCAGCAAGGGAAATGCATGCTCAATCAGATTCAAGTCAGGTGATTAACTTGGCCATTGCATAACATTCCACTTCTTTCCCTTAAAAAACTCTTTGGTTGCTTTCGCAGTATGCTTCGGGTCATTGTCTATCTGCACGGTGAAGCACCGTCCAATGAGTTCTGAAGCATTTTGCTGAATATGAGCAGATAATATTGCCCGAAACACTTCAGAATTCATCCTGCTGCTTTTGTCAGCAGTCACATCATCAATAAATACAAGAGATACAAGAGAACCAGTTCCATTGGCAGCCATACATGCCCACGCCATGACACTACCACCACCATGCTTCACTGATGAGGTGGTATGCTTTGGATCATGAGCAGTTCCTTTCCTTCTCTGTACTCTTCTCTTCCCATCACTCTGGTACAAGTTGATCTTCTTCTCATCTGTCCATAGGATGTTGTTCCAGAACTGTGAAGGCTTTTTTAGATGTTGTTTGGCAAACTCTAATCTGGCCTTCCTGTTTTTGAGGCTCACCAATGGTTTACATCTTGTGGTGAACCCTCTGTATTCACTCTGGTAAAGTCTTCTCTTGATTGTTGACTTTGACACACATACCCCTACCTCCTGGAGAGAGTTCTTGATCTGGCCAACTGTTGTGAGGGGTGTTTTCTTCACCAGGGAAAGAATTCTTTGGTCATCCACCACAGTTGTTTTCTGTGGTCTTCCGGGTCTTTTGGTGTTGCTGAGCTCACTGGTGCGTTATTTCTTTTTAAGGATGTTCCAAACAGTTGATTTGGCCACACCTAATGTTTTTGCTATCTCTCTGATGGGTTTGTTTTGTTTTTTCAGCCTAATGATGGCTTGCTTCACTGATAGTGACAGCTCTTTGGATCTCATATTGAGAGTTGACAGCAACAGATTTCAAATGCAAATAGCACACTTGAAATTAACTCTGGACCTTTTTTTCTGCTCCTTGTAAATGGGATAATGAGGGAATAACACACACCTGGCCATGGAACAGCTGAGCAGCCAATTGTCCCATTACTTTTGGTCCCTTAAAAAGTGGGAGGCAGATATACAAACTGTTGAAATTCCTACACCGTTCACCTGATTTGGATGTAAATACCTTCAAATTAAAGCTGAAAGTCTGCAGTTAAAGCACACCTTGTTTGTTTCATTTCAAATCCATTGTGGTGGTGTATAGAGCCAAAAAGATTAGAATTGTGTCAATGTCCCAATATTTATGGACCTGACTGTATATTTTATCCCCTCAAGAAAGTAAAAAACAAAATGCTGGACTGATTTCTGACTCTGGGAGACTGTGGAAATTTGGTGTGACTGGCTGTGCAGGGTAGGGGATCCCAGTTAATCTGCGACTTCTACGTAGGTTGCTCTACATAGAGATTTAGATGAGATATGAATATTGCATGTCTGTAGCGGTACCCCCCCGTAGGAGCTGCTGAGTATTGTAGTCCATCTGTCACCCTGCCCCAGCCAGGCACACACTTGTCATTCATCAAGAATTAGGACTTTATATACAGTACATCCTGTATATACATCATTCTTTTTCTCCTCTTGCACGTAGCTTCCTCTCTTTTCTTCTCCAGACTAACTAGCACTGATTTGATAGGCCTGACACTGCCTCAGCCATGCCTAAAGCAAAAGCCCTTTAAGGGCAGAGACCGCAAGCCCCTATGGTGTAGCAAATAGAAAAGTCTCAGTGCTAGCTTTCCCTGTGGCTACTGCTCCCAGTACCACCTTTTCAGTCACTGCAAGCCCTCCTGGCAGCTCCCTCAAAGGCTCCAACAGCCTAAAACTCCATCTCCATTCTTTTACCCGATTACTCCTCTCCAGCTGGGCTGACCCTGGGTATTTAAGGAGGCCTGCCCCCTGCCAATCCAAGTTGGGGATTGGACAGGGCTCCCTAGAATACACAAGGTGGCTCCACCTCCCCTCCAGCTTCTCTTTCCAGGAAACACTAGAAGTTTCTAGAAAGAAGTAGGAGGTCCTAGTGATGTCACCGGTGAGTCACCCAGCACTACCCTGAGCCACTCCCTGCCCAGATAAAACACCCCCAGGCTTGGCTGTCAGCCAAGCCTGAAAATTTACCTACTCTAGGGAAAAAACCTGCACTAATTCCCTAGCACACTAGAGGGTGCTACATGTCTCATTAATGTAAATCAAATTAAAAAGGCTATGGTGACAGAGGTACACATTTTTTGCTATGCTTTTTGTTAAGGAGGATCTAGCCATTTTTACCTTAATACATTCCTGCAGTGTATCCAGCACTTAGCCCTTCTGAAGCGGCTCTCTCCTCTCTCCCTGCTTTCACAAAACAGAGATGCCACAGCAGGAGCCATTGGCTCCTGCTGCTGTCAATCAAATTATGTAAACAGAGAGCAGCTTCCAGAAATAGAGGATGGAATTTAGGAGGAGCTGCCTGGAGTGATGATGAGGGCCCTAGCCACTCCCCAGTAAGTAGGCTGGCAGGGGGTGGGTACCTCATAAATACTCACGGGTCAGGCCAGCGGGGGCAGTCAGGTGGAAGATTATCAGGAACCATAAATCAGACCGAGACAGAAGTATAGTTAAATCACACTTGTTTAATAATAATAATAATAATAATAATAATAAAGTAAACAGAGTAGGCATAGTCAAAACAAGCCAGAGTTCAGTAACCAGATCGGGTAGTCAGCCAAGCAAATGTCAGAGAGCCAGAGATAAACGTAGTAGTACAGCAAACAGGATCAGGAGCCATAAGGAACGTCAGCCGAGCAAGCCTTCAACAGGAACGCAGGAGAAAGTCCCTGAGATGTTGACAAAGGCAAAGGCAGAGATCAAGTGAACTGGATGACTTTAAGTAGGCAGGACTGACAAGCAGAATCAACAACAGCTGGGTAACTGTGGAGAGAGATGGGAGCTGGCAATTAGCCAACAGCTGAGCGGCCAGCTCAGAGAAGGAAGGGCTGAGCCCAGCCCTGACAAAAATAGAGAGGGAGTGCTTAGGAGGCTGTTGGTGGCCCCTGAGGGTGCCCCCTAGTCTGGGAGGGGGTGACCTCAGGCCTGGGACTCGGGTGGTGGAGGGACCTTCTACAACACACAGAGGATATCCTTCCTGGAGGCAGGAGCAGGTCAGCACATCCAGGAGTTTTCCAGAGGAGTCAGCTGGGTAGGCTGGTGAGTGACCAGTCTGGAAGGACTGAGGAGAAGTAGTCAGGAGGGCTAGTGAAAGGGGCAGCTGCAGCCAGGCGGGCTGGCAGTGCCTGAAGAGTTGGTGCTGGGATCAGAAGCCACAGGGATGTAAAGCTGGACACTGACTTTTACTTTCTACACACCTCAAGGGGGCCTTGCAAAGGGCTATTGCTTTTAAATCTGACTAAGTGCCTTGTCCGATCCACCAAACAGTGTGCCAGCTAGAGTTCTGCAAGCAAGCTAGTGCTGGAGGAAGAGAGGGAGTGTACAGTATATAGATTGTATATAGTAACGTTGTCCCAGAAGTTTTTTGTACAATAATACCCCTACTCCCTATCCAAGTTTTATCCCCTCAAAAAAATAAAAAACAAAGTGCTGGTCTGATTTCTGACTCTGGAAGACTGTGGAAATTTGGTGTGCCTGGCTGTGCAGGGTAGGGGATCCCAGTTAATCTGCGACTTCTACGTAGGTTGCTCTACATAAAGATTTAGATGAGATATGAATATTGCATGTCTGTAGCGGTACCCCCGTAGGAGCTGCTGAGTATTGTAGTCCGTCTGTCACCCTGCCCCAGCCAGGCACACACTTGTCATTCATCAAGAGACATGAAGCAGTCCTTGCGCTTTGTTTTTATGTTTTATTGAGGGAGATTGAACTTGGATAGGGATGGGAATTTATGAGATGCCTATGGAATCAAACATCAAGAATTGGGACTTTATATACAGTACACCCTGTATATACATCACTCCTTTTCTCCTCTTGCACGTAGATTCCTCTCTTTTCTTCTCCAGACTAGGGATGAGCCAAACACCCCCCCCCCCGGTTCGGTTCGCACCAGAACCTGCGAACGGACCGAAAATTTGCACGAACGTTAGAACCCCATTGACGTCTATGGGACTCGAACGTTCGAAATCAAAAGTGCTCATTTTAAAGGCTAATTTGCATGGTATTGTCCTAAAAAGGGTTTGGGGACCCGGGTCTTGCCCCAGGGGACATGTATCAATCAAAAAAAACTTTTAAAAACGGCCGTTTTTTCGGGAGAAGTGATTTTAATGATGCTTAAAGTAAACAAAAAGTGAAATATTCCTTTAAATATCATACCTGGGGGGTGTCTATAGTATGCCTGTAAAGTGGCGCGTGTTTCCCGTGCTTAGAACAGTCCCTGCACAAAATGTCATTTTTAAAGGAAAAAAAGTCATTTAAAACTGCTTGCGGCTTTAATGTAATGTCGAGTCCTGGCAATATGGATGAAAATCAGTGAGACAAACGGCATGGGTACCTCCCAGTCCATTACCAGGCCCTTTGGGTCTTGTATGGATATTAAGGGGAACCCCGCACCCAAATTAAAAATAGAAACAGCAGTATACAGGCTCTGTAGTCTGAACAGCAGTATACAGGCGGTGCAAACAAGACAGGGACTGTAGGTTTGTTGTTAAGTAGAATCTGTTTGTAATTTTGAACTGGTACATTTTTAACGTGTTTAGCTCCAGCCAAAAAATCTATTTTAAGCTTTTTGGAAAAGGGAAGGGTTATCACCCCTGTGACGTTTGTTTTGCTGTCTATGCTCCTCTTCAGAAGATTTCACCTAACTTTTTGTCCCAGTGACAAATGTTTTTTGAAAATTTGGGTTTTTTTGTGAAACAAAGATTGATGATAAAGCATCAGTGGAAAGGAGAAATGTTTTTCCCATATTAACTCTTTTCCCTTCCTAGGGGTAGATTTCATCTCACTTCCTGTTGTCTCCTTCCGTTTGCAAGTAGGAGTCGTTTGTAAGTTGTATGTTTGAAAGTAGGGGCCTGCCCTATATACTCAGCAGAAATTTGGGCCTTAGGTGTTGTTGTGGCCACAACACTGTAAGCCCTCACAGGGCCCTGATGTGAAATATTGGATCAAGAATTGTAATTACATGCCCCTGTCAAACAGGGGCTGAAAAATTGGTGCTGGTGCCACAACACTGCAACCCCTCACAGATACTCTAGTTGGAACGCAGGAACGAGCCCTGCTGCAAAGTATTGCATCAAAAATTGTAATTACACGCCCCTGTTAAACAGGGGCTGAAAAATTGGGCCTTAGGCACTGGTGCTGGTGCCACAACACTGCAACTCCTCACAGATACCCTAGTTGGAATGCAGGAACGAGCCCTGCTGCAAAGTATTGCATCAAAAATTGTAATTACACGCCCCTGTTAAACAGGGGCTGAAAAATTGAGCCTTAGGCACTGGTGCTGGTGCCACAACACTGCAACTCCTCACAGATACCCTAGTTGGAACGCAGGAACGAGCCCTGCTGCAAAGTATTGCATCAAAAATTGTAATTACACGCCCCTGTAAAACAGGGGCTGAAAAATTGGGCCTTAGGCACTGGTGCTGGTGCCACAACACTGCAACTCCTCACAGATACCCTAGTTGGAACGCAGGAATGAGCCCTGCTGCAAAGTATTGCATCAAAAATTGTAATTACACGCCCATGTTAAACAGGGGCTGAAAAATTGGGCCTTAGGCACTGGTGCTGGTGCCACAACACTGCAACCCCTCACAGATACTCCAGTTGGAACGCAGGAACAAGCCCTGCTGCAAAGTATTGCATCAAAAATTGTAATTACACGCCCCTGTTAAACAGGGGCTGAAAAATTGGGCCTTAGGCACTGGTGCTGGTGCCACAACACTGCAACCGCTGACACAGATACTCTAGTTGGAACGTAGGAACGAGCCCTGCTGTAAAGTATTGCATCAAAAATTGTAATTACACGCCCCTGTTAAACAGGGGCTGAAAAATTGGGCCTTAGGCACTGGTGGCGGCGCTCAGAACCAAAAATGTTCTTACAAGCTATCAGCGTGATCATTGAGGAGGAAGAGGATAATTACTCAGGATAGTCACTCAGCATCAGCATAGGCAGTCTTTAAAGGGATCTGAGATTTCCAAAAAAATTATTCGGTTACATCAGCATCAGGTGCTTGGTAGCTGGTGGTGATCCAAGACTTATTCATTTTTATGAAAGTCAGTCGATCGACCGAGTCGGTGGACAGACGCACCCTGTGATCGGTTACAAAGCCTCCAGCAGCACTGAATGTGTGTTCCGAAAGAACGCTGGATGCAGGACAGGCCAATAGCTCAATTGCATACAGTGCAAGCTCTGGCCAGTGATCCATCCTCAAGAACCAGTAACCCAGAGGATTTTCGGTGGGAAAGGTGTCCAAGTCAGATCTTGCCTCTAGGTATTCCTGCACCATGTAAAACAGATGCTGGCGATGGTTGCTGGAACCAATCATACCTTGGGGCTGCGGACTAAAAAATTGTCTGAACGCATCGGTCAGACGGCCACCTTCTCCACCGCTCCTTCTTTGACTGACCGAAGCCTCAGCAACACATTGTCCAGAAACAGGAGTTTGTAACCTCCCAGTCTCTGGGAACGCGTTGCACCGACCTTTCTGCATGGCCTCCCAAAGATGTTTCATCCTCTGCTCCCCCTGCAACGGCAAGATAAGGTCCGCAACCTTACCCTTGTAACGTGGATCAAGGAGGGTTGCCAGCCAGGTCCTTCTCCTTGATACCACGAATACGAGGATCCTTACGCAGGCTTTGCAGGATCAGGGAGGCCATGCAGCGTAGGTTTGCTGAGGCATTCGGTCCGGAGTCCTCTGGGTCACTAAGGACAACATGGTCCGCAGCCACCTCCTCCCAGCCACGTACAAGTCCATGTGTTTCTTGGGACTGATCCCTTAAAGACTGCTGCTGATGCTGAGTGCCAGGCTCCACCTCCATACTAACACAATCCTCCTCCTCCTCTTCCTGTGTGATCGGCGGGCACGCAGGAACACTGTCTGGATAAAGGGGGCCTTGAGAGCTAAGGAAGTCCTCCTCTTCCTGCCTCTGTTCTGCCTCAAGTGCCCTGTCCATTATTCCATGCAGTGTGTGCTCCAACAGGTGGACAAGGGGGACAGTGTCACTGATGCATGCACTGTCACTGCTCCCCATCCCTGTGGCCTCCTCAAATGGTGACAGGACAGTGCATGCATCCCTGATCATGGCCCACTGGCGTATGGAAAAAAAACAAGCTCCCCTGACCCTGTCCTGGTGCCATAGTCACAGAGGTGTGCAGCCGTTGCAGCATGGCCAACGTTGAGTTCCACCTAGTGGGCATGTCACAGATTAGGCGGTTCTTGGGCAGGTTAAACTCCTTTTGGAGGTCTGCCAGCCGAGCACTGGCATTATATGACCGGCGAAAATGCACACAGACTTTCCTGGCCTGCCTCAGGACAACCTGTAAGCCCGGGTACCTGCCCAAGAACCGCTGCACCACCAAGTTAAGGACATGAGCCAAACAGGGCACATGGGTCATTTGTCCCTGTCGGAGGGCAGAGAGGAGGTTAGTGCCATTGTCGCAAACCACCATTCCTGGCTTAAGTTGGCGTGGCGTCAACCACCTCTGAACTTGCCCCTGCAGAGCCTACAGAACCTCTGCCCCAGTGTGGCTCCTGTCCCCCAAGCACACCAGCTCAAGCACCGCATGGCATCTTTTGGCCTGCATACTTGCGTAGCCCCAAAGCACAGGAAGAGGCTATGGAGGAAGAAGAAGAGGAGGGGGTGGAGGAGAGAGGTGTGTCACAATCATTAGTAGTGGCATTTTGGAGGCGTGGTGGCGGAACAACCTCCAACACTACTGCACCTTGTCCTGCATCCTTCCCAGCTGCCAGCAGAGTCACCCAATGCGATGTGAAACTTAGGTAACGTCCCTGTCCATGCCTGCTGGACCATGAGTCAGCGGTAATATGCACCTTACCGCTGACCGCCCTGTCCAACGAGGCATGGACATTGCCTTCCACATGCCGGTAGAGAGCCAGAATCGCCTTCTGTGAGAAAAAGTGGCGTTTGGGTACCTGCCACTGAGGAACCGCACATTCCACAAACTCACTGAAGGGGCAGAGTCTACCAGCTGAAAAGGCAGCAGTTGAAGTGCTAGCAATTTTGCCAAGCTAGCATTCAACCACTGGGCATGTGGATGGCTGGGAGTGAACTTCTTTCGGCGGTGCAGCAGCTGGGGCAGGGAAACTTGCCTGGTGCAATCTGACATCAGTGTACCGAAAGCAGATTGCCCACAAGAACTTGGTTGTGACACACCTAATTCTACACCTTCATTCCTCTCAGTGCAGGTCTCAGAGAGGACTGAAGGTATCGTGGGGTTGGAGATCTCAGCTGATGAGGAGCAAGGAGAGGTCCTCTTTGTTCTTTGGTGTGGGTCTTTTAGATGGCAGGTCAACATATGTCTGGTCAAGCATGTGGTGCCCAAGCAGGAGATGTTTTGGCCACGCGAGATACGCTTGAGACATATGTTGCAAATAGCAGTGGTGCTATCTGATGCACTCGTCTCAAAAAAGGCCCACACCAAAGAACTTTTGGAATAACGCGCAGAGACAGCAGCGCCCTGCACATGCGGAGCTTTGTGGTGTGATGCAGTCAGTGTGCTGCCCTTAGGCTGGCCCCTGGAGGGCATACTGCCTCGTTGGTGATGTGCCTCCTCCTCCTCCTTCTCTCTCCTATCAGGCACCCACGTTGAGTCAGTGACCTCATCATCCCCTTCCTCCTCATCACTGGAGCAAACCTGGCAGTATGCTGCAGCAGGGGGAGCATGACTGCCAGATTGCTGTCCTTCTTGGGCACCCCCTCTGTCCGTGCTCACCTTACTGCCTTCATCTAGCTCAGTATCATCATCAGAGCCTTCTAAACGCTGGGCATCCTCCTGGAGCATGTACCCAACACTGTGGTCAAACAGTTCGAGGGACTCCTCAGGAAGACATGGTGGGGCTAGGGAAGGAGTCACTGATGCCATTGAGCCGAGGGAAGAGGCCGCGTTGGCAGCTGCTTTGCCAGACAAAGTACCCTGAGCATGGGTGAGAGAGGATGAGGAGGATGAGGACAGCTTGGTCATCCACTAGACCAAGTCTTCCGCATGTTGCAGCTCAACACGGCCAGCTGCCGAAAAAAAGGCCAAGTGTGTCCCACGGCCACGTGCTGATGAGGATGCACCGTCTCCATGACCAGCACTGTTGCCTCTAGACACAGAGCCTGCTTGCCCTCTTTTATTGGCTTGTGACTGTCTGCCTCTCCTTGTTGGCCTTCCAGACATACTAATGGCCTGTAGCTGCACTAAGCTGAGATATATATATATATATATATATATATATATATATATATATACTGATACTGCAGCTAGCAAAATCAACTGCCTGCCTGTAGTATGAGAACACCACAAACCTTCTACAGGTAGCTTTAACTGAATACTGTGCAGAGCTTGCAAAAAACGAACTTGTAGCTTATTTAGCTGCCTGCGGTAGTGATAGGATCAGGAAAACACCACCAACCTTCTACAGGTAGTTTTAGCTGAACACTGTGCAGAGCTCGCAAAAAACTAACTTGTAGCTTATTTATCTGCCTGCGGTAGTGATAGGATCAGGAAAACACCACCAACCTTCTACAGGTAGCTTTAGCTGAACACTGTGCAGAGCTCGCACTACACCAATTTGTAGTTTTAGCTGAACACTGTGAGGAGGACGCACTACACTAACTTGTAGCTTTAGCTGAACACTGTGCAGAGGTCGCACTATACTAGCTTGTAGCTTTAGCTGAACACTGTGAGGAGGACGCACTACACTAACTTGTAGCTTTAGCTGAACACTGTGAGGAGGACGCACCACACTAACTTGTAGCTTTAGCTGAACACTGTGAGGAGGACGCACTACCCTAACTTGTAGCTTTAGCTGAACACTGTGCAGAGGTCACACTAAACTAACTTGTAGCTTTAGCTGAACACTGTGAGAAGGACGTACTACACTAACTTGTAGTTTTAGCTGAACAATGTGCAGAGGTCACACTAAACTAACTTGTAGCTTTAACTGAACACTGTGAGGAGGACGCACTACTCTAATTGTAAATAGTCTGGCTGCCTGACTGTGGTACTAATAGGATCAAAAGAACACCAGCAATTTTCTTCAGGTTGCTGTAAATACTGTAACAAGACAAGCCTGCCTGTCAGTAGGAAGATAACAGGAACGGATCTAGCTAAACTGAATACAGTGTATATATATATATATATATATATATATATATATATATATATATATACAACACCTGGGATGCATATATATACACAATACACTGTAAGTGCAGCTAACTTACTGACTGTCCTGCCTAATCTATCTAACTTAAAACAAATGACACTGTCTCTCTGTCTATCTCTTTCAACGCTGGAACACACACTACACAGGGCCGCCGTGCAGGCGGCCTTATATAGTGTGGGGCATGTACTAAATCCCCTGAGCCATAATTGGCCAAAGCCTCCTTGGCTTTGGCCAATTACGGCTCTCTGATCAGGCGGCGCTGTGATTGGCCAAGCATGCGGGTCATAGTGCATGCTTGGCCAATTATCAGCCAGCAATGCACTGCGATGCCTCAGTGAATTATGGGCCGTGACGCGCCACACAAATTTGGCGCGAACGGCCCATATCGTTCGCAATTCGGCAAACGATCGAACAGACGATGTTCGAGTCGAACATGGGTTCGACTCGAACACGAAGCTCATCCCTACTCCAGACTAACTAGCACTGATTTGATAGGCCTGACACTGCCTCAGCCATGCCTAAAGCAAAAGCCCTTTACAGGCAGACAAAACATATGGACATCCTCCCAGGCATGCCCCCCCCCAGTTCTCTACTGCTGTGTATGTCACTCACCAGCCCTCCTGGCTGCGAACAGTTGTTCCTCTCCCTGGAGACTTGCCCGGCAGTGCTCTTTCCTGCTTGCTGTCCTCTCTTGCTTCTCCTGTGCCTCCTGTCCAGGACACCTCCACGATTTCTTAGAGGGCCACGTCCACACCCGAGCCAAGGCCAAAGGTCACCCCCCCATCTCCCTCAAAGGCTCCGACAGCTTAGCACTCCATCTTCATCTCTTACACCCGAACAACTCCTTGGCAGCTGGGCTAACCCTGGGTATTTAATGAGGCCAGCCCCCTACCAATCCAGGTAGGGCATTGGTCAGGGCTCCCTAAAACACCCCTGGCAGCTCCACCTCTCCTCTCCTCTTCTCTTTCCAGAACTTCTAGCAAACTCCTGAAAGAAGGGGAAGGTCTCAGTGATGCTGCTTGTGAGTCACCCACTGCTACCTTGAGTCACTCCCAGCCCAGATCAGATCAGATCAGATCAAAACAAATAAGCCTGGCTGCCAGCCAGGCCTGCCTAAATTTACCTATCCTACAAAAATCCTACCTCTAGCACCTACCTACCTACAAGGTGCTATACTCACCCCCCACCAAAATTGGCTGGGAAAATTTGGAAACAAATGGCTCCTGGGCGCATGAGCAAGGGCATCTCATAAGATAAATTAGAAGGGAAAAGGAAACAAACTTGGACGGGGATTATGTACAAATAAATACATAGAAAAATATTAAGTTATTTCTTTTCAGTATTTACAGTATGTACAATACATTACACACCTAACTACAACATCCCCACCACTAGAACAATTACACAATATACATTGGACCAGAGCATCTCCCCCTTGAGGGAAATCCTGTCTACAGGATCCGCAGCTCTAGCCATAGGTAGACAGCCATCCCATCTGAAGGAGTCCTGTAAAACAAACACAACAACATCCTATCCTACCAGCTACCTGTTCACTTTACAAAATTTCTGTCAGGAGGGGGTTATAAACCTGCTGACAAAAATAACAATAATAGCACACGGGTCACTTCGAAATACATTTTCGCCTATGGTTCTGTTAGGGGGGAGTTATAACCTGCTGACAGAACATTAAAGGGAAAAACAAAGTATTTAAGAGGCAACAGTTCTTCTTGGAATTCCTGATGGGAGGGGCCCCTCCCCGGGCAAACAGGTTCCTTAAAGAGTTAGTTTTAAGAATCAAACCTCACTCTCAGTGTCCTTGCAACAGGAAAGAGTCCATCCATTGGACACAACACAGGGTGGCAGGCCGGTCTGATCCTGCAAACAAAGTCAGGGAGAAAGGACACATTCTGCTACCCTTCAGCAATTCATTTGGCAAGTTTCCATGGCAGGCTGTACTCTCCAACAGTCTTATCACGCATAGAAATGTGGGTCAGGCAGTCTATTCCTACGCCCCCTTCCTCCCTGATGGAGACTGAGTGGATCCTCGTAGGCATTCCTGCCTTCACAAGCTTCCGGTCTTTATGGATTGCTCTCCCCAGCCGCCATTCACGCTGAATGTCCTCAAAGTGGGCCCAGGTCTCCTCACACTCTGGCACCTGCAAAGGCTTGGGGATGTGCAAATATTCCCAGACAAAGTCATGCTCCACTAACAGTCTGGGGGATCCCCAATCTATGGCCCTGCCCCTGCATTCCCCTTATGGCTCACCTGAGGGTGCACTTCCCTCCAGCACTGGCTCCTTCCAGATAGGGATAGCAAGGGACATAGAGGCAGCTGGCATTAAATCAGTATTTACAGTTACCAGGTCCCCGACCAGGCCGCAAGCCACAGCAGACTCCTCTTCTCCTATGTCACGATTCTTCTCTGGGGAGCCACCAGGCTCAGACTCTACCTCGCGTTTTGGTGATGACTCCCGGCCCGCTCCAGCCTTCCGGGATGTCCGCAGATGCATGCAACACAGTCCTGAGTGCAGGTCCACATTGTAGTACTGTGGCTCCTATTGGCTGGATGCAAGCCAGGAGAGTGGTTCGCCACAATGACCGCACCAGATCCAGTCACTGACACAGCAGGCACAGATGCTCCATCCCATCAATCATCCTGAGGGCAAATCCCCCACGATGCCCCAACCTGACACCAGTGTCCACCAGTGTCTGATCCTGCAGATCTGGCAACCAGGTCAGTGCTGGTTATACACGACCACCTTCCGCCATCTTGCTCCTCTGCCTTGTGTTATCTGCTAGCAGGGAACGCTGGGTCTCCTCTAGGGCATCGCACTGCCCCCTCGCCTCCAGACAGGCTGGCATGTTGCTGTGCCCAAGCAACTGGAAGCAAATGACTGCTGACTTTTCTGGTGGTTGCTGGTAGCAACAATAAAGTTTTTAGCCCATGCCTCACTGAAGGGAACATTTGTAGTACAGTCCTGCCCAGGCACCTGCAAACTGACCCTGATCACACCGGGCAACAGTAGACATTTCCAGGCACACTTTACTGTTTAAAGGAGGAGTTTGAAGCAAAAGTTCAGAATGTCCAGCATTAGCAGAACGCTGGACTTATTTGTAATCCAAGTTGGGACATCCAGCAATAGCAGAACACTGGATGTATTTGTACTCCATGGGCGCGGTCATCCATTGTGGTTGCCACAGGTGACAGCACATGGTAGAGAGTTACTGGATTGCAGAAATGTTAGCACAAGTGTCCATCCCAGCCGTTGGGGCAATTGGGTAAGCAGGCAGCGGTAACTTTAAACTTGAAGGCAGCCCCTGCTGGTTGCTATGGACAATGGCACCTGTTATTGTAGTACTGAATAGCAGGCAGAGCACATACGTCCTTCCCCGGGTTCAATTCCTCAATAGGTGGAACAAAGCACAGTTCCCTGGCTTGATCAACTTTGGTTGCTAGAGGCAATGGCTGGCAGGCTACCTGTGAACAGGTGGTCCTGGAACGAGCCTTCAGATGTAGCGGTACCCATAGGAGCCACTGAGTTTTGTGGTCCACCTGTCACCCTGCCCAGCCCGGCATTCGCCTCTCAGACATTAGGAGACATAAAACAGTCCATATGCTTTGTTTTTATGTTTTTATTAGGGGATTGAACTTGTATGGGGGTAAAAGAAGTATGGGATTTCCAGTAGAATTGGCATAACTTGCATGGGACAACTATGTACACTCCGTTATATATACTCCATCTCTCCTCCTGCACATTGCTTCCTCTCTAGTCTTCACTCCTTTCTCTTCCTGCACATCGCTTCCTCTCTAATCTTTAGGCACAGCTAGCACAAAGTGATTAGGCCGGACACTGGCTCAGCCAGGTCTTAGCAATTGCCTTTTGAAGGCAGGGACCGCGGGCCCCTATAGTGTAGCAAATAGAATTTTCCTGGTGCTAGCCATCCTTCATGCGGTTACTGAGCCCAGTAACCTATCTTCAGGCCCTGCCAGCCCTCCTGGCTGCAGCGGCCCTTCTCCACTGCCCATCCCATCACAGTCATCTCCTCTGGTTCTGCACCCATCCCAGACTGCATGCTCTCAGTCCTCTCAGGCGTGCCTCCCCAGTCCTCTCCTGCTACTACTCCTAATTTGTGTATAAGGGCAATTTACCAGTCATTATAAACTGAGACAACTAAAGAAAATGTAATCAATACACCAGATCAACAGAGGGACAAACTGTTGAATTAACAAAGTTACCCCATTGTTGGCTAGGGTGTCAGAAAAAAATATTTTTTCAACTAAAATCACATTCCACTGCTTCTCAAACCCAAAAACATCCTCACAGAAAATTCTGTACGCCAAAATAGATTCAACACCCAATTAGTTCATTATAAATTTCCTCTGCACTGGGACTTCACACGTAGTTATATGCCATGTTAGCATTCTGAGCGTGCTACATTTTATTCAACGGGATGCATGTTACCATTCCATGCTGGGTTGTCAAGACAAGACTACAGGAACCTAGCGGTATAGAAAATCGGGTGCCTTTAGCCATACTCATAAATAGTCACAATTTATGCTTGTCTTGTGATTCCTACACTTTGTACACAAAAAAGGACCAATTTGAATATAACAGTTGTTCTGGAGGTACCGTGGGGCTGGTAAATTTCACCACTTCAACTGCAGCATTTGTATATTGTACCTGTTATGGACCACAGTAATGTTTGCTTTTTAGCTAAGACCTTTTGATTCAGCAATAACTTTGTCATTACCTAAGATAACAACAGTAACACACACACATATATATATATATATATATATATATATATATATATATATATATATATATATACGGTATATATATATATATATATAAACAAACAAGACTTTCTTTTGGCAATTTTGGCTTGCAAAAATTATTTTATTTTCTATGCAATCTAGAAACAGAGAAAATATATATAACGATTATTTTTTTTTTTCTAATTTCACCAGTATTAGTTTTAAAACAACTAAGGGTGTATTTATAAATCAGTGAATGTGAAATTTCCCATATATTCACTGCAGGCGAATCATTCCCTGTCGTTTAAAACAAATGCACCATAAGAATACACTTGCTTGGTAAATTTCATTCACAGTTTTATATATTTTACATTAGTGTTATAAAAAAAGTGTACATTTTATTCTGCAATTTGTGTTATGTTAATTTTTTTTTTTGTTAAGTTAATAATGACTTTGAAATTACATTTTTTATACAATTTTTTTATAAATTCAATTTCAGTAGTTATACATTTATACATTTTAATACAGAACTACAAAAACACAAAATGAACCTAGTGAAAATATTTAAAACTAATAGGAATAAAAAATGAAACGCAAAAAGGGCAGAAAACGAAATGGTTAGGAAGGTAGGAGGAAGGAGGTCGAAGTTACAGTATATAGAATGACTAAGGTTAATTTACAGTTAAGTAGAGATTAAATAGGACCGTTTACTAAATGAATAAAAACAATAAATCACATGCCTGGTTGCTTTAACTGCAATATGTACATATCAAAGGAGCATCATTTTGATTTGCACATACAGGAATTATTTAAAAAAAACATTGTAATAACACTATTGGTACAATATAGTTATTAACAAAATGTGGCTGAGGTAGGTTCTATTTCAACTGGTGCTGGTGCCTATTAGCAACCAGTCAGTCTCCAGCTTTCATTTTTTTACTGTACAGCTTGGAAAATTAAACTTTAAAAGCTGGTTGCAGTCTTGTTGAGACAAAGTCAAGACAACATTTGTTTTCAGATGCTTTTTATTAATTACCCCAATATACAGTATTTAAAAAGAAACCCAACAAACTGTTTTATCTGCGGAGATACTTCCAGCACTCCTGCAACACAGACTGGGACCCAGATATAAAAAATGAAAGCCCCAGTTTGTTAACGCTCATGTATCAACAAGCTTTATTTAAAGTTATACAGAAACACTACCTGTGTCTCCTGTATAAACAATGCCCGGCTTTGTTTATAGAGCAGTTTTGTCAGCAGACCTGGGCTCAGCTATCATTTTCATTGTTGAGTCCCAGTAATTTTAGGTGCCCCTTGTAAAGTAGTCCCTATAGGCATGTGCAAAGTGTGCCTTGTGGTAAATATAGCACTGTGTATTGTTCATAGTGCTGTGGAAGAAGTAAAAGCTGCTATGTAAAATTAAAAAATAAAGCAATAGCTGTTGGCTGCAGCCACCAATGAAGTTTTATCACTGGGAAAAAGAAACAGGGCATCTTATTGGTTGTTATGATCAACTGCTTGATTTTTTCTAAACTGTCTTGCCATAGAAAAGTTATAATAGCATCAAATTCTAAAATGGCTTTGTGGTGGTTATATACTGTCTATTGTATCAATTTCTAATGCCGCGTACACACGATCGGACTTTCCGTCAGAGTAGACTCGGACTTGCCTACACACGATCACACCAAAGTCCGTTCGTTTAGAACGCGATGACGTATAACGGGACTAGAAAAAGGAAGTTCAATAGCCAGTAGCCAATAGCTGCCCTTGCATTGTTTTTTGTTCGTCGGACTAGCATACAGACGAACGGTTTTCCCGACAGAATTTGAGTCCGTCGGAAAGATTTGAAACATGTTCTATTTCTAGGTCCGTCAGAATTTTAGAAAGAAAAAGTCAGATGAATCCCACACACGATCGGATTGTCCGACGGAATGATTCCGTCGGACCTTTTCTGCCGGAAAGTCCGGTCGTGTGTACGCGGCATTACACAAACTATTTTGTTTGTCCATGTATGTGTGTATCAGAAATCCTAAGGTTCAGTAATGTGATGGATTTAGAACTCCCTACTTGATTGCTTGCGTCAACTAACAGTATAACCTTCCCTTGCAAATATGAAGACGTTGTCGTTAAGTTTTGAAGCACAATGCTACAACAATACTGTTAAGATCTTCTGGCCCCACTTGCTTCAAGAGATTTCGTATCTACGTGAAATCCAATGTAAACAAGCCATGCAGAATATCAAGGAATGACATGCTTTACAGTAATAAGATAGACCATTAGTACAATTGTGTTTCAGCTTCAATGATTTTGCTGCAAGAGAAGAATGACCTTATTATTGGTACAGATGATTCTCTTGCTACATAATAGTAAATAGCATTGAATCACAGATGAAAAAAATGCCCCATGATAGTAAATCTGGGAAATGTTATAAAAAGAAATGTTTTAGCTTTAAGTACCGAGTCCTCTCAGTTCTACCCCCCGCCCCACATAAAACTGTATACACGCAATTTTCTTCCAGTCTGAAACAATTTTTAGTGCTACTGGCTACATGTTAGTATGGCTAAATATAATAGATCAAAAAATAGATACACAGAAATTTCACTTGAGTTTTGTTTAAATCAGTGGTGGCCAACTCGATAGCTGGGATCTCAAAGACGAACCTTGACATCACCAAAGAGTTGCACATAATATTCAGTGTATGTAAAGTTTAAAAACTGTCATAGACTACAAACATTCTACAGTAGATGGTCAGAGACTGTGGGCATGCTACTGCAGACATATGATATACTAAACAGCCTGTTCACTTTGCAAGGGAATTATCCCCAGAGCTTAGTAAATGAGGTGAGGCTCTGCTGACTTCCATCGTCCAATAGTGTGCAAGCAAAAAAATATGTTTTTTTTTTTCTTTGCATGTGATTGAGTTTTCTTTGCAAAGTGAAATTTCACCACATTCACTAAGCTCTAGGGAAAATTTCCTTGCAAAGTGCAACTTCACTTGCAAAGGGAACAGCTTATCTGCCTTTAGTAAATCAACCCCACTGACTTCTTGCTACCAGGGCGTGAAGGCTGTACAAAAAGTACCAAAAGTCCCCCAGGCTAAATTTCCCAACATATATTTTTTTCTCAATAACAGGTCTGACCTAATAATATGAAGAGAAGTTTACTAAATGTTGATACAGGGTCTATATGGGTAGGAATTATAGACTGCATAATAAAGTTCCAGTATGAATAAAATTCCCAGACAGGGCCTGCTTTAGATAACAGTCCAAAGGCACCCATAGACATTAGATAATTATTGTCAGACCCTATCAGAACCAGATATAATGTATATCCAACCTCTGCAAGCAGTGACGTAGTGTGGGTGGGTGGGCAGCCAGAGAGGTTGCCCTGCGCACAACATTCAGGGGGGCAGGGGATTAATCCTGCACCATCCCAAGCCCCACACTGTGACTGTCCATCGTCCCATGTCCGATCATGGCATCGGGTGCCCGGTGCTGTGCTGCTGCCCTCTCCACCCCTGGCCAGGCCCGGACTCTCTGCAGCGTATTAACCCCTTCGTGCCCACGCTATACTCAAAAGATGGCTACAGAGTGGGCCTTAATTGCTGGGAGGGCATCCATGTACGTCCTCCCGTGCATGAGCTGCCTGCGTGCCCCCTACGGGGTGCGTGTGGGATACTCTGTGATCAGTCAGTCTACGAGACTCGGCTGATCATAGCTCGGAGTAAGGGGCTGATTCCGAGCCCTTACCATGTGATCAGGTGTCACCCAATGACAGCTGATCACGTAATGTAAACAGAGCCGGTAATCGGCTATTTTTTTTTCTCATGCTGACAGTGTGAGGAGAAAAAAAAATAACCAGATCACTGGCTTCTGTCAAAGGGACATCGTAGACAGCCAAAAAACCTTAAGGATTTAGAGAAGATCTGTGAAGAAGAGTGGACCAAAATCCCTCCTGAGATGTGTACAAACCTGGTGGTCACCAGCTACGATAAACTTCTTACCTCTGTGCTTGCCAACAAGGGTTACTCCACCAAGTACTAAGTCATGTTTTGCTTAGGGATCAAATACTTACTTTACTCACTGAGCTGAATTCACACTTCATTTATAACATTTGTTTTATGTGTTTTTTCTGGATTTTTGGTTGATTTTCTGTCTCTATCATTTAAAATACACCTATGATAAAATTACAGCCCCTTAATTTCTTTGTAAGTGGGCAAGCTTACAAGATCTGCCGGGGATCAATAAAATATTTTCCCCACTGTACTTAGCTTGGTCTGTTGCAAGGGATACTAACTAACTTTTTGATGCTTCCACAGGAACAGTCTTCAGTTTTTTTTAAATAATTTAGGGAAATGGATACATCTACATTTAAACACACACACATATGTGAATATTTATGAATATATTGATGTGTGTATATATATATGAATATACACACACACCACAGAAAGGGATGTGTGCAACATTTACACTAGCCAACTTTGATAACCCATGTGTTTAGAAGTAAAGATGTGATAAATGTCTGTTATATTTGTTTTTTGCATTAGCAATTTGCTACTGCAGCCAAATGAAAATCATGTAAGAGAACAAGCCTCTAAAATATGTTAACATCCTATGTTCTTTAATTAAAGCGATGACTTAGTTTGTGTTTACATATATACCATAGCATTATTCTGCCTGTATTACATTAAAATATATACAAATAAAAAAAACAAACACCAGTAAAACTACAGGCAAACACAAAAATGCAGGACAATTATATATATGCTGTATATCTGTTTACTTCAAATGAATTGGCTCTTTGGTTTTTGAATGCACTGCAAATATCCAATTTGTTTACAGTGCACAGTTTAGTGAGGGATGCTGAATAGTTGTAAAAGTGGGTGGAACTCCACTTTAAGCCCTGGTTCACACCATTGCGATGTGTCATGCGATTTGACAGTTCAAAATTGCTTGACAAGTCACACCCCATTTCCAGCAATGGAAGCGTTCAAATCATTGCAACTCAAGTCGCAGCAATTTTGAATAAGGTTTCTGCAGTACTTTTTTGTGACTTTATTGCGCCTTGCATTGACTTCTGTTAAATGAAGTCGCAAGCTGCTGTGAAATCGGAGGTCGAAATCGCACTGATCTGCAGCCTTGATATCGCGCTGAAGTAACATGCTTTCAAAGCCACATAGGTGTGAACCAGGGCTTAGGGCTATTTATCCATGGTTTTACATATATATATATATATTAGTGAAGCAATAACTGGAGTTCTTTTTTCATTTTTCTTTTCCATAGGCCCTGCAATTCCTGTTGGGGTTGATGTACAAGTTGAGAGCCTGGATAGTATTTCAGAAGTGGATATGGTAAATGCTGATTGCTACAATCATTTGAAAAAAAAATGTCCCTAGAACTATACTATGTTAAAGTGTTACTAAACCCACAATAGTAAAAATCAGTTTGTATATACAGTAAAGCATGCTTGTTATACTCACTGTGGAACCTAAGGGGTTATTCCTCTGCATTGTGTAAAAAGGCTGTTTGATTCTGTCTCCTCTGAACCTCCCCTTCTTCCACTGTCCCCAATCCATCTACTGATAGAACAGAGCCTTGGGGACAAGCTGCACATGCTCAGTTTGGTGTGTATTTCTAATGAGTTGTTGTTGTTTTTTGGAGAGTGCATGTGATCAGCACAGGGCCAATAAGCACTGTTCAGACAGAGGGTCAGGGATCCTGCATCCTCATAGGACAATCATGGGAGAATGAAAAATTCTCCTACAAGCTTTAACCAGACACTGATAGAAGTAACAAGACTGCTCTAACTACTGATGAGAAAAGGTATTTAGCAGTTTATATTTACTAAAACTACTGCATTTCCCTGGTCTGTGTACTGTGGGAGACCAGATATAGTGAATGCAGGGTCCTGGATTTAGTAACACTTTAAATGACATTACTGTCGAGCATGTGTAATCATAACCTATGACTAACAGGTAGTTTTCTTCTTCTCCAATCAGGACTTCACTATGACACTGTACCTGAGACATTACTGGAAGGATGAGCGGTTGTCTTTCCCGAGTAGCACCAATAAGAGTATGACATTTGATAGTCGACTTGTAAAGAAGATATGGGTGCCTGATGTCTTTTTTGTTCATTCAAAAAGATCTTTTATACATGATACAACAACAGATAATATTATGCTGCGAGTATATCCAGATGGACACGTTTTATACAGCATGAGGTGATTATCTTAATATTATTATTTTTTTCTGAAAGTATAAGGATGTATGCAAGGTTCTGACCATTATTTTAAATACATACTGAGGTATGTGCCTTACAGTGCCAATGCATTTAGCTAAGTGTGTGAAATTCTAAGGAAAGCCCCTATATATACATTCAGTGCTGAATATCATCAGACACATACATGTACAGAATTGATGCTTGTACTAGAGGATGTTTACATGGTAGCTTGTTACTGTGCAGTCTTGTTCAACAGTACATGACCCTCACAGGGCAGGTGGACAGATCAGAACAGTGTTCGGGGAAATACAGGAATAACCAAGGCTTTCAGTTATAGCCAATGGAGTGGAGACAAAAATCTGTGAACAGAATGCTTACCAGATGGAAAAGTGCTGGGTAATTGATGTAAGATAAAAAAAATCATTTAGGATATGGTTGATTCATACGGGACATTGAGCGACAGAATGTGGAAGTGAATAGATATAGGATGGAAGACTGTCCAATTCCAGAGATCGCAGTGGGGGGGTACACTTTCTGCGGTGTGCAGTTAAAGTGGATGTAAACCTTCACATATACCCAGTGAAGTGAACAGTCTCAGATGATACACAGAGGTGAAACAAATCTCCCTACATAAGTTTTACATGTATATCTGCTGTCTTCAGCTTAATATATTCTTTAGAAAGTGCACATGGTGTTAGGAGATTTTCTCTTCCTGGTCAGCACTGCAGTGAAGCCTGGGCGTACAGCCAAGACAGCTGATTGGAGGAAAGGCGCACACACACCCTCTCCTTATAGGTAGAGACTTTCAGAGCTGTTCGTTGAATCGTTCAGCTCAGTGTTAATCTATTTATAGCATCCTCCCCAACACAAAACTAAGGCTGCTTTTATCTCAGCTGATGGAGAACTTGTCAGAAGTAATCAGGCAGATAACAGAAGAACGAGCAGGAGAAAGCTACGGTAAATTTCAAAAGCCAGTATAAAGGAATAGTAATGGTAAAAAAAAGCACTTGTGGGTTTAACTAATCATTTTTTTGGTATAATTCTCCTTTAAGGAGCATGGTAGGAGATGTGTCCTATGCCTACATACTTTTTCTAACAGGTGTCCCTCGTTCCCATCTCAGAAAGTTGGGAGGTAGGAGAGAACGTTAGATCGTTTTTTACACAGAGTTAATAAACAGATATTTTTAATATTGGCATTTTATTAGTAATAAAAATTAGAGAAAGTGTTAGAAATATGTTTACGGATAATTCTGTCAAATCATATTCTAAGCACAATATCCTTTTTATTACTACAAAGGATCACTGTGACGGCAATGTGTAACATGGACTTTAGTCGTTTTCCTCTGGACACCCAGACCTGTACCTTGGAGCTTGAAAGCTGTGAGTAGTAGCTATTTTAAAGGTTTTAAAAAAAGTAAACAACATATGCAAATACATGCAAACTGTTATACATTTTTTTTAACCGTTATGTTTTGAAATTGAACCAACAGAAGCCTTGAAAGAAACCTGTCTTTAGAGAAATATTTAGGCTGCTAATAGGAATGGGCAAGATGTTTGAGTCAAACATAAGTTCCACTCGAAAGTCAGCTGTTCATTTGTTTGTAGAACAAAAGAACATATGGGGTGCTCGCAGTGCATTGACAGCTGCTGATTGGCCAAAGCCCGCACCTGAGCTGCTTGCTTTGACCAATCACAGCACGATGTGCTGTGAGAGCCATGATTGGCCAAAGGCAGGGTGCCTTTGGCCAATCGTGGCTCAGGGGCTAAGTCCACGACCCACATTATATAAGGCTGCTGCTTACATGGCAGCTGTATATAGTGAATGAATAGGGATTAGGCAGATAGTTAGTGTATAGTGCAGTCAGTGTAGTATATATAATACAGTTCAGAGTATATAGTGCAGTCAGTGTAGTATATATAATACAGTTCAGAGTATATAGTGCAGTCAGTGTAGTATATATAATACAGTTCAGAGTATATGGTGAAGTCCATGCAGTATATATAATACAGTGGAGAGTATATAGTGCAGTCAGTGTAGTATTTATAATACAGTGCAGAGTTTATAGTGCAGTCATTGTAGTGTCTATAATATAGTGGAGAATATATAGTGCAGTCAGTGTAGTATATATAATACAGTGCAGGGTATATAGTGCAGTGCAGAGTATATAATACAGTGTACTGAAGTGGTTGCGGGGAACCCTGTGACAGAATTAAGAAAAAAAATGTCATGGGATCCCCCCAAAATCCATACCAGGCCCTTTGGGTCTGATATAGTTTTAAAGGGAAGTTCACGCCAACATTTTAAAAAAAACAGCATGTGGTCCCCACCAAAACCCATACCGGGCCCTTTGGGTCAGGCATAGATTTTAACCACTTCTCGCCCGACCTATAGCAGATTGACGGCTGGGCGGTGGTTCAGTTATCCTGACTGGGCGTCATATGACACCCAGCAGGATAACATGCCACCGCGTGCCCATGGGGGTCGTGCATCGCGGCAATTGGTGGAGCGGTGTGTCAGTCTGACACACAACTCCACCGATCTTGGTAAAGAGCCTCCGGCGGAGGTTCTTTACCATGTGATCAGCCATGTCCAATCACAGCTGATAACAATGTCAATAGGAAAGCCATTGATCGGCTTTTCCTCACTCGCGTCTGACAGACGCGAGTAGAGGAGAGCCGATCGGCGGCTCTCCTGACAGGGGGGCTGCGCTGATTGTTTATCAGCGCAGCCCCCCCTCGGATGCCCGCACTAGACCACCAGGGAAGCTGCCAGGACCACCAGGGAAGGGGGCAACATGTGGATGGCCAGGTATGTACCCCATGGCCATCCACATGTGCCTAATGTGCCCAATCTGTGCCCAATCTGTGCCAATCAGTGCCCACAAATGGGCACTGACTGGCACCATTATATTTCAGTGATGCCCAGCAATGCCACCAATTAGTGTCATCAGTGCCACCAATCAGTGTCATCAGTGCCACCCATCAGTGTCCATCGGTGCCCCCTGTCAGTGCCCATCCATGCCCATCAGTGCCCATCAGTGCCCATCTGTTCCACCTATCAGTGCCACCCATAAGTACCCATCAGTGTCACCCATAAGTACCCATCAATGCCACCTACGAGTGCCCATCAGTGCCGCCTATGAGTGCCCATCAGTGCCACCTATGAGTGCCCATCATTGCCGCATACCAGTGCCACCTATCAGTGCCTATCAGTGTCACCTATCAGTGCCCATCAGTGCCGCCTATCAGTGCCCATCATCAGTGCCGTCAGTACCACCTCATCAGTGCCACCTCATTGGTGCCACCTCATCGGTGCCCATCAGTGCTGCCGTATCAGTGCCCGTCATTGAAGAAGAAAACCTACTTATTTACAAAAATTTTTAACAGAAACAAAGAAAAACTTTTTTTTTTCAAAATTTTCGGTCTTTTTTTATTTGTTGGCCTGGGCAGGAAGGTGTCTAAGTGCCTGGTATTGAAGTGGTTAAGAAGAACTCCACGCCAAAATGTAAAAAATGTATGTGCATCTGTATTTATGTGCAGTGAGCTCTTGTGCGTCTACGCGTTTCGCCGTTAGTCTTCTTCAGGACACGACCAAGGTTCAGAGACGCAACAGATAAGAGAATATATCTCTCTATTACAACCGTGATGGCTGAGTCTAGAAGCAGGGACAGGTGGACATTCTATAGTCCTGGCCTGAGGGGCACCAAAGTAGTCACAAGGTGTCCAACATACACCACTCAATAATTGGATTTGGATCATACAGGTGATCAATGCCCGGCAGCATATAGCTGTTAAAACGGGATTTCAGTAGGTAAACATGCCCCTGGGAGACAGCCGTCCGATTAGTAGTACCTCATTTTTGTCTTAATTTATGGACGTGGCTTTTTTAACGCGCTTTTTCTTCAGTAATCCATACCAGACCCGAAGGGCCTGGCATGGACTGGGTCGGGGGACCCCACGCCATTTTTTTCATTGATTTTTCATCTATATTGCCGGGAGCCGCCAATACATTACAGCCACGAGCAAGTTTGAATTACATTTTTTTCCTTAGAAATGTCATTGTTGCTGCGGCATGTTCTACACATTGCACATATGCGCCACTTTACAGGCAGACTAAGATGACCCCCCTAGGCACGATGTTTAAAGGAATATTTAATTTTTATTGTTTCACTTGAACCATCATTAAAATCACTGCTCCTGAAAAAAAAAACCGATCATTTTAAAAACGTTTTATTGCATTGATACATGTTCCTTACGGCAGTACCCGGGTCCCCATACAATTTTTATGGCAATAACTTGCATATAAGCCTTTAAAATGAGGACTTTTTATTTTTCATGTTCGTGTCCCATAGACATTAATAGGGTTTGCATGTTCGCAAGAACTTTTTGTCTGTTTGAGGTGTTCGACCCATCCCTAGCTGCTAATGTCTGAACTTCAACTGCCCTGAAAATTCTGGTTGCCTGGTTGCCATACTTTGCTTCTCAATACAGAAAAGGAATTCTGACTTTGTACTAGGTTTTGTTTGCTGCATGTTTGTTCAATAGCTTTGACTCAGAAGTATTAGAGCCCTTTCACACTGGGGCAGTTTGCAGGCGCTATTGCGCTAATAATAGCGCCTGCAAACCGACCCGAAAGTGCCGCTGCTGTGTATCCAGTGTGAAAGCCCAGAGGGCTTTCACACTGGAGCGATGCGCTGGCAGGACGGTAAAAAAAGTCCTGCCAGCAGCATCTTCGGAGCGGTGAAGGAGCGGTGTGTATACCGGTCCTTTACCGCTCCTGCCCATTGAAATCAATGGGACGGCGCGGCTATACCGCCGGCAAAGCGCCTCTGCAGAGGCCCTTTGCGGTGGTATTTAACCCTTTCTCGGCCGCTAGCAGGGGGTAAAACCACCCCGCTAGTGGCCGCATACCGACGGTAAAACGCCGCTAATAATAGCGGCGTTTTACCGCCGACGCCGCCCCCCGCCCCAGTGTGAAAGGGCTCTTACAGTAAGTCACAATTAATGTGTAAGGTAAAGTCTACAGGCATGGAAAATTCAGCTTGTAAATGGATAGAATACTGGCTTAAAAAAACGAATTCAGAGAGTAGTGGTTAATGATTCTTACTCTGAATGGTCTAAGGTTATCAGTGGTGTACCCCAACGTTCAGTGTTGGGACCCTTACTTTATAATATCTTTATAAATGATATAGGGTCTGGGATTAAAAGTACCATTTCGGTTTTTGCAGATGACGCCAAACTATGCAGTGGAATAACGTCCTGACATTTGGGTGTTCTGGTAAATCATAAGCAAAGCAAGCAAAGTCCTTTCTTGTATTAAGAGAGGTATGGACTCCAGAGAGAGAGAGATATCATTTTTCCCCTGTACAAATCATAAGTAAGAACTTATCTGAAATATGCAGTTCAGTTTTGGGCACCAGTTCACAAAAAGGATATCGGGGAACTGTAGAAAGTGCAGAGAAGGGCAACCAAACTGATAAGAGGCATCTAGGAGCTCAGCTATGAGAAAAGATTAGAGAAATTGAATGTATTCCCTCTTGAGAATAGGAGATTAAGGGGGGATACGATCAACATGTATAAATACATAAGTGGTCCATATAGTGAACTTGGCGTTATTCACTTTAAGGTCATCACAGAGGACAAGGGGGCGCTCTTTACATCTGGAGGAAAACAGATTTTAACTCCAAATATGGAAAGGCTTCTTCACAGTAAGAGCTGTGAAAATGTAGAATAGACTTTCCCAAGTGCTGGTTCTGGTCAGCTCAGTTGATTGTATTAAAAAAGGCCTAGATTTTTTCCTAAATGCATAAAAAATAATGGGATAATAATAGTTATAGGTAAAGTTGATCCAGGGAATATCTGGTTGCGTCTGGTATCAGAGAGGATTTTTTTTTTCCTCCCGTTGGAGCAAAGTGGGTCATGCTTTATTTGGGTTTTTATTCACCTTCCTGTGGATAAACTGTGGGTATATGATTGTGTATATGGAGATTTTCGTTTTTTTTTTTGTTTTTTGTTTCTATGTGGGTTGAACTGGATGGACTTGTGTCTTTTTTCAACCATGTAACTATGTAACAATCAAGTAACTAGCATTTCCAGAAAACCAGCAATAGCAGTTTATACATTTCTCTTATGAATGATGTACTTTAACCACTTCAATACAGGGCACTTATACACCTTCCTGCCCAGACCAATTTTCATCTTTCAGCACTATCACATTTTGAATGACAATTGCACGGTCATGTGACACTGTACCCAAACAAAATTTTTTGATTGTTTTCCCACAAATAGAGATTTCTTTTGGTGGTATTGGATCACCACTGGGGTTTTTATTTTTTGCACTACAAATCAAAAATTTTTTTTTGAAAAAAAACATTTATTAGTCTGTTACACAACTTTTTAAATAAGTATGTTTTCTCCTTCATTGATGGGCACTGATGAGGCTGCACTGATGGGCACTGATGAGGCAGAACTGATTGGCACAGATGATGAGGCACTTATATGCAGCACTGATAGGCAGCACTGATAAGCAGCATTGACGGGCACTGATAGGTGGCACTGATATTCAGTACTGGTGGGCACTGATAGGTGGCACTGATGGGCACTCATAGGCAGCACTGGTGGGTACTAAGTGGCACTAGGCACTGATAGGTGGCACTGGTAGGAACTGATGGACACTGATGGGTGGCACTGATAGATGGCACTGTTATGCAGCACTGATCAGGGGGCACTGGCAGGCATCACTGATGGGCACAGTGCCGTCCCTATTGGGCACTGATTGGTATACCTGGTGGTCATGGGTGGGCATCCCTGGTGGTCATGTGTGGGCATCCCTGGTGGTTCTGGGTGGGCAACCTTGGGGGGGGACTGCACTGATAATCAATCAGTGCAGACCCCCCCTGTCAGGAGAGCAGCTGATCGACTCACCTCTACTCGCCCCTATCAGAGCGAGTGGACGAAAAGCCGATTTACATCTCTTCCTGTTTACACTGTGATCAGCTGTGATTGGACACAGCTGGTCACGTGGTAAAAAGCCTACATCAGAGGCTCTTTAACGGGATCGGAGATGCGGTGTGTCAGACTGACACCCCACACCACTGATTGCCAGGCTGCGTGTCCCCGCCTGCGCACGCTAACGGCTTACCCTGCTGGAAAAGAAATGACGTTCAGTCAGGATAATGCAACCACTTTGTGCATGTCATATTGCTATATGGCAGGCGGGAAGTGGTTAAGTGAATCTGTTATGTAAGAAGCAGTATCAGTGCAATGCAGAAAATGCTTATACTTTAAAAACCCATGTGGTCAATAGTGTAAAAACAATAGTTTTGGGGCTGTTATTTAAATCTCTAAGCTGTCTGTATTGGAACTCTTGGCAAGTTTCTGTATGTGGATATTGCAGATCATTGTTCAGCATTGTTATTTCCATAGTGAAATCTGTGTTACAGCGTAACATTCAAGAAGGACTATAGGAAAAATCAAAACTTACAAAGCTATGTGATGCAGTCTTTCACTCACATAAACACAGCATTTTTTATAGTCCCCTATAACATAGTTTGCTGTAACTACCTAAAATGTGTTGGCTGGAGTTGTGCTTTATTTGTTAGTCTCTTTCTCAAAGTCCATTTAAAACTACAAGACCATATAAGGCAGGCCATACATGATACAATTTTATTATTCAATTTCCTTTAGATTTACTTTCAACTATGTAGTGCAAGGGCCTGCCTGATTGCATACAAATGGAAAGTGTTTAGGTTTGACCTCCATATTATATGGTTTTTGAATCTATAGAACAACTGTGCAAGAAAATTGTATCATGTATGGCCAGCCTAAGACCCCATGTACACTATTAGATTTTCTGCAGATTTTTGTCTTCAGATGTACCAAAACATGTATGGCAAGGGCCTGCTTGATTGCATACAAATTAAAACTCTTAAGCCTCGTACACACGGTACGATTGTTGGCAGGGGATTGTCTGTTGACACACTGTTGTCCTAAAATCTTACCGTTAGTATGCTCCTTTTGACAATTGTTGTCCAATTTTCCACCAACAAATGTTGGATGACAGGCTAGTAAATTTTCGGTGGACAACGGTCAGATTTTTGTATGGTCAGTACACAAATCCGTCACACAAAAGTCGAAAGTACAAACACGCATGCTCGGAATCAATGCTCACCAAACACGAACTTAGCAGAAGGGGCCCAAAGGGTGGCGCTCAAGAACTGAAATCTCTTGTAGTACGTCACTACGTTCATTTTTTTGGGGATCAACAATTGTGTACCGTTAGTATGCAAGACAAGATCCTGGCACACGCCCTTTTGACAAAAATCAGACGCTCGGTTGGCCAACAATCGTACCGTGTGTACGAGGCTTTAAGGTTTGACCTCATATTATACGGTTTTGGTAAAACCTGAAGACAATAATCTGCAGAAAATCTAATAGTGTGTATGGGGCCTTAAACCTGGTACACACGATCTGATTGTTGGCAGGGGATTGTCTGTTGACAGACTGTTGTCCTAAAATCTGACCGTTAGTATGCTCCCTCAGACAGCTGTTGTCCAACTTTTGGCCAACAAATGTTGGATGGCAGGCTAGTAAATTTTCGGTGGACAATGGTCTGTTGTCAAATTTTCTTATTGTCAGTACACAAGTCCGTCACACAAAAGTTGAAAGTACAAACACGCATGCTCTGAATCAATGCTCACCAAACATGAAATTAGCAGAAGGTGCCCAGAGGGTGGCGCTCAAGAGCTGTAATTCCTCGTAGTACGTCACTACATTCGTGTTTGTTGGCCGACAATTGTGTACCGTTAGTATGCAAAACAAGTTCCTGGCACACTCCCTTTGGACAAAAGTCTGACGCTCTGTTGGCCAACAAACCGATCGTGTGTACCAGGCTTTAGTCTACACTCTCCCACAAGGAGTCAACGACGCTGAGCTATTTCACTGCAGGCTGCCATGAGCTGGAGTATCCCTAGTCTACATTTTATGTTTACAGTTAGCCCAAGCTTGTGTTCTTACCTTATCTGGGTTTTTTATGTTTCTCCTAAGCCCAACACATTGTTTGCCTCTGCCTGTTTTTGGGGAGTGTTCTTCGGTATACAGAGTGGAGACATACAACGTTGTGGGTTATGAATATTTATTTCACCCAGGCCAATCACTGGGAGGTTTGTGCCAGTGATGTGGGCTGAGTAAGTGGTAAATAATTGGACTGTCTAGGAGGGTCTTTTCTGGAAAGGATTGGTGTATAATGGGCCCCTTACCTCCCAGACTTGCTTCCTGGAGAGGCTGTGATTCCAGAGGCTATTGCCTCCCAGTCCTTCTTAATGATCCAGTTCTTCTTTTCTTGGGCCCCTGTGCTGGAGGAGAAACCTAAAGAAGAGTCCGGTTTCATCATTTGCTGGTCCCAGCTTAACCACTTGACCACTGGGTCCTTTAATAACCAGACCAATTTTCAGCTTTCGGTGCTCTCACATTTTGAATGACAATTACTCAGTCATGCAACACTGTACCTATATGAAGTTTTTGTCCTTTTTTTCACACAAATAGAGCTTTCTTTTGGTGGTATTTAATCACCACTGGGTTTTTTATTTTTTGCGCTATAAAAGAAAAGAGACTGAAAATTCGGTAAAAAAATGAATTTTTCTTTGTTTCGGTTATAAAATTTAGCAAATTAGTAACTTTTCTTCATAAATTTTGACCAAAATGTATACTGCTACATATCTTTGGTAAAAATAAGTACAAATTGGTGTATATTATTTGGTCTTTGTGAAAGTTATAGAGTCCAAAAGCTACGGTGCCAATACCTGAAAAGTGATCACACCTGAATTACTGACTGAATTTCTTGAGACCCTAACATGCAAGAAAAGTACAAATACCCCCCAAATGACCCCTTTTTGGAAAGAAGACATTCCAAGGTATTTAGAAAGATGCATGATGAGTTTTTTGAAGTTGTCATTTTTTCCCACAATTCTTTGCAAAATCAAGATTTTTTTTTTCTTTTTTTTTTCACAAAATTGTCATATTAGCAGGCTCACACACCGCATATGCATGCCACAAATTACACCCCAAAACACATTCTGCTATTACTCCCGAGTACAGCGATACCACATGTGTGAGACTTTTACACAGCGTGGCCACATACAGAGACCCAACATGCAGGGAGCACCTTCAAGCGTTCTGGAGCGCCCAGGCCAATTCTGACATTTCTCTCCTACATGTACAAATCATTATTTATTTGCTAGAAAATTACATATAACCCCAAAACATTATATATTTTTTTTTAGCAAAGACCCTAGAGAATACAATGACGGTCGTTGCAACTTTTTATCGCGCAGCAATTTCTCGAACGCATTTTTTTTTTTTAAAACTGTTTTGTGCTTTTAAAAAAAAACAAAACAGTAAAGTTAGCCCAATGTTTTTGCATAATGTGAAAGATGAAGTTATGCTGAGTAAATAGACACCTAACATATCACCCTTGCACACGCTCGTTGAATGGCGGCAAACTGCGCTACTTAAAAATTCCCATAGGCGACGCTTTAAATTTGTTTACTGGTTACATGTTGTGAGTTACAGAGGAGGTCTAGGGCCAAAATTATTGCTCTCGCTCTACCGATCGCAGGGATACCTCACATGTGTGGTTTGAACACCATTTTCATATGTGGGCGGGACTTACGTCTGCGTTCGCTTCTGCATGCGAGCACAGGGACAGGGGTGCTTTCAAAACTTTTTTTTTTTTATTGTTCGTTTTTCTTTATTTATTTTAGTTTGACACTTTTTTCCCAAAAATTTATTTTTTGATCACTTTTATTCCTATTACAAGGAATGTAACCATCCCTTGTAATAGGAATATGGCATGACAGGTCCTCTTTACAGTGAGATATGGGGTCAATAAGACCCCACATCTCACCTCTAGGCTGGGAAGCCTGAAATAATAATTAAAAAAAACGATCCGGGCTTCGATCGTAGCCGTGAGTCGGTAGAAGCACTGGAGGGTGGCGGGAGGGGGGGGGCGTCCCCTCTCGCCTCCTGTAAGAACGATCAAGCATATGATCATTCTTATGGTGTAGGGAATCGCCAGTTGAAAAAGCTGATATCTGAATGATGCCTGTAGCTGCAGGCATCATTCAGATGTCCCCTCACAAAATCAAGGACGTCATATGACGTCATATGGGCGGGAAGTGGTTAAAGCGCATTTTTTTTTTAACACAAAGTTGTCCATTTATACAATACTTCTAACACATAGCATGTACATACCAAAAATTACAGCCCAAAATAGATTCCCCTACTCCTCCTGAGTACGGCGATACCACATGTGACTTATAGTCTGACCACATACAGAGGCCGAGTACAGCCGAGTATGGCTGAGCATGGCAGAGCATGGCCGAGCATGGCTGGGTATGGCAGAGTATGGCTGGGTATGACAGAGTATAGTTGGGTATGGCAGAGTATGGCTGGGTATGGCGTTGTATTGCAGGGTATTGCGGGGTATTGCAGGGTATTGTAAAGTATTGTAGAGTATTGCGGGGTATTGCAGGATATTGCAGGGTATTGCGGGGTATTGCGGAGTATTGCAGGGTATTGCAGGGTATTGCAGAGTATTGCAGGGTATTGCGGGGTATTGCAGGACATGTCATGACATGTCAGTCATGACATGATGCCGGTTTGTTTACATGTGATCGCTCCGTCATTTGACGGAGTGATCACATGGTAAACGGCCGCGATCAGTGGGCCATTTACCGTGATCCGTGATGTGCCGGGTCCTCTGTACCTGGCGGTCACGGATGTTCTCGGGTGCACGCCTCAGGGGGTGCGCGAGAGCGGAATTCTGGGAGGATGTCACTGAACGCCCTCCCAGAGTTAAGAAACCTCCCTGTAGCCGTCATTCGGCTATGGGCCGGTTGTTAAGTGGTTAAAGCACCACAACTATAAATTGCAAGACTTGCCTTAAAGTAATATAAAAGGCTTTTTTTTATAAAGGCTTCTTTTATTTTAAAAATAACAAACATGTCATACTTACCTGCTCTGTGCAGTGGTTTTGCACAGAAAAGTCTCGATCCTCTTCTTCTTGTGTCACTCGCCAGTGCTCCTGGCCCCTCCCTCCTGCAGAGTGCCCCAAGAGCAAGCAAATTACAATGGATACACCCAAGCAGTCTCACTCCCGAGCCTCGGCTTTGCATGTCCATTCACACAGAGCCGTGGCAGCCCCGACGGGCTCCTGCTGCCGTTTCAACCAATGAGGACTGAAAGTCCCCGGAGAGCTGGGGCTCTCGTGCACATCGCTGGATCGAGATGGGAAAGTTATAGGAGTGGGGGGGGGGGGGGCTGTTATAAAATGCATGAAGGTAAAAAACCTTGAGACTTTGGAACCAATTTAAAGATCTTCTACTAACCTCTGAGAATGGCTTAGACACTTAAAGGACTGGATCTCTCAGTATCTAAGCCATTCTCACAGCAGGTTCGTAGAAGTCCATCTGGTTTACGGAATCTGCATTAGCCTGTGCCAGAGGTACTACTTAGTGAAGGAAATTATTTTCTGCTGTTTTTGCCAGTAAAAACTCTATGAAGGCCCATAAAACCCAGCAGCTCCTTCAGAGGGTTGTTGCTGTACCTGGTATAGAAGGTGGAAAATAACATGGATTTACTGGAAGGTTCAAAAGGTATTATACTAGGTTACAGGAGGATCTTAGAAAGATAAACCTGCTGTGTTACTGTTAGTAGTAGCATATTTTATTTTGCTTATAATTCCACTTAACTGGGCCACTGACTTATCTATTTATTAAATTGACATACAGTATTTCCAAGGCTGTGTTTCATAAATGGAGGATCTCTTTAATGTGGGATAGAAATGTTCCCCAGCACAAGTTATACCTGTCTGTCAAATGCTAAACAGTTCCAGCTACCCAGGTTAAAAATAGAGGTTGTTATTGCATATAATGTAATTGCAATATGCAAACATATAAAGGCTAGCTTGAAAGTGTGCTGGGAATTTTTGTGATGTTTTGTATGTTCCCCTGCCCATGTATACCTTTCCCTTTTTCTAGTTTTAAATTCAGTTGTTTCTTTTGTTGCTTCACTTTAAAGTTTAATTCCATTTTTGTTAGGAAAAGAAAATCAACCACTTTAAATGTAAAGTGAACCTGCCAGGTTTTACAAATTCTGAGTATTTATCTAACATTCTTTTATTTAAAGATGCATATACTGATGAAGATCTGATGCTCTACTGGAAGAATGGAAATGAATCCCTAAAAACAGATGAGAAGATCTCACTATCTCAATTCCTGATTCAAAAATTTCATACTACATCTAGACTAGCCTTCTACAGTAGCACAGGTAACTTGAACAGAACTAAAGAAAATAGCCATAAATATAACATGACACTGGTCCTTTTACACATGGCCGCTCTGCTCTGTTCAGTAGGGAATCTGTGGGCCGATCCCCTGCCAAATCTGATCTGAATGGGATGACATTAGTTTTGTGACATCAGAGCCATTCATTTTTTTCGTTTGCATTTTGTCAGTTGACTGTGGTGGACCTGTGTTGGATCTATAGGCTGCTGGATGAAAATGGACTTGTGTCCATTTACATCATGCTACCTCTGATAAGTCACATTTAGGTCTAGAAAAATGGACACGGTTCTTTTTCATTTTTTTCTGGATCTGGACAGACTCAGAGGTTGGTGGATATAAAGGGACACAAGTCCATTTACATCACCTACCTTTTTAGCAAGTCCACCCGAAAGCTTGACAAGTAGACCTGGTGAGAAAGTCTATATGAAAGGGTCTTAGTTAATGGGCTTATTGAGCCTTGAACAATCTTTGAGTGATTGGATAGTTTATATGGGCATGTAGGATAAATCCCCTCAGGTTTTGCATACAGAAAAGCATCCAATTTCCATGTTGTTGGGACAGTGTTCTGATCATGATCAGACTGCCCCAGTGGAAGCAAAACATATCAATAGGCAGCCTGACCACATACTGTGTGTACTGAGTTGTTTTGTCTATTTTTGGTCCTATTAAAGTGTAACTCTTGCAACCTCAAAGGTTATATCAGGGAAACTTCAACTGGGACTTTTTTTTTTTTTTTGGTGTAAAGACTATGTGAGCATGATCTATTGAAATTGTTTTGTGTATATGTGACACTTTAATTGCACACAGGTAGGCTCTGTTCAACAACATAGGTTACTGTGGTGTGTAGAAGAGTTGATTTAGAGGTTCACAGCAAACACTGTGTGAAACTTATGCAGTCATGGTTTTTCAAAATTTATTTGTGAATTATTTAAAAAATGCAGCTAAATCTATCAACTTCAACATCATGGACTATTTTGTGGTGGTTACATTTTCAATGTGTGATGTATATAGATTTAGTATATGTGGCTCCTATACACTAGTTGTAACACATCTAATTAATTAATTTCTATCTTCTGTTATTTTTTTTAATAAAAATATAAATGCTCTGTCTTCTAGGGTGGTACAACCGGCTGTATATTAATTTTACACTGAGACGTCACATTTTTTTCTTCCTACTGCAAACATATTTCCCTGCAACTCTTATGGTCATGCTGTCCTGGGTCTCATTCTGGATAGATCGCAGAGCCGTTCCTGCCAGAGTTTCCCTTGGTAAGGCCGCAATCCTCTTTATGTACAGATGGATAAGAAAAGAAGATCGCAGTAAAATTATTTTCATATATACCTAATATTAAGATATAGACAGGAGCCAATTAACCTACCACCATGTCTTTGGAATGTAGGAGGAAACTGGGGTATCCAGTTGAAACCCATGCAAGCACAGATAGAACTTGCAAGCTCCATGCATATAGTGTTCTGAGCAAGACTCAAACAGAGGATACCAGCACTAAGCCACTTTGCTGGTCCATCTATGCTTATTTTAATAGGCATTTTCATATGAAGATTTTTATATGGAACTTACTAGAACTTATATAAATCATTTTTGTAATGTGAATCATTTGTGAATTTAAACGTGCACTCTGGTTAAAATATAAAAATAAAAAGGGCCTTGCAGTAAAATGACCAGGTTCCTCAGTATAAATCACTAGCATATAGCAGATCTAAAATATACCTGTAAAGAAAAAAGTTACATATATACTGTGCCCCCATTTTCTGTAACGCTGGGCACAATGTTACTGTCCTAGATGAAATGCTGTGGAATGCAGAGTCAGCCATATCTTATGAAAAGTCACTCTAGACCTTTGCAAGCGTGACCTCTTGTAAGATTTCTGTATTCCCTCTATGGGCACATGGCCAACTTCAGTGAGAATCAGATACATTTTGGTTCTTTGGCTATAAAGATTTTTTTTGGTTGTGAGCTATCACCAAATGCTGACCTTAGAATTTTAGATGTGGTTTGGTAAAGAACAAAGCTATCGTTTGGCTACATAAATACTTTATTGATCTTATTCTGGTACACCACTGAAATGCTACATGACCTATAGGGTTTTTTGATTGCTGTCAGTACAACTCATGCCATAACTGTTTTGAGTTGGAATCAATGCTTTCTATACACTATCTGTGTTTTCCTTAGTGCTATGGCCATTGATTTTGAACATTATATTTGAAATAAATTGTTGAGTATTATGGTTCTTACACTGCATATCAAGCACATTTCTCTTTTTGTCCTACTTTTTAACCATTCCAATACAGTATGTGGGTATTTGGTGTCAAAGCAAATGGAGTTTGGAGATATATGTGGGTTTAATGTGGGTTTAATTCTGTATTAACTTATCTTGGTTTCCTTTTTCTTCTCAGGTATAACAACAGTGCTGACCATGTCAACCATCATTACCGGAGTGAACGCCTCCATGCCCCGAGTATCATACATTAAAGCTGTTGATATATACCTGTGGGTTAGTTTTGTGTTTGTTTTTCTATCGGTGTTGGAATATGCTGCTGTCAATTACTTGACTACAGTGCAAGAGAGAAAAGAGAGGAAGATGAGAGAAAAGGTAAGAAAACTGGACATATCATCTAACAGATGTTTTGCCATTAAAATTTTGGTTTGGTTGTTATGAACACAGTTCTGTGAAAACTTAATTAAATGTGCAATGACTTAATAATATGTAGAGAATGCAAAAGACTCCCTTTGTTGTGAATCTGAAAGTGAATTCTGGTAAGGTGTCTTCCTTGACATACCTCAATTGCCAAAATACTTACAAAGTTCAACCTCAATCAATGAACAACAGTGATGATTTCATCCTAGCGCTGTCATGGCTTCTACTGTTGACACAAATTCAGCATTTTAAAGCCACAGAATACCTGAGCATTACATATAACTATGTGTGGATTAAGTAAAACTGAAAGGAAATCCTGGACATCTTGTATATAATACTTTTATACTTTATACGTGTAGTTGAATAAATTGTCTTTATTAAACTAGTATTTGGGGATGCCTTTAATTATACATACATATCAGTTATGGCTGGTGGTCAAAATTTTGGCCATGATTGATTGATTGATCAATCAAAGCGGTGATCCACTGGCACTACACCCCCCCCCCCCCCCCGCCACTGATCTGGACCTTATAACAGTCTAAACAGGGAGACAGGATGGTGTTTGAAAAAGGGGATTGCAAACGCATGCTAGACCCCTCCTTTGGAAAGAAAACATGCCATTGTCACTTGTTGGTACCACTTTCAGGAATTTCTTATCTTGCTGTCTGTTACACTGTTCACCTGCTCTTCTTACAGTCCCAGCCAGTGACTACATTCTCACACACACACGCAGTGGTATGCACATTTGTGCAATGCAGTGCCATCTATTCTGAATGGCTTCCTAACGTGTGACTCTTCCTAAAATGTAGCTTAGAGGCGGCTTGATTTGCCTTTTGGTTCATATTTGCAGCCAGCATTTTAACCATTTCTTTGCTGAAAGACTGGATTGTTGTAGAATCATACCCTCTGCGTGAGACTGGCACTACACCCCCCGACCCCCCCCCCGCACGGCGATCAATCCACCTGCACTACACCCCAGACCCCCCTCACGCTGGATAGGGAGCGCTCCTCTCACACTACCGCCCAACCCCCCCGTGATCCATAGCCTTACCTTATACTGCGGGAGAGGTCTGGAAGGAAGACGAGGAGGCGGTGCACTGCTGTCCTGAATCCGGCGGAGGGCTCCGAGAAGAGACTTCTGCTGCCCCAGGGCCGATGCTTCTTCTCGCGGCAGAACAGGAGGCAGGCCCTGAGACCCGTCCTAAGACTCCCGGCCAATCGGGTCTCAGGAGTCACTTCCTAATTGGCGGGGAGGAGAAGCAGGAAGACATAAGCAAATATTAATTTGCTAATGTCACACAAGTGGGTGGGCTCGGGGCGCAGTGCCCCTTTTTGAAGCCAATTAGAGCCTCTGGCTCTAATCACGTGCTTCAAAGAAAAAAACCCACATTGAAATCTATGCACCCCACATGTAGATTAGGGGAGCGGATGCATGGATGGGGGGGCGCCCCTGTGCCCCTAATGGATGGGCAGCCACTGATACATATCTTAATAGAAGCCCCTTTTGGAGTATTTCAAAATTAGACAACAAATGTTTTTTAAAGTAAAAATGGTTTATTTTTAAACTGACAGTCATTGTCATCCTCCTTCTGAAACCTCTGGTATGCATACACAGACAGGTTGATTTGCTAAAAGCTAATAGAATGTTCACTATGAAAGCAAAGTTGAATTTGCATACTAAATTGCATACTAAATGCAGCAAAATTTCACTTTGCAAAGAATACCCAATCACATGCAGGGAAAAGAGAGAAAAAACTGTATTTGCTTGCACAGGATTGGAGCAGAGATTCACCTCATTCACTAAGGTATAGTGAAAACTCCCTTGCAAAGTGCAACTTCCTTTTCAAAGCAAATGGTCTATTGGTAAATCAACCCCAGTATGTTCCAGCTTAGTGACTCAGAAAAAAATGAATGCTTTGAAAATTAGCAGTGGCAGCTGGCAGCATAGATACTTCACAAAGTACAGGTTCACTTTAACCCCTTTTCATTGGCAATCCCTATATTAACATTGCTTAGCATGGCATCTGTGCTGAGAGTATGTAAATAAACATCCTTCCTTTGAGAACTAGCAGCGGACACTTTGCACTGCTGCTAGCTATCAAACTCAGATGTCACTGCCAAGCTGAAATCCCCACAAACAATTTGGAACCAATCATAGTGTTTCCCAATTATGTGATCACTATGACATACTAATTACATGTAGGCTAAAGGCTAAATTTACAAAATAATAACTGAGCCTGCCAATGGCACTGCAGTATGCCAGGTGGCAGTGTGCATTTGTTAAATAGAATTACAGTATTAAAAAAAAGTAATTTCTTTTTTTACAGCTTTGCACATTTGTGAACTTATTTAAAAAAAAAAACAGAACACAGTCTATATTAAAACAGTATACCAAAAACGTATATGTCCTTAAAATATTTAAAAAAAACATATTTAGGTATGTAAATAAGTCATAGAGTTGTCGTAAAGTTAACAAACACATGCCAAGGCTACTAAATTTAGCCTAGGCATCTGGGCATCAGTGACCACTGGTAATGAAAGGGTTAAAAAAAAAACTACTAGGCTGTTCCAACTAGAAGTTAGGTATAGTTTTACTGCATCTCTGGATGAAATAAATGTCTAAAATCCAATAATGGGAGGAGTCAAGGGGATAATTCGGATGAGGTTTAAAGCGGTATTAAACGCCAAAACAAAAATTTTATATATTGCAGTTTGCCAATCCTTAAATGTGGTGGCTGCATTTGTTTTCTTTTTTAGGCTTTTTTTCCCTCTGTTTTCCCAACTTGATTTGGCCAGTAACACACCTCCTGTATTAGAGTGCCCCCACTCTGGATGAAGTTGCACAGGGGGCGCATTTGAGCAGCATTGTTAATCTGGGGGAGGGGAGATTTAAATATATTAGATAAATATAAATATCTGAATATACTAGCAGATATATAATAGATACACTAACAAATTGAAGCTGAACTCCAGCTCAAACTTTATAAGCATTTACAACAACAGTTATTTCCTTTTGGGATAAAGGATTTTCATAAATAAATAAAAGCTGATCATTGTAAGCACTCGTATCAGTGGTAAATGGTTTGTATCATCCCTGTAACTATTACATCTACAAGAGAGCTTGTTCTGCCCTTTCCTCCAGGATGTGCCTTCTCTTGCAGTAATCAGTCCCAGGCAAAGATAGAGATCGTATATCTGATCATGTCCTACACCCACTGGTCTTCCTCCTTCTTCATCCTTCATCCTGTCCTCCCACCCAGCATTACCTCAATCCTCATTCCCTCAATTTCCCCCTCTGCCAACTCTACTGACAACTTAGCTTCTTCCTCTGCCTGCCACATGAATATCAGTGATCAGTACAAGGCAATGTGATGAAGAGCCCAAATACACCAATCATGTCCCGCACTCATCAGTCTTCCACTTCCCAGAACGTGATCTGAGTCCCCCTTCTTCTCTCCATTCACATCTCCCTGATCCTCCTCCCCAGATTCACTCTACTCCATCCTCCATTCTGCCAACTTTCCTAAGAGCCCAGCTTCTTCCTTTGCCTGCCACATGACTGACGGGTCTGGGCCTCCCTGCTCACCCGATGGGGCCAGAACCCACTATGGTAGGACTGGATGTACCCCCCTATTGTCAACCCTGGCCTCACTGCTACTTAAACCTCTAAGCCATGGCCAAGGGTGGTTTCTACGTGAGAGAGAAGCACTGACTGGTTGGCCTCGCATGTGAATTTTTAGCATGTACTTATGCATTTGTTTTATGTTGTGTCTTTAATTTCATTGCTGAAAATGATTATCTGTAATGGATGTTATCCAATTCTGCGCTGTGGATTAGCTTGGGGCATAGATTTGTGGAAAAACGAAAATAAACGCTTTGATATTAGTGTGTGCTTACAGATGCTCTACTATATTTTCAGCAATATTTGTAAACATCTCAGTTATATCATTTCCCAAATTGACCTTACATGCTGGCATAGTTAATATGTTTCACATATAAAAAAAAACTTTGCATAAGAAAATATTTTAATCAAATGTGTAATTAAAAAGTTACAAACACAGAAATGAATTTTATTATGAATCTTAATTAAGGTCACTATGTCCTTTGTTACAATTTAAGTTCCTTATTTTTAAATTATAATTTTTTTTTCCAATTCAAAGTTAATTAGCTGCTTTATATGCTTCAAGCATGCAGAAATGCAATGAGCTGTGTAAATAACTTTCTTGTTTATAAACTCACAATAGTAAGGCACAGCTAATCAGAGTTCCCTGTCTCCTTTTCAGTTTCCCTGTACATGTGGGATGTCTCACACAAAGACAATGATGCTGGATGGAATGTATGGTGACCCTGACACCAACAGTTTGGCTGGATACACTAAAACTCAGATTGCCACGGAAGACGTAGAGAAACAGGACAAAATGGTGGTGCATTTGACCTTGAGTCCAAATTCTAGTACCGCCAGGAAAAAAGCCCGTAAGGGCCACGTTGGCTTGCGGCTAATGCAGAATACCCACGCAATTGACACATATTCAAGGATGATCTTTCCAGGGTCCTTTATCTTTTTTAACTTGATATATTGGTCTGTGTTTTGTTAAGAATTGTAGTGAAGGACTCTCTTCACATTTAAGATTCTTTCACCATGTGAATAATGGGAATGTGGGATCTAGACTAAATGCCTTTACTATTTTATAATTGCTAATTATGATGTTATCTTTTAAAAGAACAAATACCTCAATAAAATGGCAGGTATGTTACTTTACTACTATTAGATAAAAAGGCCCTAATGCAATTTCATTTACATTTACAATTTTTGACTGGAATGATTTTTTGAATTTTTACATTTGCTGTTAGAATATGTATGTATTACTGGCGTCTGTATTGAACATAATCAACAAAGGAACCCTGTGGAGACAAATTTCTAGACCACCAATTCAATAAATTCTTACAAACACTTAATCACTGTGTATAGACCAGGCCAGGACTGGCCAAAGGGCTCTCTGGACATTTGCCCAGGTGGCCGGGGCCTCAAGTCCCAGGGCAGGGACAAGGGGTGGGAAGAGAGGGAACGTGCCCCGGGCGCAGCTGGTGTAATGTAGAGGGAGGTGTGCCAGTAGCATTGCTAGCGCAGGGCATCTAGCCCTGCTTCAATCATCAGCACCCACATTATCCCGTACTGTGTGTCATGCTAGTCAAACAGAGTTTGGGAAGCTTCTCCTAGGTGCTTCCTTGACTCTGATGTCTGATGTGCCCCATTAGAGAAGATGGTGAGGAGCCTGGAAGGACAAACCTCTCCCACCCCGGCATTGAGTTGCGATTTATACCCAGTCTGAGAGCTGTGTATGGAGGAAATGGCAGGGCCTATAACGACAGGCGAAGTGGCCTATAGATATACAGTATATCTCTAGACTATTTTACATATCTTGGCTCAAACATCAAACTTCCTACCCAAATGGCATCCTGAAGAAATGTTAGAAACAAGTTGCTCCTCTTAATGCCAATCAGGCAAAGATATTTGCTGCTTGACACCAAATTTATATTAAATATCAAGAGAGCAGTTAGGGTTTTAGGAAGAATGTCTTCTAATTCATACCTTTCCAGCAGCGAGCAGTGCCCAGATCTACATGTCAATAAACGGGGGAAGCACTTCTTGTGTAAAGGGTTCCTTATATCTTACATGGCCCAGCTGTGTAAAGTGGTAATTCAATAACTGAAAAAAATCTGTACTTCTGGATTTCCGGCTGCTACAGATGTCACCTGCCGGATGGTGTAAAAATCTCAGTGGGGGTGGAAGGCAAGCTGTTAGAATCACCCAGAAATGAAAGATGTGTGTGAGTGATTCAACCTACCAGCATGCATCCAAGAATAAAGAGGGTCGTTTATTTCGTTTCTAGACAGTTGAGTTTAGAAGCATTTTTTGGAAAGCAAAAAAATGCGTTCAGGACGGATGTTCAGAGGCATTTGAAATGAGAAATGCCTGTAACAGCTTGTAAATGCTGCTAAACGTGGTAACTCCCATGTTTCGTTTACAGGCGTTTTTAATGGAGAAACATTTATGACTATTTTCAGTGTAAAAAACGCTTCTGAATGCAAACGCGGCTAAGCGCGTCATGTAAATTTGGCACAACAGATTTTTTTAAATGTCGGTTACTATCTGTCAAGTTAAATCGTTCAGGAGAGGTTTTAAAACGTCCCGTGTACATGAAGCCTAAGAAATTGTGCTAGGTTGCCATAGATGCATGTGCAAAGCCAGGAGTCACTACCTGTTAGTCATCTGTTCAGAAAAAAAAGTCTTTCTCCCATGAGATCTTGCAGCTTACACACAAGAGCTCCCTGGAATTCATCTATTACAGGTACTTATATAGCACTGCCAATGTACATATGTATTGTATATTCACATCAGTCCCTGTCCTCAAGGAGCTTAAAGTGGGGGTTCACCCACACCGCCAAAAAAAAAAAAAAAATATTAAAAGCCAGCAGCTACAAATACTGCAGCTGCTGACTTTTAATACATGGCCACTTACCTGTCCCAGGGTCCAGCGATGTCGGCAAGGGACGCCGAGAACCCGCTCGGTTCTCGGCAGCTGCCGCCGCCATCCTAGGTGAGGGAATCAGGAAGTGAAGTGTTGCGGCTTCACTTACCGGTTCCCTACTGCGCATGCACGAGTCGCGCTGCGCGTCCCTAGTGGTCCCCGCTCTCTCCTGGGAGCTGTGTGTTCCCAGCAGACAGCGTGGTCGGGACGGGAAGAGGCATAGACTCCCATGGGAGTCTATGCCGGAAGTGGGTGCAAATACCTGTCTTAGACAGGTATCTGCACCCCCCTCCCCCCTGAAAGGTGCCAAATGTGACACCGGAGGGGGGGAGGGTTCCGAAAAGCGGAAGTTCCATTTTTGTGTGGAACTCCGCTTTAAACTCAAAAGTCCCTAACTCACATATACTAGGGCTAATTTGCATGTCTTTGGAATGTGGGAGAAAACCCACGTAGGCACAGGGAGAACATGCAAACTCCAGGCATGTAGTGCTGTGGTTGGAATTTAAACCAACAAACCCTAGTGCTGCCAGGCAGAAGTGCTAACCACTTAGCCACTGTGCTGCAGACTTGAATGTGTTTTTAGTTCTGCCTGCAGAGCTGCATACACCTGTGCTTTTTAGGTTTTGGAAGGATAGGTCATCTTTAATGCAGTGCACTGGTAAAATTAAAATCATGTACAGAGAGATTTTGAACTGGGAAAAAAATGTTTTGTTTTCTCTGTGAGTACCTCACTAAATAGTGTTGAGTTTATCTGAAAAAAATAATAAAAATTACTTTCTTTCACAGATGCTAGAGGTATTGTAGTTGGTAATGGTGGGTAAAATGATAAAAAGTCTAATTGCTTTCATAAGCTAACGTGATTATTTGTATACAGCAATATAAATGATTATATATGTAATAGCATGGCATAAATACAAATACAGAAATGTAATTATACTTGACACGCATTTGCTTTCATTAGTATATAATTTCCTGGAAATGCAAAGCTAATCAACACGAGAGACATTGTTATTAATGCACATTGATTACTGATTGCTATGGATTGAACCTGAAAGATATGGACTGAATTTTAATATTTTCCAGTTTATTATTATTCTGCTGAAATTGTAATCGTAGGGCCTTGAATTATCCCAACTAACCAGCATAATGCTCATGGGTACACCATATGGTGTCTAAAGCATTTAAAAACCATGCAGCACAATAATTTCATAATGTTAGCTGTTGTTTTGTCAAGTTTAAGGTTGGGTTTGACAGCTATACAGAACCAAGTTAGAACCACCATTGACAATTCACAACAAAAGGACTGCTACCACACAGATATTTTCAGCATAGTACAATATGCGGTAGATATACTGTACATTCATAAAACCCGTCTGGTCACATGATCAGAGAGATTGCCAAGAAGCAGTGTTAGTTGTTGTGTTTTTCAAGACCCATCATATCTATCTCCATTGTTGGAATACACCTTTATTGCAGCACAACTAAAAGAATACATAGCAGCTTTAAAGTGTATTTTTTTTTTTGTTTGTTTTTGGAGTGAGTGGAGAGGGATTGGAACCCTTGTCAGTTTTCTTTGCTGTCTGTGTCCCCGTTAAGGAGATTCACCCTCTCTATTTGTCCCGTTTACCATTGTCATTGACAGTAAAGAAAATCCCACATTTTGGGTTGTCCCCAAAAAAGTAATAGTAATAGTAATCCTCCAATGGGAACAGTCCCCTAGTTCTTCCTAGTTCTAGTGACCTGGGGGTCTCTAAGGGATTTCCTTAATTTGAAGGGTTTTCCTCTCACTTCCTATTTGGCCATGAGACAGGAAGTAAAAGGAAAACCCCAAGATGGGACATAGATGGTGAAAAAAATATATGACAGGGGTTATAACCCTCTCTTGCTCTATCCAAAATGAAAAAAAAAAATGTTTTGCCTATAGCTCTACTTTAAGCTTGGGTGGATATTTCCACCACGAAATTCACATTTTATATGACCCTATAATATTCATGAGATAACTATGTTCCTTCATTCCGGTCACAAATTCACCTTCTCCAGCTATTATGTTCCAAAAGTCACTTGTGTTACCTATACAAGTTACCAGTTGCTGGGAAGAGCACACTTGGCTATTTCCTTTAGCTCACTCATGAAGGTCATTGCAAGCTCTTGCAGAATACAGGAACATGAGTGACATATTTGTGTGGGAGAGGAAGCACAAAGGATGCTTCTAGTGATATTGTGCAATAGTACACCCCTGGGAAAGCAATTAGGCATCATAAATCCATTGCATTCAGTATTTTAAAAAAGGAAATCAGAGTCTTGCAGCAGTAATACAAATTAAAATGCAAGATTTCAATTCTGTCAAGAAGAGTAAAAAAAATAAAAAATAAAAATAAAAAAGTGCCGCACAGAGATTCTAGACAAATAGCATTAACCGAGATTTGTAAATTTTATTATATATATTATGCAGTGTATAAAACGCTTCAGATCTAAAACTAAATGGCATAGCAACTTTTTAATTGACATATTACACTTTCATCTGGTTAATTTATATCTATATGTATGTACAATTATATGTATATATATATATATATATTATATATGTATATAAAAGTCAGACCTAACAGATCAACAATGTAAATAAAGTGTACATGACTTTTTCTATGTATATGCTACGATTGATGACAGTAATTGCAGTATACAAACCTAGACCTTGCTTCATGAACAAATTTCTTTATGTACTAAACCTTTTTTTTAATAAGATATATATTATTGGTTATAAGAAGACATAATCAGTAAATATATTAAGTGCTTTTTACTGAATAATGTCTAGATGTCACACTTTGCTCTTCAATTATATCAGTAATGTTATTGGAACTTTTTTTTATTCTTTTTTTTTCATGTAAAGTATATATATTTAGAATGCTGCTCAATAAAATGCTACATAACTATCCAAATACATATATGTCATCATTAATGTCAAAAACATAAAGTATTACATTAGCCTTGCATACCAGCACCAAAATGGGCTTGGGTCACTTAATGGTGGTAGACTAAGTGGTAGAAATGTGTTAACACCTTTTTCCATTTTCAGTAATGAGTCAATTCTAAATCACCAGCAGGTTTCTTACAGCATTTGGAGACTTGAGTGTCGAGATTACCTTGCTCTTTCCTCCTAGAGGCAGCAATTGCTCTAATTTACAGTCTTATTTTTAAAGCTAAAGCAAGGGGGTTTCGTACATCTTGCTATGTTATCTATCATATAATAACACACATATATATATATATATATATATATATATATATATATATAAAAATATAAACCAAATGAAAAAACAAAGCGGATTTTTCTTATAATGACTTATAATAGCTTGTATTGGCTAGTGGGTAGATTTGGGAACTCAAATTTCATAATTTCCAGTGGAGAGATAAAAGAAACCAGCATTATGAATAACTTCACTTGCAGGTCCTCAAAAACAGAAGCCAGTCTTATAATAAAAATGCTATTACCAAGAAATTTCCAGGATGATATATAAAAATGAACTTGAACTTTAAAGATTCCCCTAAAAAGGCTGAACAGTTTGAGAAAGGAAATTGTGGGGTCATACATACCTTTCTAAAGTATTAGGACTCATTCACACTAGGAACTGCATGTGAATTGCACAGGAACGCTGTTCAGTTCCTGTGCGATTCACATGCAGTTCTAAACAGTGCGATTTCAGCCCATTTACTTTGAATGGGCTGTAATCGCATTGCACCAAAAGTAGTGCATGCACTACTTTTTGAAATGCACAGCAACCACATCGCCTGCTACATTAGTACCACGTGATCCGGTGTGGGCTTCTGCAACCTGAGTTTGGGGTGTCCTTAACTTTGAACTGTCCCCCACAGCAGATCACAAGGGCAGTGCAATTGGAATGCAGTGTGGGAAGCCGCACGGAAATGTGGCTCTCCCACACTGCATTCTAGTGTGAATGGACCCTTACTAGTAAAAACTGTTACCCCCGCTAACACAAATAAATTGAACTGTAACATAACACAGACCTAAACAACTGCAGTCAAAAATGCTTGGGAATATGTCCTTGGGCATGCCATACCTGCCCACTGTGAATTCATGACATTCATTTATAGAGATTAAAGTGGAACTAAACCCATCGATTTAACTGGTGCTTGTGTTCTCAAACTATGTCATTAATGGCTGGTTTCATAACTGATCACATGACAACTGCAAATCAAACAAACAGAGGATAATAAGTATGAAACAATGTCGCGCTACTAGTGATAAAACTTAAAAGTAGGTAAAAAATAGTAAAGCAGCTAGCATAAACAGTATAGTAAACTGCACAAACAAGTGAAAAGATAAAAAATGCAGCACTAGTGTGTAACAAAGTGCGAAAGTGAAGTATCACCTCACGTGCAAATATAAAGCTGATAGTAACTTGTAGGTCAGATATCAATGTGAACAATATACAACAACAAAAGGACAAACAAATCAGGAAAGTCTGTCACATGTAGGTGAAAATGTCCATGTAAAAAAAAAAGTTTTTTTACTTTATTTAGCAAAGCATTAAAAGAAAACCAAGTGGTGATTAAATAGCACCAAAAGAAAGCTCTATTTGTGTAAAAAAAAAAAAAAATGATACAAAATGTCATATGGATACAGTGTTGCATGACCGCGCAATTGTCATTTAGAGTCCGACAGCACTGAAAGCTGAAAATTGGCCTGGGCAGGAAGGGGGTGAAAGTGCCCTGTATTGAAGTGGTTAAATAGAGACAATAGAAATCAAGGTACACACCCTCACAGGCCTTTGTCAAGCTGGAGCAGGTGGACATTAACTGCATTCATTGGCAACAGTGGTTTGGGCAACCATCTAGGAAATTATCCAGGGAGGAATGGACAGCTCCTAAAGCAGAGTTCCACCCAAAAGTGGAACATATGCTTTAGGCACTCCTCGCCCCCTTACATGTCACATTTGGCATGTCATTTATTTTGGGGGGGGGAGTGGGTACCTGGTTTTGACAGGTACTTCCTGTCCAACTTCCTCCTTCCGTCGCTTGGCCGCCTAGGCGACGCCTCCTCTCCCCCTAGGCGGCCCTTCTCTCTCTGCAATCTTCTGGGACACGTCACAGGTCCCAGAAGATTGCCTGGCCACTAGGAGAGCGCAGCGCGACTCGCGCATGCGCAGTGCGAACCCGGCTGGGAAGCTGCAAGCTGTCAAAGCTGGGTGCTGACACTTGCAATGACGGTGCCGCAGAGAGGAGCGGGAGAGAAGTGAGACTTCGGGCAGCCGCATCACTGGACCATGGGACAGGTGAGTGTCTGTTTATTTAAAGTCAGCAGCTACACTTTTTGTAGCTGCTGACATTTAATAAACTGAAAAACAAAGTGAAACTCCGCTTTGAAAAATTTTGTGAAAACAATTATTTAGTCTTTAACTGCTTCCCGACCGCCTCACGCAGATATACTGCGGCAGAAGGGCACGTACAGGCAGATTAACCGGGAGCTCTGTGACCCTGAAGTCCGCGGGCATACCCGCGATCGTCTCACGGTGCGGAAGAACGGGGAGATGCTAATGTAAACAATTGATCACCGTATTAATGCCAATGGTCCCAAAAATGTGTCAAAATTGTCCGATGTGTCCGCCATAATCTCGCAGTCAAGATAAAAATCGCTGATCGCCGCCATTACTAGTAAAAAAAAAAAAACTATCAATAAAAATGCTATGAAACTATGCCTTTGCGCAAACCAATCAATAAACGCTTATTGCGATTTTTTTTTACCAAAAATATTTAGAAGAATACGTATCGGCCTAAAGTGAGGAAAAAAAATGTTTTATATATTTTTTGGGGATAATAATTATAGCAAAAAGTAAAAAATAATTTTTTTTCTTCAAAATTGTTGTTTTTTTGTTTATAGCGCAAAAAATAAAAACCGCAGAGGTGATCAAATACCACCAAAAAAAAGCTCTATTTGTGGGAAAGAAAGGACGTCAATTTTGTTTGGGAGCCACGTCGCACAACCGCGTAATTGTCAGTTAAAATGATGCAGTGCCGAATCACAAAAAGTGCTCTGGTCAGGAAGGGGGTAAATTCTTCTGGGGCTGAAGTGGTTAACGCTTTTATTGCCACTGCCGTAAATACGGCAGCATTGGCTTTGGAAGGGTTTACACACACACTCCCAGTAGATGCATGTCATTTCTGGCAACACAATAGCTCATAGTTATGGTTCACTGTAATAGAGGAAATCAAATATCCACCACAAAGGAGGGACCTGCCTTGGTTAATACTCCAGAGGGGATTATACTGGATTTAAAAGAACCCTTTGGTTCATACCATAGGGTATGAATGTAGAATGTGACTTCACAGTAGATCTGTGATCTGGTTTGACTCCACCTTAAAATGGCCATACGCTGTACAATCGGATTGTACAGTCTTCTTTAGATCCACTTGTAGCGGTACCCCCATAGGGGCTGCTGGATATTGTGGTCCCACCTGTCACTGCTGCCCAGCCCAGCATTCACTCCACATTCACTCCTGAGACAATGAACAGATTGGTACCTTGTTTTGTTGATTTATTGAAGGGAATTTAACTTGGATGGGCAGGGGAATTATGAGATGCCCAGAAATAAATTGATGAATTGCTTAGGACCTCCATTTACACTATACTCCAGTCTCCTCCAGCACAACACTGGAATCACCAGAATGGGGAGTGCCCTCAAAGGCCCCGACAACCTAGTGTTCCATCTCCAGTTCTTCCACCAGACAACTCCTTCCCAGCTGGGCTGACCCTGGGTATATCGAGGAGGCCTGCCCCCTACCAATCCTAATGGGCATTGGTCAGGGCTTCCTGAGACACCTCAGACAGCTCCACCTCTCTTCCCCTCCTCTCTTCAAGAATCATCTAGAAGCCAGAGGGAGGTAACCGAAAGATGATGTTATCTGTGAGTCACCAACCTACTCTGAGCCACACCCAGCCCACACAGATCAAAACAAACAGGCCTAGTTCCAGCTAGGCCTGCCTAAATTTACCTGCACTCACCAAACATCTCACCTCTAGCACCTACCTAAGTAGAGGGTGCTACACACTTTAAATTGTATAGTTCACAGGCTTGCCTAATGAGTTGCTAATTAATAGGATTGTATAGGTTAGTCCACATAATGCATGGTTTGTATGAATCTGTGGGGGATTGTGCAAAGATTGTGTGGTCTGCTTGTATAGTGTATGATATACTTTAGAGTTCAGTTTCTCTCTGCTGTAAAGGCAAGAGGTTCTTGAGAAAGGGGTGCCTACATCCCTGAAATTTTCGGTTCCTTCTCTTCCTCTCTCTTATCATCAGAATCTGGTGCTGCTTTTCTTCTCATTATTCAATTCCAAGTATGAATTCCCATATATATTTCTGAGCATCAGTAGCTATTTGACTAAGTAATTTTACTTAACCGCTTAAGGACCGCCCCACATACATTTACTGCAGCAGGGCGGCCCTTGAGCGCAAAATCACGTACATGTACGCGGTTTCTTCTTCCAGGTCTGGAGCACGATGTCTGCCAGGAACCTGGCGATCAGTCGTAGGAAGGCAGAACGGCGGTCTGCCTATGTAAACAAGGCAGATCCATGTTCTGCTACTAAGAAAGACAGAGATCATGTGTTTCTGCTAAGCAGGAACACGGATCTCTGTCTTTCTTCCGTTAAGCCATCCCCCACACAGTTAGAAAACACTCCCAGGGAACACAGTTAACCCTTTGATCCCCCCTGATGTTAACCCCTTCCCTGTCAGTGTCATTTATACAGTGATAGTGCATTTTTTTTTTTAGCACTGATCACTGTATTGGTGTCACTGGTCCCCAAAAAGTGTCCGCTGCAATGTCGCAGTCCCGCTAAACATCACTGATCGCCGCCATTACTATTAAAAACAATTAAAAAATTAAAAGTCCATAAATCTACACTATAGTTTGTAGACGCTATAACTGTTCAACTGCGCAAACCAATCAATATCAATATACACTTATTGGGATTTTTTTTTACCAAAAACATGTAGCAGAATACATATTGGCCTAAATTGATGAAGAAATTCAATAAAAAAAAATTATTGGCTCTGTTTTATAGCAGAAAGTAAAAAATATTGTTTTTTTTTTTCAAAATTGATGGTCTTTTTTTGTTTATAGCGCAAAAAGAATTTAAAACCACAGAGGTGAAATACCACCAAAAGAAAGCTCTATTTGTGGGAAAAAAAGGACATCAATGTTATTTGCAGCATCGCACGACTGTGCAATTGTCAGTTAAAGCAATGCAGTGCCGTATCGCAAAAAATGGCCTGGTCAGGAAGGGGGGGGGTAAACCTTCCCGAGCTAAAGTGGTTGTAAACCTCGGTCATGTAATCTGAGCAAAGCACATATATCTGTAGTGTTTACATATCTCTCTCTGAAGCTCTACGTGTTGTTTCTCTCTGGTGCGTATTCCTCTGTTATCAGCATGAGTCACGTCTGAGAAGTTTTCCCGACACATGAAATAAAATTGTGTCGGTGATGGAGATAAGCACAGAGCTTGTCTATTAACAACACAGTTCTGCTGTGTGAAAGGAGGTGTGTTCCTTTCCTCCAATCAGCTCTAACACACTGTTACTGCAGCCTCTCTGCCCCCTCCTCTGTGCTCCTGACAGATGAAGAAAGATTTGCTGCCCTTTTGAAGTAGTGTAGAGAGGAGAAGACAGCAGATAGACAAGTAAAACCTATGTAGGAGGATTTGTTTCATCTCTGTGTATCACCTGAGGCTGTTCACTTCACTTGGTATATGTGAGGGTTTACTTCCACTTTGAGTACATCATGTATTCTTTTTGGTTATAGATTCAAACTAACAGTGGAACAAATACCTTTAAACCAAAATGTATATGAAAATACCCAGCACTTTATCCTCCCTCAAAATACCAAAGTACATTTTACATACTTTAAATGCAAATAACAATAAAAAAATGAAACACCGTGAAAAATAAAATAAAATAGAATAAAATAAAATAAAATAAAATAAATGAGAAAACTTTTTTGTGTTCACCAAATCCCTACGACAGCAAATCTTAGTGCATATAACATATAAATACATAAATATAATGGTATAATACATGCCAAAAATATGTGGATATACTATAAATGTGTATACATAAAAAAATCTTTTTATAAATATTAAATAAAGTTGTGACATTATCTGCCTGTCTCTCCACCTCAGCTGGTCAGAGGATCCCTTGCACTCATTGATAAAAGTACAGTCCGACTCAATTATGGGAATTTATCTTTGTTTAGCTCCACATATCATGTCTTGCTAGCAGAATACCAGTAAGTGTACGTTGTATCCTAACGTAAGTGCTACACATAGGGGTTGATTTAATAAAGGCAAATAGGCTTTAAAAGAGAATTTGTCCCAGAGGTTAGCGAATGACTGACTCTCAACTTCCAATGATGTGCATGAAAAAATGCTGTCTTTTTTATTTTCCTTGATTGGGTATTCTTGTCAAATTTGAACTTCATCCCATTCAGTAAGCTCTGGAGCAAATTCCCTTATAAAGTGAATAACTTAATTGCCTTTAGTAAATCAACTCTGTAGACTCTGTAAAAACACAATGCCTGCAGTCACAAAGTGGTGTGAGTTTACAAAGAAAATTATTGTTAAAAGTCAGAAATTCATTCCAAGATCATCTGTATTTTGCATTTGCAGTGTCCATGTCATTAGAATAAAATGTTTTGGTGAACTAGTATTATACATTTTACTATAAGGATAAATTATACTCTGTGCATTTATACCAATTTTCTAAAATTGTTTACACTCTTACATGGATTTATATCGGCTTGTAGAAATTCTTACAATTGGCGGGACCCCTTTTTACATGTGTATGAAAAAATTATAATTAATGAATCACAGCAAAAAGTATGAGGCTTTCGGTGTTTAACCAGTTCTGGACACTGGCCCAAAAACATACACAGGGCATATGTAGTATGCCCTGTCCTTTCCCACACAAGATTAAAAATAACATTTGTATCTACTCTGTTTCATTCATCAGCAGATCAAAAGGATGACCTTCAATCTGCTTATGATGTTATTTAAAGCAGCCTGACAAATAAAAAAACAACAACAATTTAATAACATCTGTTCCTATTTTACCCCTTTTAACTTTTAGTTTATACTAATCAGTCCTAGTCAACCCCTTCTCCATAAATGTTTTCTTGTCACTTTTTTATTGTTTATTTTTCTAACCATTAATACTTACATTTTCTTCTGTTTTTATTTGTTTTATTGGTTACTTTTTTGCATCACAATACATATATTTAATATTTAAATAATAACAGTTAGTATCATAAATTTAGTGTAATTTATTTCCAAAAAAATTATTTGAGTTTCATAGATGTCAATACAATAGCACAGTTGTTATTTAGATTGTAAATAAACATCGAGACAGGTCACTGAACAGCCCCATCTTAACCAGGAGGACAAATGAAAAGAACATAAACATCAAATGAGGAAGAACATATGGGCAATGTCGTTCACCTTTAGAAAATTAGGTAGTTAATTCCCATAATATACCCTGTATACTCGTATAGGTGAGGATTTTCACAACTGAGACCCATAATAATATCCTAGGGGTGTGAGAAGGGTATAACTCACCAACGCCATATTAATGTACACAAGAAAACATAAATTGCCCGTGGGGCTTTATATACGAGGCGCAACACACTCAATTGTAAAATCAACAAAGTAAAGATTTATTGGTAAATACAATTTCAACAGATGAACAGTAACATAATGCCATGTAGTTAAGCAGATTGGTCCATGTATACATAATAATTCCGTAGCCAGGTACAGTGTTACAAAGATCAATCAATAATAGGTGTGAACTTGCATCTATGTGACCCGACGCATTTCGTGACATTACGTCACTTCCTCAGGGGTTGATGCACACACAATTGTCTAAAAAGTAGAAAAAGTTTAGGAATATATGACATACATAATAAGACGTATTCTGTTAATGCAAACATTATCAACCAAGGGGGGACCCATACTTACAAATCTGCAAAACATCACATGCTCGTGACCTAATGGTGGTCCCTTGGAAATGTCTGACCCGGGAACTGTGGGTGTGAGATTCGAAGGCCCAATTGTGCAAACAGGACAAGATGGAATGGCTAGCATGGAGAACAATCCAATAAGTCCTTCCCCGTGATAGCTGTGAAAAATATGTCTATGCGTTAGTATACATGACATAAAACTACCACTTATGTGTTGGCAATAAGGAAATGGTATGTGTGAAGGATGTGAGATGTATGTTTGTATACATACATAAAAAGTGTGCAAAAAATAATAGGGCATGCTAATGGGCATACACAGATGCCTGTGATCAATGTCTAAACCAGAAATCCTACAGTCTGATGTCAAAGTACAAAAGGGGAATTTTGTGTAATTTAAACAGGAGAAAATATAAATCAAAATGTGTAGTTTTTATCTATGGTAATGCTCATTGCTTTAACACTCATGGATAAAAGCAGAATTTTTATTTTTCTTTTTTTTTTTACTTTTTTGCCCATAAATTGCATAAAAATCATCTTTGCAGGACAATATCACCAACAGAAAGCCTTGTTGTCCTAAAAAGAATGATGCATGTCTTACTTTGTTATGTAAAGCAAGCCTTTCTTTTGCTGGAACACCCCAGTATTGAGTGCCGGCACCTCTGGGAAGTAGTGCTGTAGTACACAGTGATATAAAACAGGATGGATTCCCCAAATACCATGCACAGCACTCTCGAGATTCTGAAATTCTGCAGGAAATAATCAGATACTGCAGACACAATTTCTGCTTCTTGATTGGTCTAGGCATGCTCCCTTATCTGGATCGCTGAGATGCCTTGGAGATGCTGACTCGCACCGCTCACCAGGAACCAGAAAAATATGAAAACTTTTAGACCCCTTTCACACTGGAAGCATTTTTCAGGCATTTTAGAGCTAAAAATAGCGCCTGTAAAGCGCCTAAAAAAAGCCTCATCTGCAATCCCAGTGTGAAAGCCAGAGTACTTTCACACTGCGGCGCTGCGCTGACAGGACGTCAAAAAAAGTCCTGCAAGCAGCTTCCTTGAGGCGCTTTAGGATCGGTGTATAATTAATGGGCAGCGCCGTCCAAGCGCCTGCAAACGCCTGGGCAGTGGCGCTTTGCGGGTGCTTTTAACCCTTTATTTGACCACTAGCGGGGGTTAAAAGTGCCCCGCTCATGCCTGAAAAGCGCTGCAAAAACTAGCGCCGCTTTACCGCCGACGCCCGGGCGCTGGCAGTGAACCTCTCTGACACCCACTTGTCCCATCTGACTTAGGTGACATGAGACGGACTCTGAATCCCACCCTGTAACAACTACTTCCAGTTGGAATGGCAAATTGTTTTGGAGGCGAGGACAGTACTCTGTATGAGAGACCTTCATTATATTGAAAGGTCTCCTCCCCTAGTCAGTCCTATCCCCATACAGTTAGAACACACTGAGGGAACACAGTTAACCCCTTCCCTACCAGTGACATTTACACAGTAAGCAGTGCATTTTTACAGCACTGATCGCTGTATAAATGTCAATGGTCGCAGATCACCGCCATTACTAGTAAAAAAAAAAAATAATAATAAAAATGGCATAAATCTTTCCCATAGTTTGTAGACGCTATAACTTTTGCACAAATCAATCAATATACGCTTATTGCGATTTTTTTTACCAAAAATATGTAGAAGAATATATATTGGCCAAAACTGATGAAGAAATGTGTTTTTTGTAAAAAAAAAATTTGGGGATATTTATTAAAGCAAAAAGTAAAAAATATTGTTTTTTTTTTCAAAATTGTTGCTCTTTTTTTGTTTATAGCGCAAAAAATAAAAATCGCAGAGGTGATCAAATACTACCAAAAGAAAGTTCTATTTGTGGAAAAAAAAAAGGATGCAAATTTCGTTTGGGTGCAGCATTGCATGACTGCGCAATTGTCAGTTAAAGTGACGCAGTGCCAAATTGTAAAAAGTGCTCTGGTCAGGAAGGGGGTAAAATCTTCCGGGGCTGAAATGGTTGACTGGAGGAAATGGGTTTTGCTATTAGTATGGCTAAGGCCGGCTATACACAGTTTGAATCATTAAAGTGTAAGTAAACCCCCCTATCTTTTTTAGCCAAGAAAGCTGCCATCTTTACCTCTGTTTAATCTACAACTGCCATGATGTTGCACATGTGATCAGTTTAGACACCAGCCATTGGATGGCTTGAAAGTTTTTGGCTTTGTATAATTTTCTTATTCAATACTTTTTTTATTAACAAATTGTAGTACAATGCACATAAGCCAATGCAAGCACATTTACAAAAACATGTGAATTAGTAACTACTACATACTGCAATGGGTAATCGTAAGAAGAGTTTTCATTACCTTTTTGCCCCTTTCTTTCTTTATTCCCCCTCCCATCCCTCCCTTGTGTTAGACCTGTTCACTCCCCGCCCACTCCCACCCTACTCAAACAAAACCCCCCACCCCCCACCCCACTCAAGCAGAGAGTTTAGCAGGAAATGTTATCAGTCTGGCTAGTGCCTTATCACGAGTCTCTTTCCCCACGGCACCTTGCTTTTGTACTCCATGATCTCGCCTGCATAAGATACTTGTTCCTCTATATCTCAAGGGGAAACACCCATCCAGCCATGGTCTCCAAATCTTTACAAATTTATCATAGCTACCCCTTCTAGTATACGTTGTTTTTCCATCCACACTAATTTATTCATCACTTCGGACCACTCCTCCGGAGTTGGAGGTGTGGCAGAGAGCCACGCCTGGGCTATCAGTTTTCTTGCCTGGTAGAGGCACCTCCCTACAGCGATCCTAATATCGCTGCTCCCTATATTCTCCCCTGTCAGGCCCGGATGCATACCTTAGCCTCCAGTGATAGACTAATTTTCCACCTAGCTTCTATAGTCTTTACTATCACTCTCCAGTATCTTGCTAGCTTTGGGGACCGCCACATCATGTGTATAAGGTCGCCTGTGTCCAGACACCTGGGGCATTTATCATCTAGTCTATTACCAAATTTATGTAATCTTTTTGGGGTGTAGTAGGCTCTATGCAGTAGGAGGAGGTGCGAAGCCTGCTGCGACGGAGAGACAGACACCAGCGGACCAAACTCCAAAATCCTCCTCCACTGGTAATCTGTGATCTCCCCCACATCTGCCTCCCACCTCTCTCTAACTCCCATGGTCATCTGCGGGGCAAGTAATTTTTCAGACAATTGCTCGTATATCTTTGCTATCAGGCCTTTGGTACTATTTGTGCTAACATTATTTTCTAAAAAAGGAATCTTACACCATGCAGGCGGGTAGTTCTTAAATTGACTGCCCAGAGCATGCCTAACCTGCAGATAGCAATAGAATGTTGTTTTTGGGATTCCGTATTCGCTCCTAAGGTCAGTAAAGGATTTTAACATTTTCTTATCATCATATAACTGAGCCAGCCTACTTATTCCATGATGTTCCCAAGGCTTGTTTTTTCCCAAGGCCATCAGTTCGCACAAAAATTTATTATGCCATATAGGCGAGAATTCAGTGAACCCTCTATACCCCATGATCCGTTGGATGGCTTGAAAGTTTGGTTGAGAGCACAACCAATGGTAGTGTTACATTTCTGGCAGGTGCTGGAAATTAAACTGTTTTATGGATCGGTTTGATTCTGCTTTAATGGGCAGGCTGATGTACCAAGTTGATCAACCAGCCTGCCGGATTCTCTTACAATTATCGCTAGTGGCCACTATAGCTGCTAGCAATAATCAATATCTTCTACCGGTGGGGACAGTTTCCTGCTCATTGATTTTGCCAGAAGTCTGCACTAAGATACAAGTCAAGCATCCTTTGCAAAATTTTCATTTTTTGTAAGATACTCCCAAAGGGTTAATCACTTCTAAAGGGATGCAGACCCTGCATTTTAATCATTAGAACATTGTGAGTGCATCAGCTGATTAATAATGAAAAGTAACTCCCATTCAGAATCACTTTGCAGACAACAAACAGCTATTTCGTCAGAGCAGAAACTTTTTTATTCTGCAAGTTTTTCACAACAAAAGTGAAGTTACTGTTTAAGTAATGACAAAGTTATTGCTGAATATACTGTACAGGCCCACAGCAGAAATGTAGATTATGTACAGGTGTTAAAGCTTAATTGGTTAAGTACCTTTAAAAATGTAATTTCCGGCATGTCCCTGACTCTTGACCCAATCCGTTAGCTGACCATAAAACTTAGCCCTTCCCTCACCCACAACCTTTAATCTAAGACAAAAAATAACATGAACTGACACCAATCTGATGATGATTTAACTCAGTGGAATACAATACCTGGGAATCAGCTGGTTAAAGTGGAACTTTACCCATAGCAACTTGATAAAAAATAATGTTTTTTAGCAAGGAATATACAGTCAGGTCCATAAATATTGGGACATTGACACAATTCTAAAGATAGTAGGATTATTCCCGCGCTATCAGGTATGGAAAATAGCTAGACTGGGAAAAGCTGCTTGCACTGAATCAGGTACACACCTGACCTTGGAAGTAAATAGATATAAATGGGTGGTGCCTAATGATGGCTTGCTTCACTGATAGTGACAGCTCTTTGAATCTCATATTGAGAGTTGACAGCAACAGATTCCAAATGCAAATAGTACACTTGAAATGAACTCTGGACCTTTTATCTGATCCTTGTAAATGGGATAATGAGGGAATAACACACACCTGGCCATGAAACAGCTGAGCAGCCAATTGTCCCATTACTTTTGGTCCCTTAAAAAGTGGGAGGCACATATACAAACTGTTGTAGTTTCTACACCGTTCACCTGATTTGGATGTAAATACCCTCTAATTAAACTGAAAGTCTGCAGTTAAAGCACATCTTGTTCATTTCATTTCAAATCCCCTGTGGTGGTGTATAGAGCCAAAAAGATTAGAATTGTGTCAATGTCCCAATATTTATGGACCTGACTGTACATTCCACATTAATAATTATGTTACCACATTTTGTGTGTGCTGTAAATTGCCACCAGCATTGCCCCTACGTTTTCTTGCTGTAGGCTGCCATTTTTTTGCTGAATCCCAGAGCCACTGAGGAGCAGTAAAACTTTAGGCTGCTAGCAAATCAGCCTCTAGTGGCTCTGAGAGCAACTGAGCATGTGCAGAGAAGGGTGAGACAGTGTATTACTGGATTCTAAACAGTATAGACACTTATTTTTAGGCCTCATGCACACTGGACATTTTTGGACGTTTTTACAGCAGCTATTTTAGGCTTCAGACTTTTTTTCTACAGTCAATAAAAACTCCCCATCATGGTATCCTATGTGTCCATGCACACATAGACTGTTATCGATAAACGCTCAAAAACAAGGCTCACCAGTGTTTTTTTACGTTTTTGATCCATTGAAAAAAAAAACGCAAAAATCGCTACTAAACGATAAAAACCGCTATTGCAAAAACATTTAAAAAAGTTGAAAATCTCACTGCAAAGCTACTGGCGTTTTTATAACGTTATTTTAACGTCCATTGTGCATGAGGCCTTAATGTTTTACATAGCTATACCTACAAAAGGTGATCTAGCAGGACATCATTTTGTGACTAAAGTTTCACTTTAAAATGCATCTCTATAAAAAGGCAAATAAACACAAAATGATCTAATTTCATTATTATGTATAATAGTTTCTTAAATCTTGAATCATATATTGTACATTTTTAAACATTTGTATTATACACATAGACTGCTGAGTGATATTAGATCCCTTACTACTTATTTCACTTACTGAATTCAGTATTGTGCTTCTTCCTAAAACTTAAGCAAAATGTCATCAAAATAATAATATTTGTTAAGGAAAGCTGATTGTCTTATTGGTTCTTAGACAGTCTTGTGTCTGTTGGCTGCTATTAAGAAGCAGGACTGTATCCTATATAAACATCCTGATGATTCAGTACATTTTACTGCTATTTTCGCTGACCTAAAACAGCCACGTAATCACATTCAGTGGGTATTGTCCATGTTGTGAGCAGTGACTTATAGTGAAGCCTTCAATCTTTTGACGTGTATGGAAGTTTCATTGTAGAGATAGTAAAGGATTAGACAAGAGCGATAGAATCAACAATGAAAACTTGCAGATGAAATATTTTCTGCAGTTTGTAAGCCATCCTATCATCTGTTAACCCTTTAGCTGATCCAGTCATATCCCACATTTAGGTATATAGAAAATGTGCATTGTGTTTATTTATACTTTTAAAGGGAATGTAGTAATTTTGTATATGTTGTCTATATTTATTATGGTCAGGACTAAGAAATATAATATAAAACTTGTTTTGGTAACCCGTTTGATATGAAATATTATATGATAATATTTTGCATTTCCAGCAAGTAGGTGGCTCTTTAGAGCTTCTTTTCATAGGTTTCCTGTATGTTCTTACCTCTTGCGGAAAAAAAATGTTGCTTACAGAACTCTATAGATCAAGCTACTGTTTCCACACAAACAGAAAAAAAAAACACTTTTAAAAAATTTAAAAACATATGCACTTCACAAATAAATAAATAAATACAATTAACACAACACATCTTAGTTGCCTTTTAAAGGAAGGCCTAAAACATCTAATGCACAAACATTTAGAAATAGAACTGAGGATCCCAAACAGATGAAAGCACAGTGCAAATTCTGACCTTGCAATGTAAAACTACTGTATATGCCTATTAATTAGATTACCAATATAGACCACTGAGTTAAAAACAAAAACACATACCCAAAATACAGACATTATATAAAAAAATAATGATTGCATATTTATAAAACATTTCATTAATAGTCCCTACAATTTATCACATATACAAATGTTTGTAATGGAATGAATCCAAAAAGCTGCCACCTGAGTTGCACTTAAAAATCCATGTAGGTCTGTCTAAATTATTGCCATGCCATGAGGCTGCTGTATAGAACTACTGGGGTCTGCTAATGGTTCCATTCTTCCCTTTTATCTTCACATTCTAGTTATATGATCTCACAATATTCTGTAAGTACATCACATGATATCGCAAATTGCTAAATGTTGCTATTAAGAAACAGCTGAACTGTGAATAACCTATAAACCCTACACACTTTGTTGCAAAGGGCATTTAAAGACAGGAACAACACAGTTGAATCCTCCAGCTCCTGTGATAACATCCAAAAGATATCAAAGACTGGAGTTTACCAGACTGGTTGTCATGATCACTTAGTGCCCCTGTTCCTCATTCCAGCACCCGAGTGTTGGCTGTTGCTTTTCCCCTGTCTGTGTTCACCTGCAAGATGATTGATCTGATCAGTCACCTGATATAAGCAAACCGAACACTCTATCCCTTGCTTGTGATAGAGACAGTTGAACTCAGCCTGCCTTATAACCTAGACTGTCACTGGATCGGATATTGGACTATTCCCTGAACTCAGCCTGCCTTATAACCTAGACTGTCACTGGATCGGATATTTGACTATTCCCTGAACTCAGCCTGCCTTATAACCTAGACTGTCATTGGATCGGATATTGGACTATTCCCTGAACTCAGCCTGCCTTATAACCTAGACTGTCATTGGATCGGATATTGGACTATTCCCTGAACTCAGCCTGCCTTATTACCTGGACTGTCTTAGAACCACGCTATCTGTCTGCTAAGCTGCAAGTAGTCTGTTGTTTGCTCTGTTCACGTCTGCCCTAGTGTGGTGGCCAGGCACTATAGCATTGTGTATAAGTCCTGGGGACAGCCAAGTACCGGTAGGCTTGCTTTTCTTAAGGGAAAGGGGGCTGCTATAGGTGAAGCACACAGTAGCTAGCTATAGTGTCTGACCACCTGCATTGAGGTAGATGTGACATTTGTGACATTATCACAAGCCTTTATTAAAATTTTCTGTCAAGATGGACTCTGCACAGGCCTGTTTATTTGCTGAGGAATTTTGCAAACTGACACGCCAAGTCCAGGAATTGTCTTTGCGTGTAAATGCACTTCCAGCAGTAACACAGGAGCCAGAGCTCAAAGTTAACCCACCTGATCGTTTTTCTGGTGACTCCCATATGTTTTCAAACGTTAAAAATAGTTGTATGCTATATTTTAAGCTTAAGCCACACTCTTCTGATTCGGAAGCACAGCGAGTTAACCTGATTATTACATGGTTGGAGGGGGATCCCCAGTCTTAGGTGTTTAGTCTCCCCACAGATGACCCAGTCAGAGGGTCAGTTGAAGCCTTTTTCAAAGCCTTAGGTTTATTGTATGATGATCCTGACGTGCCCATTCAGCTGACGCTAACCTTAGGTCACTACGTCAGGATAAACGCACCACTGAACAATACTGTTTTGACTTCGGCCGCTAGGCACCTGACTTAGGGTGGAATGACTGAGCTCTAAGAAGCCAGTTCAGGTTAGTCTTATCAGACACCATCAAAGACTCTTTAGTTCACTACCCTTAACCGAAGTCATTGAATGAAGTGATGCAAGTAGCCATCCGGATTGACAGGCGTTTATGGGAAAGGCATACAGAGAGGTTTGTTTCTTTGCCCCCCAGTACGCTGCCCACCTTTTCTTCATTTCCTGAGCCCTCTCAACCCCTCCAGGAGGATGAGCCAATGCAAATTGGTGCTACCCATTTATCCCCTGGGGAAAAGGCTAGAAGGAGATCTCAGGGACTTTGCTTATATTGTGGCAACCACGCCAATTTGTCGCTGACTGCCCTAATAAGCCGAGAAACTCCAAGAGTCTGGGTGGGGTCTGCTTCTATAGACCATACTGTGTGTGTTTCCCTCAGAGATAGCTTATTTGTTCCTGCACAATTTAGTTCTGCCAAGGTCTCTCACCACTTCTCCGCTTCGATTGATTCTGGTGCTGCTAGCAATTTCATTGATAGGGACCTAGCAAACAGTCTACAGATTCTGGTGACTAAGGTGCACAGACCTTTCTCAGTCTTAGCCATTGACAATTCTCCCTTGTCCACGGGTCCGGTGACCTTGAGTACGGTACCTATTACCCTGACCATTGGGGAATTTCACAGGGAGACAATCAGCTTCTACGTGATCTCTTCTCCTGCTTATCCCCTTATCTTAGGGTATCCCTGGCTTAAACTTCACAACCCGCACATAGACTGGGCTGCAAAGGAGATTGGGTCCTGGTCCCAGACCTGCATCCAGACCAGAATTGCATTAAAACCACTGACCAGTTGCCCATGTATACCTCTTATGTGTCCAGTACCAGTCACGTGCCTTTATTACAGTCGTATTGAGATCCCGATTGTGACAATGTTTCCAAATGTGACAAAAGTTTAAATAACCATGTACCTTAATATGACTCTGTTATAACAAAAGACGCTGACAAGTCTATTGAATTCTCTACAGGCATAGGCGTGCGCACAGGGTGTGCCAGGTGTGCCCAGGCACACCCTAATCACCCCGTGCACATTAGTGTTATCGCTCTGTGTAGCAGCAGAAATAGAGGAAAGATCTCCCTCTTACCGACTCTGCCATAAGAGAAGTGTTTATGCTCTTCTCTTTCACTGTGCCGGCAGGGAGATCAATGTGTCAGGGTCATATATATGTAGACACCCTCACACGCATGTGTGTTTGAGCTTAAGGGTGCACACCCTAATGCAATAGGCTGCGCACACCTATGTCTACAGGCCACCTCTCTAGCCAAATGCCACAGTCTGAACCCTCTCCTCCTAGAAAACGAGTTTATCCGTTGTCTCGTAGTCTTGAGCTCTGTTTGGAAACTTCCTCTAAATCCTCAGAAGTCAAGCCCCTTGGATTACCCCTACCTTTGCTTGTCGCTATTACTAAATATATTACTCACTATATATTTTGCCTAAAATTAGTAGATCCTTTCCTTTCAATAGGGTTCCATCTCAGATAACTTTTATGCGGATATATCCCCACTCCATCTGGCCCTATCTTCCAAATATCTAAATTCCCTTTAAGGTTGGTGATTACATCTACATTTCCTAATAGTCACTGATAAAACAGTTTATATCGAGTTCTATATTCAGCCCTCTTGGAGATAAAAGTATCAGCCAGATAAATTCATTCAGTTTCTCGTTTGGATAATTCCCTGACCCTGTTAAAAACTCTCCAAAAGGAATGAATTCTGTCAATTCTACAAAATTTTAGAACCGAAGGATCTCTATTGTGACAGTGTTTAACAGGTTACCGACCAGGCGCCGCAGTTATACTGCTGCAGGATGGCTCCCCTGGGTGAGCCGTCGTAGCTGTACTTTGGCCTTTTAAGATGCTGTCGGAGGAGCGCGCCCGCAGCGTGTCCCCAGAGCTGATGCAAGTGCCCAGTGGGTGCGATGACTGCGGGCACTCGCGATCGCTTATGACAGAGTGAGAACCGGGATCTGTGTGTGCAAACACACAAATCCTGGTTCTGTCAGGGGAGAGGAGACAGATCGTGTGTTCATACTAAGTATGACAGTACAAAATATTTGTTTCATACTAGAAATAAATATATTTCTTTCATACTAAGTATGAATACTGATCGGTCTCCTCGCCTAGTCAGTCCTATCCCCCTACAGTTAGAACACACCTAGGGAACACAGTTAACCCCTTGAGTGTTATCCCCCTTCCCCACCTCTCCACCCTGAACAATAACACCCCTCCCCGCCCCTCCACCTTTAACAAGAACCCCCCTCCCCGCCTCTCCACCCTAAACAATAACATTCTCCCCACCTCTCCATCCTAAACAATAACCCCCTCCCCTCCTCTCCACCCTAAACAATAACACCCCTCCCTACCTCTCCACCCTAAACAATAACATCCTCCCCACCTCTCTACCCTAAACAATAACATCCTCCCCACCCTAAACAATAACATCCTCCCCACCTCTCTACCCTAAACAATAACATCCTCCCCACCCTAAACAATAACATCCTCCCCACCTCTCCACCCTAAACAATAACACCCCTGCCCACCTCTCCACCCTAAACAATAACACCCCTCCCTACCTCTCCACCCTAAACAATAACACCCCTCCCTACCTCTCCACCCTATACAATAACACCCCTCTCTACCTCTCTACCCTAAACAATAAGCCCCCTCCCCGCCTCTCTACCCTAAACTATAACACCCCTCCCTACCTCTCCACCCTATACAATAACACCCCTCTCTACCTCTCTACCCTAAACAATAAGCCCCCTCCCCGCCTCTCTACCTTAAACTATAACACCCCTCCCTACCTCTTCACCCTAAACAATAAGCCCCCTCCCTGCCTCTCTACCCTAAACTATAACACCCTTCCCTACCTCTTTACCCTAAACAATAAGCCCCCTCCCTGCCTCTCTACCCTAAACAATAACACTCGCCCTGCCTCTCCACCATAAACAATAACCCCCTCTCCGCCTGTCCACTGTAAACAATAACCCCCTCCCCACCTCTCCTCAGTAAACGATAACCCCCCTCCCCACCTCTCCATCAAAAAAAGTTAAAGGTACCGTGTTAAAAAAAAAAGTTAATAAAAAAAAAAATTGTAAGGAAAAAAAATGTAAAAATAGGTATCGGTAATTGGTATCAGCTAGTACTTGAGGAAAAGTATCAGTACTTGTACTCGCTCTTAAAAAACTGGTATCGGTGCAACCCTAGTTTGTAAGACACTGGTTTGCAAAAATATATCAAGTATTGGCCAAGTCTGGTCATTACAGTTATACATGGTGGACAGGTGTTTATATATGAATCTGAACACGGAGATCAATGCATGAATAGTGTGTTACTGTAGAGACTGAGCGCTACTATTGTTATTGGCTAATATATTGTTAATGACTTCCAGTACATAATCTCTCTGGTATAAAAGCAGGAAAAGCAGCAAATGTTTGCAATATATAAACAGAGAACATAAGTTTAAGTTTACATTAACATTTTTATAGGAAAATGTTTGCCTAAGTCATTCTTAGTGCTGTCTGTATACGTGAGGAAATCTTTTTTTTTTTTTTTTTACAGTTACTCGTAAAATCCACCAGAGGTCCCCCTAGGGAAAGATATAAAATCTTAGTGCTATGTAAACAACATTGGTAATTACGCTTTTTTCTTTTTTCAACTGAATGATATTAAACGAAGAAACACTGAAGAATTACCGGACAGAAAAATACCAAATGGACCATTTTGTGTGCCTTTTTTCTTTTTTTTTTTTCTTCCTTTTTTTCTTTTTTTTTGTCCCAAGCATGTTTAAATCCACTTAGGCCTCATGTACACTGCTGCTGGTGTTTTTTTTAACTGCTCCTGAACCCTCCTCTATGTTATCTTATCAGTACATGTACACTGGGTCATTTACAGTCGTTTCTAGACAGTTGAGTTTAGAGGCTTTTTTTGGAACACAAAAAAATGGGTCCCGAAGCTGAGTTTAGAGGCATTTCAAGCGCCAACCGATTCTAAACGCGGTAACTCGCATTTTTCCGCATTTCGTTTACAGGTGTTTAAAGGCATTTTTCATTTTTGCCTGTTTTTTAAAAAACTCTTCTTCTTCCGCGTTTTTATTTTTTGCGCTATAAACAAAAAAAGAGTGATAATTTTGAAAAAAACACAATATTTTTACATTTTGCTATAATAAATATCCCCATATTTTTTTTTAAAAAAGCTATTTTTTTCTCAGTTTAGGCCTATGTGTATTCTTCTACATATTTTTGGTAATAAAAATTGCAATAAGCGTATATTGATTTGTTTATGCAAAAGTTATAGTGTTATAGGGGATAGATTTATAGCATTTTTATTTTTATTCTTTTTAGTAATGGCATCGATCTGTGATTTTTATCAGGACTGTGACATTATGGCGGACTTATAGGACACTTTTGACACATTTTTGGGACCATTGGCATACAATACAGCAATCAGTGCTATAAAAATGCACCGATTACTGTAAAAATGTCACTGGGAGGAAAGGGGTTAACACTAGGGGGCGATCAAGGGGTTAACTGTGTTTCCTCTCTGTGTTCTAACTAAAGGGGGGATGGGACTGTCTAGGGGAGATGACAGATCGCTGTTCAAACTTTGTATGAACAGATGATCTGTCTCTTCTCCCCTCAGAGACCCGGGATCTGTGTGTTTACACACACAGATCCCGGTTCTCGGTGTGTCATGAGCAGTCATTGAGACCACCGGGCACTCGCATCGGCTCCAGGGGCGAGCAGCGGGCGTGCACCCCTAGTGGCCACAGGGCGAAGTGGCGTTACATAACGTCGTTTTGCCCAGCCGTGCCATTCTGCCGCAGTAAAACTGTGGCGGCTGGTCGGCAAGTGCTTAATTTTGGCAACAAATTTTTATTTAGTTTTAGTCTTAGTCTTAGGACTAAAATGGCATTTTAGTTTTAGTGCCATTTTAGTCTTCTGCAAGTGATTTAGTTTTAGTCATAGTCTTCAACTAAAATGCCATTTTAGTTTTAGTCCCATATTAGTCATCATATTTGAGTCGACTAAAATCTCCAGTACATTTTTGTCTAATAAAATCATTTTAGTCAAATAAAATCAAATGTGTTTAGTTAAATTGTAATGCATTATTTAACCATTTCTCTAGAATTTCCAAACTCATACACTCCTAGAGTAAAAAAAATCTAATATCATATTATTATATATGGTATTTGAAAAAAAATAAACAGATGCAGATTTATCCGCTCAGGACGGTCTGAGGAGGCCTGTAATGCTGCACAGTGCTCTGGGCAATGGTCTGAGGAGGCCTGTAATGCTGCACAATGCTTCCGGGCAATGGTCTGAGGAGGCCTGTAATGCTGCACAATGCTCCGGGCAATGGTCTGAGGAGGCCTGTAATGCTGTACAATGCTCCGGGCGATAGTCTGAGGAGGCCTGTAATGCTGCACAATGCTCCAGGCAATGGTCTGAGGAGGCCTGTAATGCTGCACAATGCTCCGGGCAATGGTCTGAGGAGGCCTGTAATGCTGCACAATGCTCCAGGCAATGGTCTGAGGAGGCCTGTAATGCTGCACAATGCTCCGGGCGATGGTCTGAGGAGGCCTGTAATGCTGCACAATGCTCCGGGCGATGGTCTGAGGAGGCCTGTAATGCTTCACAATGCTCCGGGCAATGGTCTGAGGAGGCCTGTAATGCTGCACAGTGCCCTGGACAGTGGTCTGAGGAGGCCTGTAATGCTGCACAGTGCTGGATGGTGATCTGAGGGATGGCCTGTAATCCACGGTGCCCTGGATGCCACTGCCAGAGGTCAGAGGAGGCCTATAATGAACAATTGCTCAGTGGGCTCTGGACGGATGGTGGTCAGAGAGGAGGCCACATGCCTGCTGTAATTGTAATGTACCACAACTGTTATTACTGTACACTCACAGTCTGCTCTTCTCTGGGTGCCTGGCCGCGCGGTCAACACATCAGGAGTTGGGACTCGGGAGGCCTGGCTGGCCTGTAATGCGCAGTGCTGCTCTCACTCTTAGGTCTCTGGCAGTCATCTCGTCATGGTGCGCTTGCTTGCTGGGAGCGGATTGCGAAAGCAGGCGGAGCTCTGTGAAAAACCAGAAGTTAGTTCACAAGGGTAAACATCCCTGCCTCATATTTTCATCCTCGTTTTAGTTTGGTAACGAAAACGGATCTGATTTTCATCATAGTTCGACAGTGAATGAAAATGTGCTGTACTTTGTTTCGTTTTCGTCACTGTAAAAATGCCGCTGACAAAATCTTTGACGAAATTACTATTGGTTTCAGTCATGCCCCCCCTTTCCCTTCTTTCCTCAAGACTGTACATATTAAAGTGTATGTATAACCAAAGAGTAGGAAAGGGATATGACCTAGAAAGCAAGGGGGTTTTCATTTTTTTCAGATATGCTATGCATTTTCTCCTGATGAGTGGCAACTGGCCACGAAACGCGTCAAACCTATCAATGTCATCATGTTCCTAACACATAGCTTGACCTCAACTGTGATTTATTTTCACCCTATAACCCATTTGTATCCATTACTCACTAAGCATTGGCTTTTTATAATAGTTACTTCCATGGGATACTATGCGATTTCAGATGCGTGCATGTACATACATGAATTCTTCTTTTTTGTATGCTTTCACCTTGTGTATCTAGATAAATATAGTCATGTTCAATGCTTTATTTATATGGCAATTAAACAATTTTAAAATTACTCCTACCACGTGTCTTGTGCCTCACTCAAAGTCCCAAAAAACCCCTTCTTATTAGGGATATAACCTCTGCAAGGTAATCTTTTGCTGTTTTTGTACCACAGGGATATTTCTCTTTACTTCCTATGTCAGAGATACAAATTAGGAGAAAGCTCTAAAAGTGAAAGGTATTCTCCTCTTAGACAGTTATCCCCAGATTGTGTCTTTTTTGGAAGATTTCCCCTTACCTTTTGTTTTGGGGACAACTCTAAGGCCTCATGCACACCGGACATTTTTATAGCTGTTGTTTTTGGCTTTAGGCTTTTTTTTCTGCAGCCAGTAAACTCCCCAGCATGTTATCCTACGTGTCCATGCAGTCACAAAAAAATAAATAAAAAAATTAATCATTTTTTTAAAACTGGCCCTTTAAAAAAAAGAAAAAATACAAAAAAGGTCCTTAAGTGCACTGTGTTCGGATGCTGGACACAGTGCACTATGGGAAGCGCCACGTCTATACAATCACGAAATTGCAGATGCGGCGCTTCATTTGCGGGCTCTTGTCCCACCGAGTAGCTTCCGCCCAGCGCTCGTAGTATCTATTACTACGGCCGGGCAGTTTGATTGACATCTGAGTTAGATGTCACTTCCTGTTTTCTCTCTCCCATTGCGCCCGAGAGAGAAAACCGGAAGTATGAGGAGTGGACTCCTCCATTGGCGCTGCCAGTGGAAGGAGACACCGCAGGAGAGGACAACACAGCAAGATAAGTATGAGAAGAGGAGGGGTTTAATGGGACACATGCTGCATTTAATGGGACACAGGCTGCATTTGATGGGACACGGGCTGCATTTGATGGGACACGGGCTGCATTTGATGGGACACGGGCTGCATTTGATGGGACACGGGCTGCATTTAATGGGACACGGGCTGCATTTAATGGGACACGGGCTGCATTTGATGGGACACGGGCTGCATTTGATGGGACACGGGCTGCATTTGATGGGACACGGGCTGCATTTGATGGGACACGGGCTGCATTTGATAGGACACAGGCTGCATTTGATGGGACACAGGCTGCATTTGATGGGACACAGGCTGCATTTGATGGGACACAGGCTGCATTTGATGGGACACAGGCTGCATTTGATGGGACAAAGGCTGCATTTTATGTGACACAAGCTGCATTCTATGTGACACAAGCTGCATTCTATGTGACACAAGCTGCATTCTATGTGACACAGGCTGCATTCGATGGGACACAGGCTGCATTCGATGGGACACAGGCTGCATTCGATGGGACACAGGCTGCATTCGATGGGACACAGGCTGCATTCGATGGGACATGGGACACAGGCTGCATTCGATGGGACACAGGCTAAATTTGATGGGACACAGGCTGCATGTAAGGAGGGACTCTGCTGGGGACACCTGATGGCATCTGGTGGCAGGCAATGTGGCTAGTGACACGCTCAGGACTCCCACTGATTCTGCATTATGGTGAGTTGAATGATTTCATTTTATATTACAAAGTAATAATAGAAATTATGCGCTTCATTCATCCTGACACCATAACAACCATGGTGCTGGGATGATTGAAGTGCTAATACCAGGTGTTTGGAGTATCTTTATCTGCTGATTGTTAAACTTTCTAGAATACACATATTTCTATTGTTGTGTAGTATCTGGGCCTGCTGTCCCTCCATCCCTCTCTCCCTCTCCCTCCATCCCTCGTTCATCTCAGACGCTAACCACACCACCCTAGAGCCACTCCCACTATTTTGCTGAAACCACGCCCATTTTCACCAAGTGGGAGGGGTCAAAAAGGAAGGGCGGGGTCTGGCGCCCCCCCATCCTAAAACTTCACCAGCCGCCACTGGTCTGAAGTGTTAATGAGAGTTAAAATGTAACAATGTTATTGCTTCATTTAGGGACTGATTTAAATAAATTGGGGCCCTGTGCAATAATCAAATCAGGGACCTCTCAGCTGCAATACCACAGGCCCTCTGAGATGACCGAATTCATCTAGTATAGAAGATTCTGCTCCTTTTGTATCTTTCTACCTTATTTAATTTACCTAACTAAACAGACATTTTGCAACAGTTATAATTTAGAACACTACACCATATGAATTTTCATTTTATGAGATACATGGTGAGGATAGATGGGCAAGTGATCAGGGGAAAAACAGACGTGTAGGAAGGATTAACTGGGGGTGGATACAAGGTGACGCATCAATATTTATAAAGCATGTTATACCTTCAATTTAGGTAGGGGTCACATCAGTTTGGCTAGTGTGGAGTGAATCCAAAAGATGGTCGAATAAATAAAAGAACAAAAAGGAAATGGGATGTTTATTTACTGAGTATAAAGCAACTAAAATGGACTGTCATTATATATTCTTTGCATATATTTTCTATGTATTATTTGTGTGGAAAAGGTGGTGGTTATTAATCAGTGGTCCACAAACAGTTTTTTAAAAATGGACCAATTTACTGTCCATCACCCTTTTGGGGGCCAGACTGTGATCAGTGGGCGTATAGACTGTGTGCACAATTATTAGGCAAGTTGTATTTTTGAGGATTCTTTTAATTTTTGAACAACTACAGTACTCTCAATCCAAAATGTTAATAAACCTCAAACCTGAATATTTAAGAAAGTTGAAGTGAGATTTTGGCTTTTTACGTGTGCACAATTAAAGAGCAACTATTAGTGTGCGAAATTATTGTGCAACTTAGACCCCTTTCACACTGGGGCATTTTTCAGGTGCTTTTGGGCTAGAAATAGCACCTGTAAAGCGCTTGAAACCCCCTCCCCCCCTGCAGCCCCAGTGTGAGAGCCTGAGTGCTTTCACACTGGGGCAGTGCGCTTGCAAAACGTTAGAAAAAGTGCTGCAAGCAGCATCTTTCGGGTGGTGCAGGAGCACTGTACACAATGCTACTCCACCGCCCCTGCCATTGAAATCAATGGGCACCGCTGCAAAGCGCAAAGAGCTTCGTTAGTGTTTAAACCAAAAAATATAAATAAACGTGCCTGCACTGAAAAAAAAGATATATCCCAATAGTTGGGAGGTGCATATATAGTGTAAAACTATACTACAAAATTTCAATATAAAAGAAAAAAAAAAAAATGCTAGTAATATATAAATTATAGAATGAATACAATCCTTATATAAAATATCCCATAAAGTGCAACATGCAAAAAAACAATATATATATGTGGTTATAAATATAAGATCAAAGTGCAAAATCAAGTGTCTACATTTAAAAAGTTCAATTCGTTGATATCAACACATAAAGTGCAAGTAAGTGGTGTCCACAAAAAACAGTGTTCCTCATGCTCCTCCTTAATGGTGTTCACAATCCAGCATGCTTCAGTGCTCTCCTGTGACCCCCCACTTGCGCTCACCTCTGAGCGTGTGACACGGTAATTAAACGGTGTCTAAACACACATTGGCGCCACCCCTTGGGCTCATACAGGGTATGCTGGTATAAACTCCACCACTCTCAGATGTCATCAGATAGTCTCACATACAAGAAAGAAAAAGCTCCATAGTGTGATACAGTAGGGATTTATTTAAAATATATTAAAACTTCCCTCCAGAAGGGTACTCACAATATGTAGGTGCGTGAGTGCACCAATCTTTCCAGAGAGTGTTTGTATAAAACAAGCGTTTGTATGGCGTGCAGTGTGTCGTTCCTCATCTACCTCTGTTGCTGACAGCTCCGTCCTACCCCTCCCCGACGCGTATTCGGCACAGGGATTACGTGTCTTCCTCTGGGGGATCTAATTGGACGGATGCTCTGTGTGTGTGTTTATATGCTGTCGGTGGCCATTTTGCCTAGGACCGCTGACAGCTCTAGTAATAGGCTACATCGATATAAGTATATCCTGTCGGCGGCCATTTTGCCTAGGACCGCTGACATCTCTAGTGTTAGGCTACAACCGCACACGGTGGCCATTTTGCCTAGGACCGTTATCTCCTATAATAATAGGCTACATCACCATGCTCCTTTATTAAACAGCTGTGATAACTACAAGAAAAATTATAACGAAAACAAGCAGTGATAATTACCATTAATCACTGTCATTATTATGTATATGTTACCTAATTAATAATCCAGGACGGAGCTGCACCCTTCAGATGACGCCACACCGCACCTCATAGATCATTAAATCATATGCAGAAATAAAAAAATATTTTTTTTTTTTATATACTTCAATAAGCCGCTAAGAAAACAGTGAACATAAATAATATTAAATTAGAATAAAAACCGGATCCCAGCATACAATCCCAATTTTAATGCATACTTAATTAATACTCAATATGGAGTCACATACCGAGTGTTAAAACGAGGAAACTAAATCCTATATTATTTAATTAAAAACAAAATATTGTCCTCATCTACCAGAGGGGCTACTTGTAATAGAATATACCTATCAATAATACATGATGAGATATACCAGCCTATTCCTATACCATCTGTAATACTGGTATATATATGGGGTATAATGGGGTATATTAAAAATTACTAAGAAAATTACAAGACATATATATGGGGTATAATGGGGTATATTAAAAATTACTGAGAAAATTACAAGACATATATATGGGGTATATTAAAAATTACTAAGAAAATTACAAGACATATATATGGGGTATAATGGGGTATATTAAAAATTACTTAGTAATTTTAGTAATTTTTAATTTTTAATATACCCCATTACACCCCATATATATGTCTTGTAATTTTCTCAGTAATTTTTAATATACCCCATTATACCCCATATATATGTCTTGTAATTTTCACTGTTTTCTTGGCGGCTTATTGAAGTATATAAAATTTTTTTTTTTTTTATTTCTGCATATGATTTAATGATCGATGAGGTGCGGTGTGGCGTCATCTGAAGGGTGCAGCTCCGTCCTGGATTATTAATTAGGTAACATATACATAATAATGACAGTGATTAATGGTAATTATCACTGCTAGTTTTCGTTATAATTTTTCTTGTAGTTATCACAGCTGTTTAATAAAGGAGCATGGTGATGTAGCCTATGATTATAGGAGATAACGGTCCTAGGCAAAATGGCCACCATGTGCAGTTGTAGCCTAACACTAGAGATGTCGGCGGTCCTAGGCAAAATGGCCGCCGACAGGATATACTTGTATCGATGTAGCCTATTACTAGAGCTGTCAGCGGTCCTAGGCAAAGTGGCCACCGACAGCATATAAACACACACACAGAGCATCCGTCCAATTAGATCCCCCAGAGGAAGGCACGTGATCCCTGTGCCGAATACACGTCGGGTTGGGGTAGGACGGAGCTGTCAGCAACAGAGGTAGATGAGGAACGACACACTGCACGCCATACAAACGCTTGTTTTATACAAACACTCTCTGGAAAGATTGGTGCACTCACGCACCTACATATTGTGAGTACCCTTCTGGAGGGAAGTTTTAATATATTTTAAATAAATCCCTACTGTATCACACTATTGAGCTTTTTCTTTCTTGTATGTGAGACTATCTGATGACATCTGAGAGTGGTGGAGTTTATAACAGCATATCCTGTATGAGCCCAAGGGGGGCCCAATGCGTGTTTAGACACCGTTTAATTACCGTGTCACACGCTCAGAGGTGAGCGCAAGTGGGGGGTCACAGGAGAGCACTGAAGCATGCTGGATTGTGAACACCATTAAGGAGGAGCATGAGGAACACTGTTTTTTGTGGACACCACTTACTTGCACTTTATGTGTTGATATCAATGAATTGAACTTTTTAAATGTAGACACTTGATTTTGCACTTTGATCTTATATTTATAACCACATATATATATTGTTTTTTTGCATGTTGCACTTTATGGGATATTTTATATAAGGATTGTATTCATTCTATAATTTATATATTACTAGCTTTTTTTTTTTTTATATTGAAATTTTGTAGTATAGTTTTACACTATATATGCACCTCCCAACTATTGGGATATATATGTTTTTTCAGCGCAGGCATGTTTATTTATATTTTTTGGTTTATGCACGCAATGAAACGTGGTTAGTGTTTGCAGCTTATCTATATTTGTTTCACCTCAGAGAGGCATCAGTCCATCTTTGGCTCACAAGACCCCCACATAATTAAGCTTCCTTAGTGTTGCTTTGCGGGCGCTTTTAACCCTTTATTCAGCCGCTAACGGGGGTTAAAAGCGCCCTGCTATCAGCCAAAAGGCACCACTATAACAGCGGTATAGAGCTGCTAAAACTAGTGGTGCTTTACCGCTAACACCCCCCCCACCCCAGTATGAAAGTAGCCTTAATGAAAAACGAAAATTTTCCCATCTCACTTTTTTTTATCTGTTAAAGTGATAATAATAAACAAACAACTCAAAATCTACAAATAAACATTTCTGACAAAAAAAATAAAAAATAAAAATCAATGACCAATATAGCCACCCTTCTTTTCAACATTCATAAGCCTTCCATATGGAGTCTGTCAGTTTCTTGATCTGCTGACAATCAACTTTTTGTGCATCAGCAACCACAGCCTCCCAGACACTGTTCAGAGAGGTAAATCTCTAGTTTAACCACTTCAGCCCCAGAAGAATTGGCTGCTCAATGACCAGGCCATTTTTTGCGATACGGCACTACGTCACTTTAACTGACAATTGCTCGGTCGTGCGATGCTGTACCCAAACAAAATTGACGTCCTTTTTTCCCACAAATAGAGCTTTCTTTTGGTGGTATTTGATCATCTCTGCAGTTTTTATTTTTTGCACTATAAACAAAAAAAGAGCGACAATTTTGAAAAAAACACAATATTTTGTACTTTTTGCTGTAATAAATAGCCCCATTTTTTTTTTTTTTTAAAAAAAGCTAATTCCTCAGTTTAAGCCAATATGTATTTTTCTACATACAAGCTCTAAATAGAGTTTAGATCAGGTGAGGAAGGTGGCCATGTCATTATTATTTTATCTTTAAGGCCTTCACTGGCTAGCCATGCAGTGGAGTACTTCGATGGATGCGATGGAGCATTGTCCTGCATAAATATTATGGTCTTCTTAAAAGATGCAGACTTTTACCACTGTTTAAAGAAAGTGTCTTTTAAAAACTGGCAGTAGGTTTGGGAGTTGATTTTGAGTCCAGCGTCAACCTGAAAAGGTCCAACAAGCTCATCTTTAATAATACCAGTACCCCACCTCTACCTGGCGTCTGAGTCGAAGTGGAGCTCTGTGCCCATTACTGATTCCAGTGAAAGGCCCATCCATCTTGTCTTTCCTTCAGATATTTCTTGGCCCGGTCTTGACATTGTCTTCAGATATTTCTTGGCCCAGTCTTGACGATTTAACGTATGTGTCAGTGGTGATCAGGTTTCAGCCTGACTTACCATGGCCATGTCTCTGAGCACTGAATACCTTGTACTTTGAGCACTCCAGGTAGGTTGCAGTTCTGGAATATGACAGCACTGGAGGATAATGGGTTCCTGGTAGCTTCACGTTTGATTCTTCTCAAATCTTTGGCAGTTAATTTGCATGATTATTTCTCAACAGGTTTCTTTAGACCCTGTTGACTATTTGCAACAAAAGATGGTTCTGTGATCACGCCCCAATATCTCTGCAATTTCAAGAGTACTGAATCCCTCTGTAACACTTTTCAATTTTTGACTTTTCATAGTCAGTTAAATCTCTTTTTTTGCCTGAGGAAAAGAAGCTGCCTAATAATTATGCACACCTTGATATAGGGTGTTGATCTCCCTAGGCCACACCTTCCCTCATTACACAAATACACATCACCTGATATGCTTAAATTCAGTAAGCATTTATAAATTCATACAGCTTGGAGTTGGGCAATATGCTCAAGAGGTAACTCCACTTTCGTGGGGAAAAGAAATAGCAAATAATAATATATTAAAACTAATATAGCGTGATACAAGACATATTGTAATTGAATGTTTTTAAAAATTACCTTTCATTTTCAATCTGCAGCCGCTGTAATTTTCTATAAATGCAAAGCAATATGGCTACATGGAGTTGTTCTGTACACAGAATGTGTACTGACCACTCCCCAGAAACATCATTTCCTGCTTGTGTGATTGGCTCACCAATTTTCCCAAAAATCTGCCTAAGATACAAGTCAGATTTCAGGCATCCCCTGCAACAAAAATGTCATTTTTGGTGAGATATTTCCAATAGGAACATGTCTAAAGCGATGCAGGCCCAGCAGCTTTCCTCATGCAGCTATCACAGCTGGGTCATAATTATAAAACCGCTCCCATTAGACTCACATAGCCCAGAGGCACAACCAAACACACATGGATTTCTTCAGAATAACAAAAGGTAGGAATCTGAAAACAAAGTTTGTTATAACCTTTGCAATGTACATAGATTACCCGGGGGGGGGGGGTGTTCTCAACAAAAGAGGAGTTACGCTTTCAAAATTATGATTTGGTCAAAATACTCACATGCCTAATAATTGTGCATAAAGTGTAAAATGCTCCTACGTCCGTGGTGAATGTGGGCCAAAAATTGCCCCTACATTGGTGGTAAGTGGGAGTCACAAATGCTCTTGTTTCAGTGGGAGTAAAAAGATGTCCTTTCATTGGTAGTCAGTTGTATGTGGGAGTGATAAATGCAACTGTGCCAGTGGTCAGTGAGAAGCCACTACATCAATGGTCAGTGGGAGAAAAAAATTATCTTACGTGAGAGCATAAAATGCCCCTACATCAGTGGTAAATAGGAGTAATAAATGCTCCAGCATCAGTGGTAATAATAACTGCCCCTATGTCAGTGACACTAAATATGCTCATTAATCTGTTGTCAGTGGGAATGATAACTGTCCCTACATCAGTTGATAGTAGGAGTCATAAATGCTCCTGCCTCAGAGGTCAGTGAGAGTAAAAATTGCCCTTGCATCAGAAGGTGTAAACCATGCCCTAGCATCAGTGGTAGTAATAAATGGCCCTGTATCAGTGAAAGTTAAAAAATGCTTCTACATCCTTAGTCAGTAGGAGAAAAAAATACCCCTGCATCAGTGGGATTGATAAATGCCCTAATGTCATTGGTCAGTGGGAGTAATAAATGACTGTGTCAATGGTGAGAATTATGCCCCTGTGTCATTGGGAGTGAAGAATAAAAATAATATCTAATATTTTTGTATCTCAAGGGTGTTTCTGGATGAGTAGCATTGATAGTCAGACTGACTTAAAACAAAGTGTGAGTTTATTGTCACACAGTTGGCATCATAAATACAATGTAAAAAGTATAATAGTTCAGCTCAGTGTAGGTAAAAATATATGAAACAGAATAAATAGTTATAAAGCTGGAATAAGCTTATAAAAGCATTTATGGCTGCTGCCGTCTGTCTCCATGCTGTCTTGTGTAACCAAAAAGAAGCAGGAAATGATGTTCTTAGACTTCTGGGAGAATTCAGCTGTTCCAACTTGTCAAAGTGTCTTTGTGTGAATATGTCTGTGTCATCTCTCCTAGTGTGTGTGTGTGTGTGTGTGTGTGTGTGTGTGTGTGTGTGTGTGTGTGTGTGTGTGTGTGTGTGTGTGTCTGTCTGACCTTTAATATCGAAGCGTTGGCTTTATATGTTACATGTGAACGTCATAACCTCACAAAAACTTAGAACCTTGTATGGCACACATTCATTTCTGCAAACTTCAGCAATATGCTATACAAAAGGAGATACTAACTCAGAGAGTCATATATAGATTTTGATTGACAATCCCACATGCAACACTTGTAGTAATGTGCTGATCATGTAATGTCATATAACCAAACATCTACTAATATGAACACATATTACCAACTTTAACTACATTAAGTAACTATATACTAATACTTATTAATATGACTGAATACACTAAACTAATGTAGCGTAGGGGTTTTGCCCTCCCAGTTACTATTTTAAATAATGTGACATTCTTTAGGACCAGCCTCGTTTTGGATTTTAGGTGTTTACATGTTTAAAACAGGTTTTTCTGCTAGAAAATTACTTAGAACCCCCAAACATTATATATGGTTTTTCTTCTAACACCCTAGAGAATACAATGGTGGTCATTGCAATACTTTTTTTTGCACCGTATTTGCGCAGCGGTCTTATAAGCGCACTTTTTTTGGAAAAAATTCACTTTTTTGAATAAAAAAATAAAACAACAGTAAAGTTATCCCAATTTTTTTTTATATTGTGAAATATAATGTTACGCCAAGTAAATTGATACCCAACATGTCATGCTTGAAAATTGCGCCCGCTCGTGGAATGGCGTCAAACTTTTACCCTCAAAAATCTCCATAGGCGACGTTTAAAAAATTCTACAGGTTGCATATTTTGTGCTACAGAGGAGGTCTAGGGCTAGAATTATTGCTCTCGCTCTACCGGTCACGGCGATACCTCACATGTGTGGTTTGACCACCGTTTTCATATGCGGGCACTACTCGCGTATTCGTTCGCTTCTGCGCGCGAGCTCGTCGGGACAGGGGGGTTTTAAAAATTTTTTTTTTATTTTTATTATTTATTTTACAATATTTTATTTATTTTTACACTGTTTAAAAAAAAAAATTGTGTCACTTTTATTCCTATTACAAGGAATGTAAACATCCATTGTAATAGAAAAAAGCATGGCAGGACCTCTTAAATATGAGATCTGGGGTCAAAAAGACCTCAGATCTCATATTTACACTAAAATGCAATAAAAAAAAAAAAAAAGTCATTTAGAAAAATGACATTTGAAAAAATATGCCTTTAAGAGGCGTGGACGGAAGTGACGTTTTGACGTCGCTTCCGCCCAGCAGTGTCATGGAAACGAGTGAGCGCCATCTTGGCCTCACTCATCTCCAGACAAACCACTGAGCAGGATGCGATCGCCTCCGCCGCTACCGACGGCTCCGGTAAGCGGCGGAGGGCACCGGATCGCGGTGGGAGGGGGGGGCCCCTCTCCCGCCACCGATAAAAGTGATCTTGCGGTGAATCCGCCGCAGGGACCACTTTTATCTGAAAGCCGGCCGCCGCACGAAAACGGGGATACCGGGGTTATGGCAGCTATCTGCTGCCATAACAACGATATCCCCGTTCAAAATTAGGACGTACATAGTCGTGCGGCGGTCGGGAAGTGGTTAAGTAAGAGTTTGGCTCCCTCTAGTGTCCTTTCTATTTAATGCTATTAAGACTTTTGTTTGGCTTCTGTAAAGCCATGCTTCAAAGCATTGTGGGGGATGTGGTTCAATGAGGAAGTGACTCAGGTGCTTAAACTTAGCCTGGAACTACTGACCCACAATGCCCAATTCACCTACCCACAATGCCAGGTCACAGAATAACCTGCTGGGTAGTCAAATAAAAGGGACAGCGCGGCCATTTTTCCGGCCTCTTGGGACACCATTCAAAGCCTGCCTGTAGGGAGGTCTGTGTGTGACCAACAGACTGCGGCCTGGAAGGCGCGGAGCAGAATTGTTTGGCCTCTGAGGAGCTCCAGATCACAGTGAGCATGCGCATGCGCATGGACCGGAGGATCCAAGATTTCTAAAGGTTTCCTGCATTACAGTTAGATCAGCCATCAGATGGAGCAGAGCGGTGCGGTGCGACAGCGCCGCTTGGATCGGAACTGAGATACCAGGAAAGGAGCCTTGCAAGCATCTGGCCCTGCTGTGGTGAGCGGGCACTTGCCCAGATCACTGTTTCCGTGCTATTAAGTTATAGACTGCTGGCGAGACTTGTAGTCCCACATAAGTGTTCTCATTTATCCATAAGCCTGCATACAGTGAAGTTCCAGGGTTGTTTTCCCAATGCTATAAAGTAGATGCTGCATCACATCCACTGTTAAGGAGAAAATATATCAGTGCCTTCTGTTTTGCAAGTACACTATTATCAGCGCATCAGCTATCCTATATCTTGTTGCCTACTTGTTTCTCTGTCGGATTTACAAATACTGCAGTCTAATAAGCTGAGCTAGCTGAAGATCAAGAGGGCAAGGGACTTCTATCATTTTCCACAAAACAACATATTGTTTTATTTTGCATCGTGAACATTGCATTTAAAAACCTAGGCGGAGCCCTTTAGCACGGGATATATGTACTATGTTGTATTGCTGCATGTTCATAACTGTTATAGCAGATTTGGCGCGTATGCTTTGAGGTCAGTGGGAAGATGCTTAATATAAGTGTTTGAGGATATTGAGCGTTTTACTGTGCGCCTGTATGCATACACACTCTTATGGTGTTCATTGAGTTATCATTTTCATGTTCATATTGACTGTTATATATTGTCATTCTCCATATTTAAGTTATCACTTTGTTTATTGTGCTAAGTATCTTCTCAGTAAACTGTTTACGTGGTTAAATGACAGTTGGTGTGAGACTATATCTATTACTGCAACCGGCGAAGTGATGGGTTCCAAGGATATGGTAAATATACTGTGTGGTCTACCACTACTGTATTTCTCCTTCTGTTAGGTCTCACACTAACATTAACATACAGGTGTGCCAGAGGGGCTGAGTCTGTTTTTGGGGTTGATAGGCAGAGTACAGGATTAAACATTCTTCAGCAGCTCCTACGGGGGTGAGTACTACACGTGGGGGCTCGTCCGGGATCCTGTTACTCTACAATCTAACCCCCCCAGAGGGCACCCTTATATGCACCAGAATGGATCCTACCACTGTGATTCAGTGGTGCGAGGCAGAAGGTGCCCGCTCAGAAGCGAGCGTTGGCAATTGAGCTCCCAAGTGAGAACTGGAAGGAAGAGCAAGTCAGACAAGTGGTAAAGGCTCTGTCCCCAGACAGAAAGGCATGGGTGGTCGACGTCAGAACCGATTGAAAGACTTCCCACACTCATGTACTGTTGGAGTGGAGAAAGGGGGCTCCAGAAAACTTCAAATGTACAAGTGTGCAACTGGCTAACAAAACAAAGTTTTGCCTAACCCACCCTGAGGGTCCAGGTGAAAACCATACGACCTCCAGACAATCAGAGTCCCTTGCAATGAGGGAGAGAGATCATACTGAAACACCCAGCACCCACAAGAAAGATCCCCAACCGGGACAGCCATTAGCCGATCTGAAGCAACAGTATCACAGTATACAAAAGAGGTTCCAGGAGATCTCCAGACTGATGGCAGAGCAGATCAGGGAGCTAAATACTAAGAGCAAGGGTCCAAGGGACAGTTATCCAAAAACAAGGACCCGTTTTGGTCATGCAGAGACTTTTCCGTGGTAACCTGCCAGAGGTGACGATCAGGAAGGACTTTAAGATTGAAGGTCAGATAGGTGAAAAGGAACAGAAAGACAAGTTGTCTTATACAAACCTTATGCACCAGATCAACATGGGATTCCACAGAGGATATCCTGAATCCGAGATTGTGGAAGCTGTAGTTAAAGCAATTAGCCCCGACCTAAGTCTCAGAAGTGTGCTGGAGATGAAGAATGGCCTGACCCTAGTACAACTAAGGAGAATATTAAAAGCCATTACAAGGAGGAAAATGCTTCTGAACTGTATCCCCAACTGATAAATGAGGCACAGAACAGTAGAGAAACCCCTCAGAATTTCCTGTTCAGGGCCATTGAGTTGAAGGACTGCTTGTTATTAGTCTTACAGGGAGAGGACTCGGATGAATACTTCGGGACTTAGTTGATACAAAAAAAAATTCTTAAGGTCAGTGAGTACAGGGCTGAGAAGTGATTACATCAAGTTCCAATTAAGGCAGTATTTGGATGATCCCTCCATTTCAGATGAAGTACTCATAGAGGAAACTAACAAAGCAGCCAACATGGAGATGGAAAGGGAAAAGAAGTGGAAGAAAGTTCAGCCCAACAACTCATTAAAAGAAGATGAACGTCAGCCAAATGTCTTTTCAGTGTCTTCAAAAACCCAACGATACCCAGAAACTGCAGCGAGATTCCAAGCACTCACAGGAGGCTCCTGTTGTTGCCTCTGAGCAACTCAGTGTCTCACTACCTGCAACCCGGGACACCCAGCATCGGAGAGTCAATGCATACCAGACTTCCAGAGCTCAACCTAGACTCAAGCCGGATCAGAACCTTTGCAAGAGAGGAGTCAAGATACGAATTACTGTACAGGCCCAACCTGTTGCTCCTCACAAATTCCCTCCCAAGCTAGTGGGACCCTCTCCAGTTGTCTCCACCCAGGTAGAGGGGATCTATACCAAGGCCCTCTTGGCTACTGGAGCTCAAGTGAATCTTCTTTGCAGAGACTTCTATGATAAGCACCTCAAACACTTGCCACTACAGAAGTTAGAAGAGCTGCAGATTTGGGGCCTTGGGACTCAGAACTTCCCTTATGATGGCTATCTACCAATCAAGCTGGCCTTTGACCCCTTCGTAGCAGGAAAGGCAGAGACTTTTGATACGTTGGCGGTGGTCTGTCCTCGTCCTCCAGGGGCTGGGAAAAGTTCCCTCATCATAGGGACTAATACTGATCTAGTGAGAAGGCTGCTAGTACCTCTTATTCAAGAGCAGAGCACTTCAAACCCCAGTGTACACCTTATGCTGAGACAAACCTATCAGCACCTGGTGCAAGAAGAAAAGGACCCAGCAGAAGGAGTGGGAAAAATCTGGTGGTTGGACCGGAACGAGAAGACATTACAGCCCGGTGAGGTAGTTCGTTTGAGAGCGTCCGTCAAGTTGAATTGGAAGCAGCCAGGCCCTTTCATTGTCCTTGAAGCAGACAGTCAGAAGGAAGACAGAGGGTTGGAGATAATTCCAGAGTTGATCTCAACCTGGGCACTACAGAGAAGTCATGGAAGGATCTCGGTCAGTGTTTGTAACACTGCAGCCTCACCGGTGAAGATGTCAGCTAGGATGTTGCTGGGGAAAGTAAACACAGCCACCCCAGTCTCACAGTGTGATTTGAGGGGCGAAGGGAAAGATGAAATCCCAGTGGAAGAGTTTTATGCAAAAACACTCCTCTCACACCCGCCTGCATGGAAAGGGCCAAGACTCAGCTCCAAAAATGGCGAGCTGCATTCTCGAAGAGTGAGTTTGATGTTGGGTGTGCAAAAAGTGCCCAACACCGGATCCCCTGGAGGAAGACAAGCCTTTCCGAGAGGGTCAGACGGAGTCCTTTAGGAGACTTGGAAGACCTGTGAGAAGAGCTGGCTGAGCTGAAGAGAGCAGGAGTCATCCGAGAGTCTCGGAGTCCATACGCTTCCCCAATAGTGGTTCTAAGGAAGAAGAATGGGTCGTTGAGGTTGTGTATCGACTACAGGACACTAAACCGAAGGACCATTCCGGATCAATATACTACACCCAGGATAGAAGATGCCCTACAGAGCCTGTCAGGTGCAAAGTGGTTCAGCGTGCTGGATCTGAAGAGTGGATACTATCAATTCCCCATGCACCCTGAAGATCGGGAGAATACCGCTTTCATTACCCCTGTAGGATTCTTTGAATTCGACCGCATGCCTCAAGGCCTGTCTGGTGCCCCAGCCACCTTCCAGAGATTGATGGAAAAGACTGTGGGTGATATGAACCTGATTGACGTATTGGTATACCTAGATGATATCATCGTGTTTGGTAAGACTCTGGAGGAGCATGAAGAGCGCCTGGAGAAGGTCCTGAAGAGGCTCCATGACGAAGGCCTGAAGCTCTCCATGGAAAAGTGCCAGTTCTACCAACCTTCAGTCAATTACCTGGGCCACATCGTGTCTACCGAAGGAGTGGCCACAGACCCTCAGAAGCTGGAAGCTGTCACCTCTTGGCCGAAGCCCACTAATGTGACCGAGCTTAGGTCATTTCTGAGATTCTGCTCATATTACCGGAGATTTGTTGAAGGATTTGCTAAAATAGCCCGTCCACTCACAGAGCTATTGAAGAAGGAAGAAGACAATAATCCAGATTCAATCAAGTCTGTAAAACCAACAGGAGGGGCCAGGAAGCCCAAATAGTCAATACAAGAACAGTGGACCACCCAGTGTGAAGATGCTTTCAGACAGTTAAAGTGGAGCCTCACAACTGCTCCAGTTTTGGCCTATGCAGATCCAGCCAAGCCATACGAACTGCATGTAGATGCCAGCCAAGATGGGTTGGGCGGAGTGCTGTACCAAGAACGTGACCAACACTTAAGGCCTGTCGCTTATGTGAGTTGGAGTTTGGCACTTGATGAGAGGAACTATCCCGCCCACAAGCTTGAATTCCTAGCCTTGAAGTGGGCAGTAGTGGACAAACTGAGAGGCTACCTGTATGACGCAAAATTCGTGATCAAGACAGACAACAACCCTCTCACATACTTACTCACTACTGCAAAGCTGGATGTCACAGGCCATAGATGGTTGGCCGCCTTCTCAGGCTTTACCTTCAGTTTGAAGTATCGGCTGGGGGTCGGGAACAAGGATGTAGATGCTTTGTCAAGAAGACCCCACTGTTCCCGGAACTCCCCAGAAGAATGGACCCAGCTAACCCCTGAAGGAGTGAGAGCCATTTGTGAGGGGGCAGAACATCAAGCAATGGGTGGGGCCAGAGCTGAGGAGATTGGAGTGTCAGCTGCTGGGGTGCCCAGAAGCTACTGCAACATCACCCAAGTCGGGGATGAAGATCTGCCAAAACTTTCAAAAGGACCTGCGTAGGGATTAGCTGGAAGACCCCCTCTGCAGTTTGGCATTGAGAGCACTAGAGAGTCAACGTCCCGACTTGCTTCTTACTGACTCAAGAAAAGAAGGCTGTTTACTACACCGAGAGTTGCAGCAAGGGGTGGTCTACCGAAGGGGCCCCTATGAAGATTCTGAAGAGAAATGGCAGTTGTTCTTACCAGAGAAACACTGAGAGAAGCTGGTAATTGCTCTACACGATCATCATGGCCATCTAAGGTCCGAGAGGACTTTCCAACTGGTGAGAGACAGATTCTATTGGCCCTGCATGAGGACTGAAGTCGAGGGCTACTGCCATTCTTGCCTTAGGTGTATTCAAAGAAAGACGTTACCTCAATGAGCCGCCCCAATGGGCCACCTAGAGAGGCAAGGACCATTGGATCTAGTGTGCATTGACTTTCTGTGCTTGGAGTCTGACCTGAGTGGGCAGGGAAACATCCTGGTGATAACCGACCATTTCACCAGTTATGCCCAAGCGTTTCCCACAAGAGATCAACAGGCATCCACAGTGGCCAAAATCCTAGTGGAAAAATTCTTTGTTCATTATGGCCTGCCCCTGCGTATCCACTCAGTCCAAGGGAGAGAGTTTGAGAGCAGCCTCATTAAGAGACTTTTAGATTTGTTGGGCAACCAAAAATCTAGAACTACCCCCTACCATTCTCAAGGAGATCCTCGACCAGAGAGATTCAATAGAACTCTCCTGAATATGCTGGGAACTCTAACCTCTGAGCAGAAGCAACACTGGAGTAAGCACATAACGGCCATAGTGCACGCTTACAACAGTACTACAAGTGATGCCACAGGATACTCTCCATATCGCCTGATGTTTGGATGGGAAGCCTGGCTACCGGTGGATCTAGCTTTTGGCACGTCCCTGGACCATACCTCAGCAACTTCCCACAGGGGGTATATGGACCGACTGCGGAGAAGCCTGAAAACCGCCTATGATAAGGCTCAAGCTGTCTCAAATGCCCGAGGACAGAGGAACAAAAGAAATTTTGACCTCAGGGTATGAGTACAAGACTTACAACCAGGAGACAGATTGTTGCTGAGGAATCTGGTCATACCTGGGAAACACAAATTGGCTGATCGCTGGAAGTCACAGCCCTATGTTAAATGCAAACAACTCCCAGGGTTGCCAGTGTACCAGATTAGACCAGAAGGAAACACAGGGCCAATAAAGACTTGGCATCATAATCACCTTTTGCCTCTATCAGAAGCAGTCCGGGTAACTTCCCAGCAAGATTCATCATCCACGTCTACCACCTCTCAGAAACCTCAACCAGTGACTAGGTCCCAGTCTGGGCCTCTTGCTGAAAATGATGAAGGCAGCAAAGAAGAAGAGATGGGAATAGGCTGGTTGTGGTCGTCTCACACCCCAGAGATTGCTACCACCCCTTTTCCTCATACCACGGGGATGAGGAACTCTTCGGCCAGAGGCCCCTGAATTTGTGCCACAAGACAGGGATCCTGAAGATCCTGAAGACCCTCCACACTCTTTACAGGGTACAGACTCAGAGAATTCTTTTTCTTCCATTGAAGCCAAGACACAAGATACTGAACTACTGGAGGCTGAAGTGGAGAAGGACAGTGTCAGTGTGCCGGTAGCACTGAAACTAGAAGAACAGAGAGCAAAGAGGATTATTCAACCACCTAGGAGACTAACCTATGGCACTCTGGGTAAATGCTCCAAGGAAATCTGTCCTGCTTCAAGAAGCACTTCTGAAATGCCTGGTCCTTCCACCGCTGATTTGGTGGAGGACAACCCCATCTCACCCCCTGGCACATCTATACAGGACACCACGGTGTCAATAACAGGTGCACAGAACAGTCTCCCTTCATGTGATAATTGGTGGGAGGCTCCTCTGTCAGTTCTGTGTCATCACTTGAATGCAAAAACATGTAACAGGTCACGAATTTTGACTATCTTTGGGGACCAAAGATTTAAAGCAGGGGGAGTATGTAGTGCAGGTGTTTTGCCATCCCAGTTACTATGTTAAATAATGTGACATTCTTTAAGTAAGAGTTTGGCTCCCTCTAGTGTCCTTTCTATTTAATGCTATTAAAACTTTTGTTTGGCTTCTGTAAAGCCACGCTTCAAAGCATTGTGGGGAATGTGGTTCAATGAGGAAGGGACTCAGGTGCTTAAACTTAGCCTGGAACTACTGACCCACAATGCCCAATTCACCTATCCACAATGCCAGGTCACAGAATAGCCTGCTGGGTAGTCAAATAAAAGGGACAGCGAGGCCATTTTTCCGGCCTCTTGGGACACCATTCAAAGCCTGCCTGTAGGGAGGTCTGTGTGTGACCGACAGACTGCGGCCTGGAAAGCACGGAGCAGAATCGTTTGGCCTCTGCGGAGCTCCAGAGCACAGTCAGCTGGACCAGCATGCGGATGGACCGGAGGATCCAAGATTTCTAAAGGTTTCCTGCATTACAGTTACATCAGCCATCAGACGGAGAGGTGCGGTGTGACGGCGCCGCTTGGATTGGGACTGAGATACCAGGAAAGGAGCCTTGCAAGCATCTGGGCCTGTTGTGGTGAGTGGGCACTTGCCCAGATTAATATAGTGCACTGTTGCCGTGCTATTAAGTTATAGACTGCTGGCGAGCCTTGTAGTCCCACAGAAGTGTTCTCATTTATCCATAAACCTGCATACAGTGAAGCTCCAGGGTTGTTTTCCAAATGCTATAAAGTAGATGCTGCATCACATCCACTGTTAAGGAGAAAATATATCATTGCCTTCTGTTTTGCAAGTACACTATTATCAGCGCATCAACTATCTTATATCCTGTTGCCTACTTGTTTCTCTGTCGGATTTACAAATACTGCAGTCTAATAACCTGAGCTAGCCAAAGATCAAGAGGACAAGGGACTTCTATCATTTTCCACAAAACAACATATTGTTTTATTTTGCATTGGGAACATTGCATTAAACACCTAGGGGGAGCCCTTTAGCACAGGATATATGTACTATGTTGTATTACTGCATGTTCATAACTGTTATAGCAGATCTGGTGCTTATGCTTTGAGGTCAGTGGGAAGGTGCTTAATATAAATGTTTGAGGATATTGAGCGTTTGTCTTACTGTGCGCCTTTCTGCATACGCACTCTTATGCTGGTCATTGAGTTATCATTTTCATGTTCATATTGACTGTTATATATTGTCATTCTACACATTTAAGTTACCACTTTGTTTATTGTGCTAAGTATCTTCTCAGTAAACTGTTTACATGGTTAAATGACAGTTGGTGTGAGACTATATCTATTACTGCAACCGGCGAAGTGAGGGGTTCCAAGGATACGGTAAATATACTGTGTGGTCTACCACTACTGTATTTCTCCATCTGTTAGATCTCACACTAACATTAACATACAGGTGTGCCAGAGGGGTTGAGTCTGTTTTTGGGGTTGATACACAGAGTACAGGATTAAATATTCATCAGCAGCTCCTACGGGGGGTGAGTGCTACACTAACTTAACAGGATATAAACAAATATGTATTATTCCTCTAACTACATAAATATTGGTCTATTCTGGACCTCCCTTGACATTCTATACATGATACCTTATATGTCATTCTCAAACTAACTACATACACCAGATACTTCTAGTAATATTCAGCTTTAGATGAGGATCTATTTTACTGAACATTTGATCAAGGTCATTCACACATACTATATTTATTATGACTAATCATAAAACCAAATATGTTTTGCAAGCTTGCCATGAATTTACCACCTTTAAGTGTCAAATTATGAAATGGGAGGGATGGTGCCTGTGTGTGAGTGATCAGTGGGATAATAGGTGTCCCTGTGTCAGTGGGAACAGTGCTCTATCAGTAGTGTTCAGTGACTACTTACCTTGTTCTCAAACATAAATATGTATACAGTACTTACCTAGTAAGCTGCATGTCCTGTGCTGCTCCTCATAGTGATGTCATGGCCAGGATGACACAGGCACAATCATGAAGGAGATCACTTCACCTGTTATATTGCTGGGTGCTGGAATGCTTTGCCTTGCCACTCTTAATACTCAGCTCCCTCAGTCTGGCTTGCAATGAGAAATCCCTGCATGCAGGACCTACTCACTGCAGGGGCAGGTCAACAGCAACCAACGGGCCATAGTTTGGAGAACACTGCTATTATTAAAAGGACACATAGGAAGGGGGAATGTCACAGCTCATGCCCCAACATCCCCCTTTCCCTAGCTTCAGGTGTTTTCTTGTATCTTGGCTACTTGGCGGTTAAGCAAGGAAATGAAAAACCGTGTAGTATATTACCATGCTGTTACTAAACAAGAATGCTGCACCCAAAAACTACTTGCAACTGTAGGAAAACAATACAAAACAGAGTACTATAAATATACATACAACACACATGTGTACACTAACTTTCCTAGCAAATCAGCATTGACAATGGTCTGTATGCTACTGTATAGGGATACACTGCGTTATAGCTCGTTCGCGATCTTCATAGTAAACAGGACTCCAGGCATTTCAAGCGATTGCAGGAAATGGTGTTCTTAGTATTGTTTCTCTCTTGTAGTATGGCGTCTAGTGTTATTCCCTCTAGCAGAATCCAATTTGGTCTTGTACAGTCCCACTTTCAGCTTGTGCTGCTGGCCTTTCATTTAGAAAGTTTGGATAGCCATTCCCACATGGGTGTATCCCTTTCTACATTAGTTTCTATAAGGGAAACATTTTCTAACTTCAAATTCTAGGTAGCACTTTAGTATCAAAGATGCTGTTGGTCAAATAATGCATGTCAACTGGTAAAGCTATGGTTAATTTGTTACTGACACACAATTATGCACAAAGTCTGCACGTTATGCACAATCTGCACATTATACAAAATATACACAATTTCTGCAAATTGCACACAAATATATGCACAATCTGCACATTACAATCTACACATTATTGCTGCAGTCTGCTTAAAGTGCAGCAACCCAACAGCTCTTGCACAGAATACGGTGGTATATACCAAGAAATGTACAACATAATGTCCGTTACGCAGGGCTCAGGAGGGCAGAGGTCAGGAGCACAAGAGTGCATATCACACAGGCCAGTGTACATAGTACAACCAAAAAATTACCCCCAAATACAGAACCCCCCCACAACCCCACCGAGAAATTATTTTCCTTCACAGCCCTAAACCCCCCTTAGCATAGACCATCTTTCCAGCCTCTTCCCAGAGAGACCAAACAGTGCAGACCCCCCCAAAACACTGACCCTCTCCCAACCCTTATCTCAATACAGACTCCCAGTACAGATCAGTCCCACACCACATACCCCTCACCCAGCCCTTTTTCAGTACAGATCCCCCTCCAGTAGAGACCCCCTCCCCACCAGTACAGACCTCTCTCCAGTACAGACCTGCTCCCTCCCTACTAGTATAGATACCCCTTCTAGTAGTGGTCCCTCTCTCTAAAACCAGAACAGAACCCGCCCTTCAGTACAAAACCCTCTTCCAGTACAGGCTTCCCCGTCACCAGGGCAGACTCTCCCCTTCAGCACAGACCTCCCTCCTCCCCACCAGTACAGCCCCCCAGTGCAGTCCCCCTCCCTCCCCAACAGTAAAGAAGACCCCCTTCAGTACAGACCACCTCCCTCCCATCCAGTACAGAGCCCCCCCACAGTACAGAGTCCTTCACTCCAGTACAGAGACCCCTCATTCGTACGGACCTCATTCCTCCCGACCAGTACAAAGCCCCCTGCTCACCAGTACAGAAACCTTCCCCCCCCTCCAGTACAGACGCCCTTCCTTACCACCAGTACAGAGCCTCCTCCAGTACAGACCTGTTCCCTCCTTACTGGTGGACTGGAGAGATACAGCAGCAGCAGGGAGTCCTTCCCTTGGCAGGAGCCGATGGAGGAGCTTCCTTTAGCTTACTGTAACAAAACGTCACACACTCCGCTTGAGTGCTTTCATCATATACCACTTACTCCCAGTCTGAATATAGATATCAGATATTCCAACCGCTCACAAGCACAAAACAAGACGATACTTGTTTAGTTGCTGAACATGCACTCTTTATTAGAACCAAAATACAAGTAGAAGAGGAGGTCCCCCCTCCTGCTCATATTACTCTAACAATACAACTGTAACCAGAAACAGAATTAACATGAGCTAATTAACTAATCCCTTAAAGCAGCCGATGTGACTCCATGCCCTCCTGAGCATTGTTATGATTAATCAGGATTTCACTACAGGTCATACTTGTTGTCACCGAGCTTCAAACAGTAGATTATACATTATCATAAGTATAAACACAGGACATCTTCTCACAATAACAGGAGCTCCAGCAGCAGTTGGCCTGTCTCCTACATTGTACAGAGGCCAATGTGATCAGCTCTCTCAACTAACATGTTGAGTTTAGAATCAAACCAAGAATAGTCTTTACACATATCCTGGGAGATATTGTGGATAAATATTACTGTCCCATTTTAAGTAATCCAAGATATATTTTTTCAGGATGGCACAGGGTGACTTAGACATAAGAGGTGCATGGGGAGCTGAAACATGGGTTTCCCAACCTTTCCAAGGGATTCTTGGTTCCACTGACCCTCTCGTCGCACTTACTACATAAATAAGCTGCAGGGGGATTTGCATATGAATGAGTCAGTAAAGCTAATCCATATGCAAATTTCTAAGTTGGCTCATTTACACATTGGTTCATTTGTAAGCAGGTTGAAATATTTGGTTCTAGCGAGCTAGCGGGTGGCCCAGGTTAAGGGAAAGGGTTAACTGTTGTAAGCTCAGTTCCCAGACTGTTGGTCCTAGCCAGCCCTCCTGCGCAGGGCCGGACTGGGAATAAAAACCAGCCCTGGAAAAAATTTCATACCAGCCACATAGCAATATTATACCAGCCCAACATCATTATGTTATTTCCTTATACATAAAAGGGAAAACCATGCATTTTAAAGCACATTTGAAGAGTGTATTATATATAGATAAGACAGATATGAAAGCACATAGGGCTATATATATATATATATATATATATATGAGCAAATTCCAGTTAGCAGTGGAAAAAGTGTAGCAATGATCAAGGGGACCCCAGGCACTCTGTGAATGTGAGGGGGGGAGGGGGCTCTGGTGACCAGAGACCACTTTGCGTAGAAAGAATACACTAAGGTAAGGGTTGGCTGATTTAAGGGGGAAACCTTTATATCAGTGCCCTCTTTCATTATTGTATTCACTCCCCCTTACATAAATCACTCCCCTCAGACTGGCTTGGTGGCGCTGATGCTGACCTTCTCTTAGGTGCAAGAGATCAATGCATCAATGCAGCCTGACCAGTGCCCATCAAATGCAGCCTCACCAGTGCCCATCAAATGCAGCCTCACCAGTGCCCATCAAATGCAGCCTCATCAGTGCCCATCAAATGCAGCCTCACCAGTGCCCATCAAATGCAGCCTCTCCAGTGCCCATCAAATGCAGCCTCATCAGTGCCCATCAAATACATCCTCACCAGTGCCCACCAAATGCAGCCCACCTGTGCAGTGCCCACCAAATGCGTCCCCCCTGTGCAATGCCCACACGATGTAGCCCACCAGTGCAATGCCCACCAAATGCAGCCCACGAGTGCAGTACCCACCAAATGCAGCCCACCTGTACAGTGCCCACCAGTGCAATGTTCACCAAATGCAGCCCACCTGTGCAGTTCCCTCCAAATGCAGCCCACCAGTGAAATGCCCACCAAATGCATCCCACCAGTGGAATGCCCACCAGTGCAATGCCCACCAAATGCAGTCCACCAGTGCAATGTCCACCAAATGCAGCCTACCAATTCAATGCCCACCAAATGTAGCCCACCAAATGAAGCCCACCAGTGCAATTCCCAGCAAATGCAGCCCACATGTACAGTGCCCACCAAATGAAGCCCATCTGCGCAGTGCCCACCAAATGCACCCCACCAGTGCAATTCCCACCAAATGCAGCCCACCAAATGCAGCCCACCAAATGCAGCCCACCAGATGCAGAACACCAGATGCAGCCCACCAAATGCAGCCCACCAGATGCAGCCCACCAGATGCAGCCCACCAAATGCAGCCCACCAGATGCACCCCACCAAATGCAGTCCAACAGTGCAATTCCCACCAGATGCAGCCCACCAGATGCAGCCCACCAAATGCAGAACACCAGATGCAGCCCACCAAATGCAGCCCACCAGATGCAGAACACCAGATGCAGCCCACCAAATGCAGCCCACCAGATGCAGCCCACCAAATGCAGAACACCAGATGCAGCCCACCAGATGCAGCCCACCAGATGCAGCCCACCAAATGCAGCCCACCAAATGCAGCCCACTAAATGCAGCCCACCGGACGCAGTCCACCGGATGCAGCCCACCAGATGTAGCCCACCAGATGTAGCTCACCAAATGAAGCCCACCAGGTGCAGAACACCAAATGCAGAACACCAAATGCAACCCACCAGATGCAGTACACCAGATGCAGCCCAACTGTGCAGTACCCACCAAATGCTGCCTATCAGTGCAGTGCCCACCAGTACCCGGATCACAATCTCCTGTGTCATGGAGCTTGGATTTAAATTTCCTGCCCAGGCGGCCGCTGTAAGAAAGTCCCGCCTCCTGTGATACACGTCACACTGATTCAATGCCCCATTGGATCAGTGTTCCGTCAATCACAAAAGCCTGTCTAGGAGGCGGGACTTTCTTACAGCGCCGCCGAACAGCTTAGACAAACCCCCCCCAGCTCCATAACACAGCGGGAGATAGCCGCTGTGTATGTTTGCCACATATGATTAGGAGGAAGGGAAGGACAGCGTGGAAGCTTCGGAGCGCAGAGCAGCCGCGCAGGATCGGCCCTGCTTGAGCCACAGCTCAAAGCACCCCCAGGGCAGGCGTCCTACTGGGAAATTTCCTGGTATCCCGGTAGGCCAGTCCGGCCCTGCTCCTGTGCTATAAAAAGGGGGAACGGCTGAGGTCCAGAGAGAGCAGGGTTGTAGTGGGTTCATCACCTGTGATCAGGGCTGCTCTGTGCAAAACCATTGCACAGAGCAGGTAAGTATAACATGTTTGTTATTTAAAAAAAAAACAACAAAAAAAAAGCTTGCCTTTAATATCACGTTAATCACCCATCACATCACCATAATAAGGACCAGAAAAATTAGTTACATGTTCACTAATAGGTTCACTTTAAGAGAAAGCAGATGTTTTTTGGGTGCTTGCTATGCATTTTCTGCTGTCTATCTTGAGATATATGTTAATTAATGTGCATGTTTAGGGAAAGTTGGTTGTTTTTTTCCTGCAGCATGACTATGCCCCTATAGACTGTGAAGACAAGTACATTTTCAGTACTTTAGCTATACTGCCCTACAAAGTAATTACTAATGGCCAAATCATGAATGTATAAAGTGACTCCTATGAGAACCTGATATGCTGCACAAAGGGACAAATTCTGAGCCATGAAAATGTTATTTTGCATTTAAGTATCACTGCTTCCCAGTTCTATTCACATGTGCTTTCATATTTAATTAAATGTTGGTAGTGATTGTTAGTTATATAATCATAAAGGAAAAAAGACCAGACTGCCCCCACAGGGAGCATATCTACAAATGACTACATAAGCTGTTCCATTAAAATCTGGAGTGCCATTTGGAGTGTTTAATCAAGTGTCTGATTTTGTTATACAGCAATAACTCCGCAGGCAAGCATATCAGAAAAATTGTGTTAACCCCTTCCTGCCGACCGTACGCAGATATGCGTACTCGACTTTCCGGGGTTATACCGGGATGATGCCCGCAGCTGCAGGCATCATCCCGGTACCGTTGTTTACAGCGGGCGATCGGCTACCCGTGTATAACAACCGATGCGGCTAAATCCCCCCCCCTCCCGCCGCTGTTACCGGGCCTCCCATGCGATCGGGAGGCCCGGTGTCCATTCGGCTGCCTTCGGCGGCTGGGGGCGGGCTGGAACGAAGCTGCGAGCGGCTTCGTTCCAGCCTTCTCGTTGTAAAGCGGAAGCGACGTCATGAAGTCACTTCCCTTTACTCGGCTGCCAATGGTGCCGAATTTAAAAAAGTACACAGTATTCAGAATCGCCGTTTTTGGCGATCTGAATACTTTGAAGTGTAAAGGAGGGATGGGGGGTCTTTTAGACCCCCCATCCCTCCATAAAGAGTACCTGTCACCACCTATTACTGTCACAAGGGATGTTTACATTGCTTGTGACAGCAATAAAAGTAAAAAAAAAAAAATTTTTTTAAACACAATTTTTATAAAGTACAAAAATAAATAAAATAAATAAAAAAAAAAAAATTTTTTAAAGTGCCCCTGTCCCCGCGAGCTCGCGCAGCGAAGAAAACGCATACGGAAGTCGCGCCCGCATATGTAAACGGTGTTCAAACCACACATGTGAGGTATCGCCGTGATCGTCAGAGCGAGAGCAATAATTCTAGCCCTAGACCTCCTCTGTAGCTCAAACCTGGTAACCGTAAAAAAATTTTTAAAGCGTCGCCTATGGAAATTCATAGGTACCGTAGTTCGTCGCCATTCCACGAGTGCGTGCAATTATAAAGGGTGACATGTTTGGTATCTATTTACTCGGCGTAACATCATCTTTCACATTATACAAAAAAATTGGGGTAACTTTACTGTTTGGATTTTTTTAAATTCATGAAAGTGTCACTTTTCCAAAAATTTGCGTTTAAAACACCGCTGCACAAATACCGTGTGATAAAAAATATTGCAACAATCGCCATTTTATTCTCTAGATTCTCTGCTAAAAAAATATATATAATGTTTGGGGGTTCTAAGTAATTTTCTAGCAAAAAATTTTTTATTTTAACTTGTAAACACCAAATTTCAAAAATAGGCTTAGTCATGAAAGGAGGGCAAAACATTTTTTTTTCATATCAGATAGAGTAAGAGGGTTATCCCTGTCAGTTTCTTCTTTCCATTTGTGTCCGACTGGGGAGATTTACCTTCACTTCCTGTCCCAAAGCCAAGTAAAGAGGAAGTGAGAGAAAATCCCTCTAAAGTGAGAGAATCCCGGTTTTCACCAGTGTCACCAGAACTATTGTCTCCATTGGAAGATATCTCCTCTATTCATGTTCTGGTGACAACCCAAAATTTGGGATCTTTGGAACAGGAGACAAAGGGAAATCTTCAAACAGACTCATTGTTGTGCAAAATTCATAGCCCTGTTTTACGCCTAATTGCTGCAATTAGTAGGACATACTATTTATTATATGCCCCAGACTGCTGCACTCCCTAGTTCAGCTTTTCCCAACCTTTTTACCATAGAGGAACCCTTATGCCCTGTACACACGATCGGACATTGATCGGACATTCCGACGACAAAATCCATCTGATTTTCTCCAACGGATTTTGGGCCAAACTTGTCTTGCATACACACGGTCGCACAAAGTCTGAAAATCCGATCGTTCTGAACGCGGTGGCGTAAAACACGTACATCAGGACTATAAACGGGGCAGTAGCCAATAGCTTTACTCTCTTCAATTATTCTGAGCATGAGTGGCACTTTGTGCATCGGATTTGTATACACACGATCAATCGGAATTTAAACAAACAATCGAGTTTTGTTGTCAAAAAATTTTATATCCTGCTCTCAAACTTTGTATGTCGGAAAAAGTCAGATGGAGCCCACACACGATTGGAATTTCCGACAACACAATCCGATCGCACTTTTTCCATCGGAAAATCCGACCGAGTGTACAGGGCATTAGGATTTGAAATCCTCTTCTGAACGTTGGAACTTGACAGCTAGTGGTGGATGTTTAAAAACGTTAGTTTTGCCACTTTTACATGCCTCATTTATGGGCATTTACGTTCAGAAGCGTTTTGTACAGATAACAGATATTTGAGATCAGTATACCCTCCCAATGCAGGAGAAATCTCTCTCTCTATCTCTCTCTATCTCTCTCTATCTCTCTCTATCTCTCTATCTCTCTCTATCTCTCTCTATCTCTATCTCTCTATCTATATCTCTATCTCTCTCTCTCTCTCTCTCTCTCTCTCTCTCTCTCTCTCTCTCTCTCTCTCTCTCTCTCTCTCTCTCTCTCTCTCTCTCTCTCTCTTTCTCTCTATCTCTCTCTCTCTATCTCTCTCTCTCTCTCTCTCTATCTCTCTCTCTATCTATCTCTCTCTCTATCCTTAAAAATGCAAACTACCACGTTTACACGCCGTTACAGGCATTTGGCGTTTCAAATGTTCCTAAGCTTCCATCCTGAATGCAATTTTTTGCTTTAAAAAAATTCTTCTAATCTCATCTACTTCTAAACTACTACAAATGAGTGCACATGTACCCATAAGATAACGTTCAGGGGCTGCTGAAAAAAAAAATGCATTAGTGTCATGATACTGGCTCTGCCAAGTAGCGTTGGCCCTAGAACTATATAGGCACCAACAGATGGGAGTTCAATAAGTCAAAGCTTAAGGAACCCCAAACAAGCTCTGTGGTTGAGAACAGTGTTTGTATGTAAGTTTAAACAGTGGAACTCCTGTTTAAACTTACATACAGCCTGCCTGGTGTTTGTTCTGAGCTATCACAACTGGGTTAGAACGGCACATAGCTGTAGTTCTAATCCCGGAGCATCGGATGACCGAACAATCAGATGTTGCGATCTGCAAGCTGATTTTATAGCTGCAGAGGAGTGTCAGGAGAGTGGAACTGAGCGAGCAAGGGGCTCGTTACATTAAAATGTGACAGACCTAGCCGGGAGAGAGACTTTTGGAGGGGACTGAATGCTAGCCTCTTGCCGATCGATCATGGGCCCTGGCATTTGGGGGAACTGTGCTCTTTGTGAGCTGTATGCCTGGGGACCCTTGAGGTGGTACTACTGTGGATTCGGGTCCTGGTCTCCCAGAACACACAGACTCTGGGGACCCTGGATTTGCCAGATTAGGAATAGTGGCTGATTCATAATGCTGGGACAGATACTGTTGCGATCTGCAATCTGATTCTATAGCAGCAGAGGAGTGTCGGGAGAGTGGAACCGCGCGAGCAAGGGGCTCGTTACATTGGTTGGCAACCGTGGGATTTGCTCTCCAGTTACATCCAAACCATCACCTGGATCCAAGGTCCAGATAGCAGGAGAGGAGAGGTACAGATACCAGCCACCATGGAAGAGGAATTCAGAAGGAGGTTGCGAGAGATGCAGATACAGCACAGAGGACCAGTATCAGAGCAGGTCCTGCTGAAATGGTTTGATTTTATCCGCTGTGAACTCTGGAAGGAAGCACTAGCCCATGAGCAGCGACACCAGGGAAAAGTTCTCCCCTCCATCCATGAAAGGTACTGGTCGCAGTATGAAGTACGATTGCTGTTATTGGGGGAACAGCCGAACCAGGAGTGGACAGCTGAGTTAAGCAGGCTGATCCGGGCAGAAATGCGGTTGGACGAGAGCTACAGAGCCCTCCAGTGGTATGTAGCCCAAGTGTGCCCGTGGACAGCGGATGACAGCCCCACGGAAGGCTTTGACTACGATGGCCTGGGATTGTTGTACTGGAGGCTGTCCAGGGACCCTGACTTTGGGAGTGATCGGGAGTGGCGTTTGGAGGAAATAATGGAGCACAGAGAGCGGAGACTGAATGTCTCGGAAGTGCACTGGGCACAGGAAGATTTGGAGTTTCTGGCCGTTCAGGAATGGGAGCTTGAGATGGCCTACAGACAGCTTCTAGATTCTGCTCAGCAGCAGGGTGGGGCTCCCTTTGCCTGGGACTATCAGGAAATGCCAGTTGACAACTCTGAAATCCTGGCTGAAGAGTTGACAATGTGGCAGAGTAACAGTGTGCTTTGCCAACCTGCCCCCGCAGCTATGGAGGCGGAGGTCTTATGGCAGATGCAGCAAGTGCTGACTGACCTTGATGAACCTGTTTCTGCATGGGATGATCTTGGATGGAGGAATGTGCCTGTCCAGCAGCATGCCAGAGAACCGGCAGTAGAAAATCTGAAGATTGCCGTCCCCAAACCTGAAGTGCTGACAACAGGGCAGAGCTCTGCTAACCTCTGCCCAGTACTGATAGCATCTTCTGGGTTCCACGGAGAGGAGATGGTGAACCTTTATCCCCAGACACCAGTTGCAGAGACAGGGGATTTGATAGACTTTTCTGCTGAGGAAGAACAACCTGGTGAGCCTTCAGCAGAAGAAGAGCTGTTATTAGGGCCAAACTTCACTGTGCTCTGCCCAGCACCAACAGAAGTATCTGTGAAGTTACAAGGAACTTCCCCAGCTGAAGCGCTGGCAACCGGACAGAGGGTCCAAGATCTCTGCCCTACACCTGCGGCAGTTCCAAAGGCTCAGGGTGAGAAGGAGGTGGTCACTTCCCAGCAGCAGATCAGGATACAGAGGAAGAAGGGAGAGGAGGTGTTCATCGTCCCTCCCCAACAGTTGGCCAGGGTGGAGGAAGTGGTCTTTCCTCCCCAGCAAAGATCCGTGCACCTGGGAGACAGTAGCACAGACATATTGTCCCAACATCCAGATGAGGGAATGGAAATGGAAGCAGCCGGCTCACCTCCCCAATGGCAGCTACACAGTTTGGGAGTGGAGGAAGCCAACCTCCTGCCCCAACGGTTAGCTGGAGCGGAGGATGCGGAGTCCCCAGCAGAAGTGCTGGCAACAGGGCAGAGTGCTACCAACCTCTGCCCAGACTTGGCAACAACTACCGAGTTCCAGGGAGGCGGGGTAGTCGGCCTCCCTCCCCAACAGTTAGCCGGAGCAGATGGTGTGGGGTTTCCAGCAGAAGGGCTGGCAACAGGGCCGAGTACTGCTGGACTCTGCCCTCAACTAACAGAGGATGGATTTCCTGTGAAGGTGGATGGGACTTCAGTCTCCACCTGTATACCCCAGGGATGCGGGGCAGTCGGCCCAGATCCCCAATAGCATGACAGAGTAAGCCCAGACACCCTGTCTTCTCTCCAGCGGCAGAAAGGACTCCAGGGAGAAGGGCCAGTACAGGCCTCTCCCCAGCGGCAGATATGTTCTCTGAGAGAGGCAGAGGTTGGCTGAGTGAGTAATAATTTGTTTGGGGTACTGTGTGGGTACAGGCATTAGAGGACTGGAACTACTCACTAACTTCGGAGTCAACCCGTCTGGGGTCTCCTCCTGTGTTAGTCTCCTGCCGAAAGGGGAGAAATGTGACAGACCTAGCCAGGAGAGAGACTTTTGGAGGGGACTGAATGCTAGCCTCTTGCCGATCGATCGTGGGCCCTGGCATTTGGGGGAACAGTACTCTTTGTGAGCTGTATGCCTGGGGACACTTGAGGTGGTACTACTGTGGATTCGGGTCCTGGTCCCGCAGGACACACAGACTCTGGGGACCCTGGATTTGCCATATTAGGAATAGTGGCTGATTCATAATGCTGGGACAGATACTATTAGGAGATGCTGATGTAAATTCCAGCACCTGTCTGTCTGTTGCCTGCTAGAATGTGTATTGTAAAAAAAGTCTCTAGTATGGGATCTAAGAGTCATTAGATCCCCATTGTTGGTTGTGTTTAATTAACTCTGCTATTGTGATAATGTTGATTGGATTTTTTGAACTACAAGACGGCCAGTCTGGCCTAAAGGTCATGTCGGAGTCATCTAGGCTGTCTAACGGGATTAGTTAATTAGCCCATGTTAATTAGGTTAATTAGGTTACAGGTGTATTGTTAGAGTAATATGAGCTGGAGGTATGCACCTCCACTTTTAGTGTATAAAAGAGCCTGTATTTTCCAATAAAGGAGATTCCTGGTTGAACTTACATACAGCCTGCCTGGTGTTTGTTCTGAGCTATCACAACTGGGTTAGAATGGCACATAGCTGTAGTTCTAATCCTGGAGCATTGGATGACCGAGCAATCAGATGTTGCGATCTGCAATCTGATTCTATAGCAACAGAGGAGTGTCGGGAGAGTGGAACCGAGCGAGCAAGGGGCTCGTTACTATATATATATATATATATATATATATATATATATATATATATATATATATATATATTTTATATATAATTAGTCCTCTGCGCTACTAAATAACCATGAAAATAATATATATAAATGAGTGGAAATGCTGCAAAACCTAAAAAGTGTTCCCAACTACACAATTAAACAGAATTAAAGTATACAGTGATCTTGCGCAAAACCTTTAGTTTCTAAATAATAATAAACAATATATCAAACATAAATGTGAAGGGAAGGATTGATTAATTATAGAAAATAAAGTCCATTCATGTGATTCATCCAGTGATCCAAGTAATGTAAATAGTGAGAAAAGTAGTCTATTAGTGGTTTTCCAGACGACACAGCCGCTATCACCAACACCTCTGTGCTCACAGAACTCTCACCTCATAGGCATATAACATAAGCCTTAGATGTTAATCAAAGAACGGGGAGATCAGCACGCTTTTCAGCCACAGCTACGGCTTCCCACGAAGGATTCCTCCTCACATACAGGATATTCCATTCACCATGCAAAGTAAACAAGCCTCTAATGGTGCATTATCACTTAAAACCACAGCTAAAATAAAGATGCGCTTTAAAAGAAACAAATATCGGCGTTCACGTCGCCTCTCACGTCACTTCCGGTCCGCGATGTGCTCCGTCCACGCACTATGCATTACGTCACGTGACTTCCTAAGGGGACTGACTTCAATTTTGGTCTCATCTGAGTAGAGCACCTTCTTCCATATGTTTGCTGTGTCCCTTGCATGGCCTTCTCGCAAACTGAAAAACAGGACTTCTTATGGCTTTTTTTCAACAATGGCTTTCTTCTTGCCACTCTTCCATAAAGGCCAGATTTGTGGAGTGCCCAACTAATAATTGTCCTGTGGACAGCTTCTCTCTCCTGAGCTGTGGCTCTCTGCAGCTCCTCCAGAGTTACCATGGGCCTCTTGGCTGCTTCAATAATTAATGCTTTTCTTGCCCGGCCTGTCAGTTTAGGTGGACAGTCATGTCTTGGTAGGTTTGCAGTTGTGCCATACTCTTTTCATTGTGGGAGGATGCATTGAACAGTGCTCCGTAAGATGTTCAAACCCTGCTTTAAACTTCTCCACAACTTTATCCCTAACCTGTCTGGTGTGTTCCTTGGCCTTCATGATGCTGTCTGTTCACTAAGGTTCTCTAACAAACCTCTGAGGGCTTCACAGAACAGCTGTATAGGTAATGAGATTTTATTACACACAGGTGGACTCTGTTTACTAATCAGGTGACTTCTGAAGGCAATTGGTTTCACTAGATTTTAGTTAGGGGTTATCAGAGTTAAGGGGGCTGAATACAAATGCACGCCACACTTTTCAGATATTTGTAAAAAAAATGAAAACCATTTATAATTTTCCTTCCACTTCACAATTATGTGCCACTTTGTGTTGGTCTGTCACATAAAAAAATCCATAAAATACATTTACATTTTTGGTTGTAACATGACAAAATGTGGAAAATTTCAAAGGGTATGAATACTTTTTCAAGGCACTGTGTTTACTCCTTGACTGATCATTCAGCTGCTTACTTGCCCTGTTAAACCTCTTAATATAAAGTCATCTTATGTCACATTGATTTGCTCAAGAACTGAATTGTTGGGTTCTTCTGCCCTTCCCAGTGGTGACCCACCCTTAAGTGAACCAGACAACTCACCAACACACCATAATCAATAAAACGGGCTCTATTTAAGCAAGAATAAGCCCTGTAAGGGAAGTGCTTAGGGAACAGTTTCAACAATGATGGGATTAACCTGATATTAAAGACTGGAACAAACATAAGTGCAGCAAAGTAAATATCATTCAGTTGATGCCTGTGAAACAACCTTGCCAGAACACACTACGTGGGTGCAAGGGAATGACACCAGTAACAGTTGAAAAAGTAGCAGGTACCATTGTACTGTAAGGTAGTGTAAATGACAGTCAAAAAACAATGTGGCAACTACACAAAGGTGACTGAAAGGCACAGATACTGCGCAAATGTCCTCTTGTCGATGCTCTGTCTTCCAATGGCCACTCCTGTAGGATGGATTGCGGTGAATGGAAGTAGGTCACAATGCCTCTCTGGCTGGTCGAAGGAGGATTAGAGTTGTTGGTCCCACTATCTCTTTAGTTGGTCTTTCCGCTGGTCTCTCTCTGGTAGTATGTCCCCAGAGGTCAGGCAATAAACAGCCTGAAATGCCCTAAGCCTCCCCTTTCAAGCCTGCACCCTCTTTTTTCACATCTCTGTACACAAACCACAAGGCACTCCCTGAAGCCTTGCCCCCCCCCCACTGGCTCTTCAGCTGAGCTGACTCGTGTCTCCCAAGGTTTATGCTCCCTCACCCTGCACAGCACTTGCTCCTGCGCCAAGTCTATCTTGGTTTCCAACAGCTTAAAATTGCTAGCACAGTCCCATGGGTGAAGAGCTGGGCTATATGTTCCTGGCCATGGAAATCACAGCACTGCTCCCACCTCTCTCCTGGCAGGCTCTCGCTCCTATCCAGGGCCGAAGGGAAAAAGTATTCCATGTCAGTCTGTATTGAAGCTTACACAGGACTAATAAAAATCCACCAACCCCCATGTGGCAGTGTTTGGAGCTTGTGATTGGTGGCTCAAGCCTAAGCACTACATTGTGGGAGGAAGAGTAAAAAGTCATATACCCCCTATACCTAGACGTACTAGGTATTTCCAAGGGTTTCAGCAGCTACAAGAATGGCAGAAAAGAGCAACAACATGCAAAGTTTCAGGTTCACTTTAGTGACAAAGGCTACACTTTATTGAAAAAATAATACTATTTTATATTGTGACATTGGCAATTTATTAATGCAGGCTTGTTGAGATAATGGTAGATCTGATTTAAAACAGTATGCTAGATGAGGCTAGACAGGGAGCATAGTCTGTAGTGGGGATCTCATGGGATACTTCACAGGGAAAGTGGGGTAAATTGGATTATTGTTTGTAACTTCAGCTCTTTCACGCAGTGTTACCATATGAAGGTTTTCTGGTGCTTACATGGTGAAGGCCTTGTCATTGATAGGGCTGTCAACTAATCAGGTTCCAGGCACTCATTTATATAGCTGATCCTCTTCACCTGTTGAAAAGTTTCCCATTGAGCAATACTTGGTCGGCACAGTGGTGTAGTGGGAAGCACTCTTGCCTAGCGGTAAAAAGGGTTGCTGGTTCGAATCCCAACCACCACCCTACCTGCCTGGAGTTTGCATGTTCTCCCTGTGCCTGTGTGAGTTTCCTCCAGGTACTCTGGTTTCCTCCCACACTTCAAAGACATGCTGGTAGGTTAATTGGCTTCTGTCCAAAATTGGCCCTAGTATATGAATGTGAGTTGGGGACCTTGGATTGTGGGCTCCTTGAGGGTAGAAACCGATGTGATGTATGTGTGGAGCGCTGCATAAATTGATGGCACTATATGGGTACCTTAAATAAGTAATAATATAATAGATGAGCATCTTAATGAGACACAATGTACAGGGGTAGGGACAATTGTAGACATGCACCCACACTCACTCAGGATTGAGTGGTGTCTTTATTCAACCTTACTAACTATGTAATACTTGCATACTATAGTGATACCCATGGTAGGTGCCTTTACATAGCAGCACAGCTGAGATTCTCCTTAGCCTTCAGCTCACCTCCACATAGATATATAGCCTTATATATAGTTACATAGTTAGTCAGGTTGAAAAAAAGACACAAGTCCGTCCAGTTCAACCATAAAAGTAAATAAAAAATAATATTAAACAATCCCCTATACCCACAGTTGATCCAGGGGAAGGCGAAAAAACCCAGCAAATCATGATCCAATTTGCTACAACAGGGGGAAAAGCCAAGAGGCAATCAGATTTTCCCTGGATCACCTTCCTACCTTTAAATGTTAGTACACAGTTATATTGTGTGCATTTAGGAAAGAATCCATGGCTTTCTTAAAGCAATCTGCTGAGCTGGCCAGAACCACCTCTGAAGGGAGTCTATTCCACATTTTCACAGCTCTTACTGTGAAGAAACCTTTCTGTATTTGGAGATGAAATCTCTTTTCCTCTAGGCGTAAAGAGTGCCCCCTTGTCCTCTGTGTTGACCGTAAATTGAATAACTCAACACCAAGTTCACTATATATGGACCCCTTATATAGTTATACACGTTGATCATATCCCCCTTAATCTCCTCTTCTCAAGAGAGAATAAATTCAGTTCCTCTAATCTTTCCTCATAGCTGAGCTTCTCCATGCCTCTTATCAGTTTGGTTGCCCTTCTCTGCACTTTCTCCAGTTCCCCGATATCCTTTTTGAGAACTGGTGCCCAAAACTGAACTGCATATTCCAGATGAGGTCTTAATGATGATTTGTACAGGGGTAAAATGACTCTCTGGAGTCCATACCTCTCTTAAAACAAGAAAGGGCTTTGCTCGCTTTGGAAACCGCAGCTTGGCATTGCATATTATAGAGCTTATGATCTACCAAAACCCCCAGATCCTTCTCCACTACGGATTCCCCCAGTTGTACTCCCCTTAGTATGTATGATACATGCATATTCTTAGCCCCCAAGTGCATAACTTTACATTTATCAACATTAAACCTCATCTACCACATAGTCGCCCAGTTAGTGCATTGAGGTTGACTTCTAAATTGGAGACATCCTGTAAGAACGTTATTCCACTGCATAGTTTGGTGTCATCTGCAAAGACTGAAATGGTACTTTTAATCCCAGCCCCTATATTATTTATAAAGATATTAAAAAGTAAGGGTCCCAACACTGAACCTTGGGGTACACCACTGATAACCTTAGACCATTCAGAGTAAGAATCATTAACCACTACTCTCTGAATTCTGTCTTTTAACCAGTTTTCTATCCATTTACAAACTGATATTTCCAAGTCTGAATAATTTACACTTATGCCCCGTACACACGGTCGGACTTTGTTCGGACATTCCGACAACAAAATCCTAGGATTTTTTCCGACGGATGTTGGCTCAAACTTGTCTTGCATACACACGGTCACACAAAGTTGTCAGAAAATCCGATCGTTCTGAACGCGGTGACGTAAAACACATACGTTGGGATTATAAACTGGGCAGTGGCCAATAGCTTTCATCTCTTTATTTATTCTGAGCATGCGTGGCACTTTGTCCGTCGGATTTGTGTACACACGATCGGAATTTCCGACAACGGATTTTGTTGTCGGAAAATTTTATATCCTGCTCTCAAACTTTGTGTGTCGGAAAATCCAATGGAAATTGTGTGATGGAGCCTACACACGGTCGGAATTTCTAACAACAAGGTCTTATCACACATTTTCCATCGGAAAATCCGACCGTGTGTACGGGGCATTATACTTTAAAATTATGACAATACTGGTCTCTGATACGCAACTTTACATATAATACACATCAAACTAAAAATAAGACATACTGTATAAAATTAAACTTAGCAGGGGTGGTGGACACCTCTCCTATAGATATTGGCTATAAAAAATGTCTTCATCAGTTTAGGCCATAATGTATTCTGCTACATATTTTTTGGTTAAAAAAAATCGCAACAAGTGTATATTGATTGGTTTGCGTAAAAGTTATAGCGTCTACAAAACAGTGTGCACTTTGCAAAGTGCAGTTGCACTCTACAAGAGCAGTTGCTCCAGAGCTTAGTAAATGAGGTAAATATTCACTTTGCAAAGAGTACCTAATCACATGCAAGGGAAAAAAAGCATTTTTGCTTGCACATGATTGGATACTGGAAGTCCTTTACTAAGCTCTGGAGCAACTGCTCTTGCAGAGAGCAACTGCCTATAGCAAATCAACCCCACTATTTTATTGATGAGTGTGAGCCAACTACTGCTAGCTGAACTCAGCACCCTCCCGAGGATTGACTTGTAAATGTCAAGTGAAGAAGCAGGGACATGATGAAATGAGAGGGGGGGGCAATGACAAGCAGCAAAGAGCCAGCAAATCACTCAAGCATGAGGCATGCCAGGCAAAGTGTCTGCTAGTCATTCTGCCAGGAAAGCAGAAAGGTTGCAGATAAAAAAAAATCACAAATGTGAAGGCACAATAAGCAATATATGGACAGTGTCAGTGTCAAATGAACTATGTTACAGATGTCATTGTCCTGCAAACAATTTGAAGGACCACTTTGTGGAGACAAATGAAGTTCCAGGACTTAAGACTTGGAATGTATGACCCTTCTGTGTGGACAGAAAGTCACAAATTTCCATATTTCCTCCAAGATTTGTGATCCACTGGAGGTGAAGGATGTTATATTTGCATAGGCTCAGAAAAATCCACAAATGGTCCATAGCTGAGTGTCCTCATAATCCACATAACCCCTATAGCTCCACATTAAAGACCTCATTCATTTCATGTCAGTACAGTGTGAATGCCATTCAGTGAGGGCGCATCTAGCTAACCTACAATATCACCTATTATTGTGACTAGGAATAAATAAGAAATACAATAGATAGATAGATAGATAGATAGATAGATAGATAGATAGATAGATAGATAGATCATGCAGGCAGTACTTATTTCATAACTGAATATAATAGTGAGCTTGGATTTATTTATTTACGTATTTATATATTTTTGATATCTACTAACAAAGCTTAGACACAAATTTACTATAACAAAAATGGAGCCATTTTCGTAAAAGCCTATAAAATCTGTTAAAAGGATTTTGTTTTGTAGACAGACCCAGAGGAAACTGAAATAATAGACTTTTCTTGAATTGGATACCTCTAATGCATAGCCTAGGGCAATTTTCCCAATATAGTTTATGGCACTAAGCTGTATGCGTTGTTTTTTTCTGACTTTTGCGCACAAAGAATACATTTTATTTATCATACTATGACTGAGATGCAAGCTGACCTCTTTACACCTAGAATTTAGCCAGAAGTCTAAATCCAGTACATTCTACATTGTACCAGAGTATGCCTTTTATTACACATTAGTGGAAATAATATGTGCAGCATATATGTTATATGCTACACATATTATTTATACGGCGTTTGTTATTAATGTGGGAATCAAAGGGCAGCATTTTTTACTAAATACAGTATGAGAATCCAAGAGCTACATAAATATGTTGCTAACTGTCTGTATCATAAGCAGCTCTAAGAACCCAATGGACAGCTTTGTAAAAAAAATGTAAGCATGCATACATTTGCTAGTAATTATTATTATGCTGGATTTATATAGTGCCAACAGTTTGTACAGAACTTTACCCACTTCAGCTCCGGAAGGATTTACCCCCTTCCTAACCAGGCCATTTTTTGCGATACAGCACTGCGTCGCTTTAAATGGCAATTGCGCGGTCGTGCAACGTTGTACCTAAACAAATTTTATGTCTTTTTTTTCCCACAAATAGAGCTTTCTTTTGGTGGTATTTGATTACCTCTGCAATTTTTTTTATTTTTTGTGCTATAAACAAAAGAAGAGCGACAATTTTGAAAAAAAAACACATTTTTCTTTTTACTTTTTGCTATAATAAATATCCCAAATTTAAAAAAACAAAAACAAATTTCTTCATCAGTTTAGGCCAATATATATTCTTCTACATATTTTTGGTAAAAAAAAAAAAAAAATCGCAATAAGCGTATATTGATCGGTTTGCGCAAAGGTTATAACATCTACAAAATAGGGGATAGATTTATGGCATTTTTATAATTTTTTTTTTTTTTTTACTAGTAATGGTGGCGATCTGCTATTTTTTATCGGGACTGCAACATTGCAGCGGACACTTTTGACTCTTTTTGGGACCATTGACATTTATACAGCAATTAGAGCTAAAAATAGCCAGTGATTACTGTATAAATGTAACTGTCAGGGAAGGGGTTAAAACTAGGGGCGATCAAGGGGTTAAATGTGTTCCCTCACTGTGTGTTCTAACTGTGGTGGGATGGGTCTGACTAGGGGAGGAGAACGATCGTTGTTCCTATATAGTAGGAATGCACAATCTATCTCCTCTCCCCTGACAGGATGTGGATTTGTGTGTTTACACACTCAAATCCCCATCCTCGCTCTGTCAGGAGCAATCGTGGGTGCCCGGCGGACATCTACGGCGATTTGCGCAGGAGTGCCATTCTGCTGCCGTCAATCGATGGCGGGCAGTCGACAAGTGGTTACAAAATGATAGTTTAATTGATTACATTTGTACACCCCTCCTGCCCACAATCTATAGGTCAAAGTCTTTAAAAAACATATAAAAGTTGTTTTGGTCAGCATAAAATATTAAACGTGAGCAGGATAATTACGAAAACATTTTAGGAAATGAAAGTCTTATATGCAGGGCTTTTTTTCATTCCGGCACCTCTGCCGGAGCACTCCCTGTGTCCTAATCTGTGTAGCCTGCTATGCTTGCCTGTAATAAAGCACTAGAGGCCACGGAGGGATTAAATGCGGAGGCACCTCCGCCAGAGTACTCCCCCCTTAGTGTACTCTTGTCTTATTAATTATGTAGCCTGCTGCCTATAACAAAAAATATTGGCGGCTGCTGAGAGATCAAACAGCTGCAGCTTGTGAGAGCAGAAGGCAGAGTGATCTGTACTTCACCCCGCCTCCCAGTGCAGACAGACTGCAAGCTCGTTTTGGTGCCAGTCAACTCACTGTGTGAGAGCGAGGTGTGGCGCGGCCACGCGGATAGTTTGGGTAGGTAGTCTGTCCTCCTCTTCACTAGCCTCCTGTTAACTGTTCTGTGCTGGAGACTGTGGGAAAAAGTTTTCTGGTAACAAAATAAAAATGCTGCTCAATGGGGCTGTGCTGTGTCTCTTTGCTGGACTGGGCTGGGCTATCTCGGACAACCCATCACCCCCAGCACTAAAGCCAAAAGTCTCAGAGTCATTTTTGACTCAGACATGACAATGGATGCACAAATAGGATTAGTAGTCAGCGGATCCCATTACCTTCTTCGCCTATTGCTTAGACTCATCCCCTTCATCCCGGAAGGAGATACAGCAGCAGTAGTTGGAACAATCATCAATTTCCGACTCGACTACACAAATTGTCTTTACCTAGGACTTCCCAAGTACCATATTTCATGTCTACAAGTCGTCCAGAACACAGCAGCCAGACTGGTAACCAGGGAAAACCCTGGGAATCAATCACCCTGTCCCTGAGGACTCTCCATTGGCTAGCCGCGAAAGACCGGGTTACATTTAAGACCCTCTGCCTCACTCACAAATGTACACAAGGAAAAGCCCTGCAATACCTCTGCGACAAAATAAAGCACTACACCCTAGGTCGCCCCCTCCGGTCAACTAACCAGAACCTCCTCCACATCCCCAAGACCCGTTATAAATCAAAAGGCGAACGAAGGTTCGCAGTCCAAGTACCTCGGTTATAGAACACTCTACCCGTGGACATCTGCCTGGAAGAAAACCATCTGGCCTTCAGGAAGAAGCTCAAAACCCATCTCTTCTAAAGACCAAGATGGACACTGGCGGCAAAAGCTCCTTGAGGCGATTTAGTTTGCATTTGTAGCGCTATACAAGTTACTCATTCATTCATTCTCTTTGGTGTACTGGGCTGTGGCTGTCTCTTGCTGGACTGGACTGGGCTGCCTCTTTGATGTACTTGAAGGGTGAGAAAGAGTTAACAAGACCGAAAAATTCTATTAATTGCTGACAGACGAATATCTTTCTTTTTAGGGTCTTGTTTGTCGCAATGACCACAGAATAGATAAGGCCTGATAGGAACTGGTTTTGAAATTATGTTTTCAGAGAGCATCATTAGTCAGCAATCCTAGTTGAAATGATGTCTGAAATATTCTCATGTGATGAACTTTGTCCTTCCTCCCTCCCTCCCTTCTCTTTAAGTTGAGCAATTTTTTCTTTGTCCTTATTTTGTATTAAAGGGTACAGCTCACGCTGCCAATAAACCAAAGCATTCTTTGAAACGATTCTCTTGTGTTCATTTGAATGTTTTTTCAAGGGCTCCGAGATTATCACTGATTGTCCAGTACTAAGCAGAATTAACCCTAACAGTCACTGGTGACAGCGTGTGGAATGCAATGATTATCTGAGGTACGTGGAATGTGTCTGCTTTGTTGACACTGTTCTTCTTGCCTTGGCTCTGACAATACCGTATCCTTGTATAGTGCAAAATTGAAAACTGACGTGCTTTTGGCAAGCGCATTAAAGCAATAGTCTTTGGGAGACTGATAGTGCAAAATTGTAGAGAGGTTAATTGTAAACTGCCGTGCTTTTGGATAAGCACATTAAAGTAATAGTCTTTGGGAGACTGATTTGAAAATAGTAAAATAGAGGCTCCTAAGTAGGGATGAGCTTCGAGTTCGAGTCGAACTCATGTTCGACTCGAACATTGGCTGTTCGCAAGTTCACCGAACAGCGAACAATTTGGGGTGTTCGCGGCAAATTCGAATGCCGCGGAACACCCTTTAAAAGTCTATGGGAGAAATCAAAAGTGCTAATTTTAAAGGCTAATATGCAAGTTATTGTCATAAAAAGTGTTTGGGGACCTGGGTCCTGCCCCAGGGGACATGGATCAATGCAAAAAAAAGTTTTAAAAACGGCCGTTTTTTCAGGAGCAGTGATTTTAATAATACTTAAAGTCAATCAATAAAAGTGTAATATTCCTTTAAATTTCGTACCTGGGGGTGTCTATAGTGTGCCTGTAAAGGGGCGCATGTTTCCTGTGTTTAGAACAGTCTGACAGCAAAATGACATTTTGAAGGAAAAAACTCATTTAAAACTACCCGCGGCTATTGCATTGCCGACAATACACATAGAAGTTCATTGATAAAAACGGCATGGGAATTCCCCAAAGGGGAACCCCGAACCAAAATTAAAAAAAAAAAATGACGTGGGGGTCCCCCTAAATTCCATACCAGGCCCTTCAGGTCTGGTATGGATATTAAGGGGAACCCCGGCCAAAATTTTAAAAAAAAAATGACGTGGGGTTCCCCCTAAATTCCATACCAGACCCTTCAGGTCTGGTATGGATTTTAAGGGGAACCCCGCGCCAAAAAAAAAAAAAAAAAACGGCGTGGGGTCCCCCCAAAAATCCATACCAGACCCTTATCCGAGCACGCAACCTGGCAGGCCGCAGGAAAAGAGGGGGGGACAAGAGTGCGGCCCCCCCTCCCTCCTGAACCGTACCAGGCCACATGCCCTCAACATTGGGAGGGTGCTTTGGGGTAGCCCCCCAAAACACCTTGTCCCCATGTTGATGAGGACAAGGGCCTCATCCCCACAACCCTGGCCGGTAGTTGTGGGGGTCTGCGGGCGGGGGGCTTATCGGAATCTGGAAGCCCCCTTTAACAAGGTGACCCCCAGATCCCCCCCCCCCTGTGTGAAATGGTAAGGGTACCCCTACCATTTCACGAAAAAAGTGTCAAAAATGTTAAAAATGACAAGAGACAGTTTTTGACAATTCCTTTATTTAAATGCTTCTTCTTTCTTCTATCTTCCTTCATCTTCTGGTTCTTCTGGCTCTTCTGGTTCTTCTGGTTCTTCCTCCGGCGTTCTCGTCCAGCATCTCCTCCGCGGCGTCTTCTGTCTTCTTCTCCTCGGGCCGCTCCGCATCCATGGCATGGGGGGGAGGCTCCCGCTCTTCTCTTCTTCTCTTCTTCTTTTCTTCTTTTCTTCTTTTCTTCTCTTCTTCTCTTCTTCTTCATTTTCTTCTCCGGGCCGCTCCGCAATCCATGCTGGCATGGAGGGAGGCTCCCGCTGTGTGACGGCGCTCCTCGTCTGACAGTTCTTAAATAACGGGGGGCGGGGCCACCCGGTGACCCCGCCCCCCTCTGACGCACGGTGACTTGACGGGACTTCCCTGTGGCATTCCCCGTGACGTCACAGGGAAGTCCCGTCAAGTCACCGTGCGTCAGAGGGGGGCGGGGTCACCGGGTGGCCCCCCCCCCGTTATTTAAGAACTGTCAGACGAGGAGCGCCGTCACACAGCGGGAGCCTCCCTCCATGCCAGCATGGATTGCGGAGCGGCCCGGAGAAGAAAATAGAAGAGAAGAAGAGAAGAAGAGAAGAAGAGAAGAAGAGAAGAAGAGAAGAAGAGAAGAAGAGAAGAAGAGAAGAAGAGAAGAAGAGAAGAAGAGAAGAGCGGGAGCCTCCCCCCCATGCCATGGGTGCGGAGCGGCCCGAGGAGAAGAAGACAGAAGACGCCGCGGAGGAGATGCTGGACGAGAACGCCGGAGGAAGAACCAGAAGAACCAGAAGAGCCAGAAGAACCAGAAGATGAAGGAAGATAGAAGAAAGAAGAAGCATTTAAATAAAGGAATTGTCAAAAACTGTCTCTTGTCATTTTTAACATTTTTGACGCTTTTTTCGTGAAATGGTAGGGGTACTTATGTACCCCCTTACCATTTCACACAGGGGGGGGGCCGGGATCTGGGGGTCACCTTGTTAAAGGGGGCTTCCAGATTCCGATAAGCCCCCCGCCCGCAGACCCCCACAACCACCGGCCAGGGTTGTGGGGATGAGGCCCTTGTCCTCATCAACATGGGGACAAGGTGTTTTGGGGGGCTACCCCAAAGCACCCTCCCAATGTTGAGGGCATGTGGCCTGGTACGGTTCAGGAGGGAGGGGGGGCCGCACTCTCGTCCCCCCCTCTTTTCCTGCGGCCTGCCAGGTTGCGTGCTCGGATAAGGGTCTGGTATGGATTTTTGGGGGGACCCCACGCCGTTTTTTTTTTTTTTTTTTTGGCGCGGGGTTCCCCTTAAAATCCATACCAGACCTGAAGGGTCTGGTATGGAATTTAGGGGGAACCCCACGTCATTTTTTTTTAAAAATTTTGGCCGGGGTTCCCCTTAATATCCATACCAGACCTGAAGGGCCTGGTATGGAATTTAGGGGGACCCCCACGTCATTTTTTTTTTTTAATTTTGGTTCGGGGTTCCCCTTTGGGGAATTCCCATGCCGTTTTTATCAATGAACTTCTATGTGTATTGTCGGCAATGCAATAGCCGCGGGTAGTTTTAAATGAGTTTTTTCCTTCAAAATGTCATTTTGCTGTCAGACTGTTCTAAACACAGGAAACATGCGCCCCTTTACAGGCACACTATAGACACCCCCCAGGTACGAAATTTAAAGGGATATTACACTTTTATTGTTTGACTTTAAGCATTATTAAAATCACTGCTCCTGAAAAAACGGCCGTTTTTAAAACTTTTTTTTGCATTGATCCATGTCCCCTGGGGCAGGACCCAGGTCCCCAAACACTTTTTATGACAATAACTTGCATATAAGCCTTGAAAATTAGCACTTTTGATTATTCATGTTCGTGTCCCATAGACTTTAACGGTGTTCGCATGTTCGAACAAACTTTTTTCCTGTTCGCATGTTCTGGTGCGAACCGAACAGGGGGGTGTTCGGCTCATCCCTACTCCTAAGGAAAGAGCCAGACGGACAATCAGCGGGATTCTACCAAACCTTTTTGCTTCTCTTTCTATCGCTGTATAGAGTATACGAATATTGTTTAGAGCCTATATTATTGTTGTACATTGCAAAAGGGTCTTGTAAGGTGACACAACGACCCTCGGTAAGTTTATATAAGTTGTTTATAACCAAATTAAGAATGGGTAAGGGAGGAAGTAAAGAATACCCCCCCACCTAATCCCGGAGAGACATGTAAAGACTATGAGGCCAGAGTATGTGGAATGGATTATTTTTTGATAAATCCTTCCATAGACGATCTGGCCGGATGGACTGAAAGTATGTACAGTAGCTCAGCCATCCAGCACACAGGTGCAAATGACCAATTCCATATGGATATGGTCAGAGGACTCTGTTTGAGGGATAAGAAAGCTTTCCCATGGTACACAGGAGACTCCGAGTGGGACATGAAGTATTTGAAGGAGGCAGGAGAAAACTGACTTTGTCACTGGAACTATTAGGGTTGTCCCGATACCACTTTTTTAGGACCGAGTACAAGTACCGATACTTTTTTTCAAGTACTCGCCGATACCGATTACCGATACTTTTTTTTTAATGACACGTGACAGTTTTTTTTTTTGCTATTTTTTTGGGGGGGGGGGGTGAACAATGTATGTGTGTGTGTGTGTGTGTTTTTTTTTTACAATTTTTATTTTTTACAATAATATTTTTTTATTCTTTATTTTTTTATTTTTATTTTTTTAAATCAGCCCTGTTGGGGGGCTTTGGTGAGATATCAGGGGTCTTAACAGACCTCTGATATCTCCCCCTTGAGACAGAGAAAGAGACAGAGGATAGAGATTCCCCAGTCCCTTTCTCTGCAGCGTCAGCTGCACTGAGAATGAATGGAGAGAAGACAGCGGCTTCTCTCCATTCATAAACTGACACATTGTAATCACAGGAGATTACAATGTTTCAGTTATGTGAATGGACAGAGTCAGCTGACTCTATCCATACACAAGGAAGGAGGGGGAGGACGGAGGAACTGAGGGGGAGAACGGAGGGGACAGATAAGGAGAGAGGAATGCAGGGGACAGTGGAGAGGCACAGAGGAACGGAGGGGGCACGGAGGAGGATGCAGTGACAGTCAGCTGTGAGCGATCACCGCTGTATGTCACTAAGCAGCTGAAAGCCGGCGGGGAGAGAATCTTGTAACTCCCCCATGCGCTGATCACAGCTGACTCTCAAGGTATTGGGGGAAGCATCGGGAGCATTTGCCCGAGTACAAGTACTTGGGCAAATGCTCGGTATCGGTGCCGATACCGATACTAGTATCGGTATCGGGACAACCCTAGGAACTATACTCTTACATCATTCATTCAGGATAATACCTTCATGCCTGGTAAATCTTTTAGGAAGATATTTAATGAGATTCTTAGAAATTGAAATTGTCTTGACTCGAAGAGGGGGAGTAGCTATAGCATCACCACTGTTCTTTCAAACTGAAGTCCCTCCCCCATTTCCACCCCCTCTGGGCTAAAGACAGTCTTGATGTAGGATACATTTCATGCACCCCTTACAAGGCCAGACTAACAAGGAGTATCCCCAGTTTACCACAAGCAGTACCATCTTTCCAAAGAGAAGGAGGAAGGCATCAGACCCATTATTGACCAATTCCTGAAACAAGGAATTTTAAGACCCATGTCGCCTTATAACACTCCCATAAACCCAGTCAAAAAGCGTGATGGATCATACAGGTTTGTGCAGGATCTCTGAGCCATAAATAACCTTGTGATTCCAATTGCCCCTATTGTACCTGATGTGCTATCTCTCATTACCTCCATACCTGCCTTGGCAGTGTGTTTTTCACTTATTGATTGAAGTAAAGTTTTTTTCTCCGTTGCTGTTGATGAAGAGACCCAACTACTACTAGCTTTTTCCAATAGAGGGCGCCAGATAACCTGGAATTGCTTGCAATGGCTATATAGACTCAATTGCAGTCTACTCAATAGTTCTCCAAGCCACCTTACAGTCTTGGGCACCTAGCCATGGTTCCGTCCTTCTTCAGTACGTCAATGACCTACTGTTGTGTAGTCCCTCCCAGTAAGCCTGTCAGAAAGATTCTGTTTTACTGTTAGAATATTTAGCACAGACAAGTCACAAAGTGTCTACGAAAAAAAAAGCTACAATGGTGTCAGGAAACTGTTGAGTGTCTTGGTTTTACTCTGTCACAAGAGAGCTGTGGCCCTCGTGGGTCTGCCCCCCCCCACATACCAAGAAGGAAGTGTTAACCTTCTTAGGTATGATTGGTTACTGCTGCCAATGGATACCTGATTGCTCCTACTATGTTAACTTGCTGAGACAAGCTGCTCTACCTGACAGTTCTGACCTTGTGAAATGGAATGATGAAATGGTTAATGCTTTTGTGTATCTTAAAACTGCTATGGAAACGGCTCCTGATTTGGGATTACCTGGTTACTGTAAAGTGTTTCATTTGTTTGCAAGGGACAACTGTAAAACCATGGCTGGGGTCCTTGCACAAGAGCATGGAGGAAAGCTGAGACCTGTAGCCTTTTTTTTCTAGAGTAGTCCTAGTTCCTAGCATGCCATTGCCGGCGTGTCTGAGGGCTTTGGCCTCTTGTGCCATGGCTATAGAAATGGCTACATCATTTAAATTAGGTCACCCTACGGAACTTCACACCACACACAAGATTGTGTATCTGCTAAAAAATCTTAATACCCAACACATGTCTGCACAATGACTAAGTGGGTATGAATTCATCCTTATGAGCAACCCCTCCCTGCAGATCAAGTACAGCGCCCCCACGGTAGGCCCTGCCCTTATCTTGAATGGCCTGCTTGGGATAAAAGGTAAAACAGGCGAATTAGTCCCCTCCCATGGACACATCCCCTCGAGCTGATCTAGTCCCATAGAAGGAGCACACACTGTTTGTGGATGGGTCTTTCTCTCACCCCGATGATCACACCTATTATGCAGGCTATGCAGTGGCAAAGCTACCTGGCATAGTGATCGAATCACAACCCATCTCTTATCAATCAGCTCAAGCAGCAGAGCTTATTGCTCTCACTAGAGCGTGTCAGCTTTTTAAAGGACAAGAAGTGAACATTTACACAGATTTCAAACATGCTTTCGGAGTCGCACGCAACTTCGGAGTAATTTGGCAGGGGCATGGTTACATTACTGCTGATGGAAAATCCGTCTCATTCTTCCCTAGTCACCAACCTCCTTGATGCTATTACACTACCTAGTAAGACAGCAATCATTCACTGTAAAGCGCACACACACAGTACTGATGACATTTCAAAATGAAATGCACTGGCCGACACCACTGGTAAACAAGCTGGTTTGATGGTCCCAGCCTTTATCCAAATTCCCCCCCTTACACCCCGAACTTTGCCCTGGGAACAGGTTTTTCAGGACCCACAGGCTATGGCTTCACCAGAAGATCTGGCCTATTGGAATAAATAGGGTCTGACAATGAGTCCTAAGACAGGACTCATTGCCAAAGAGGGGAAACCAGGCATACCAAAAGCAAGTGCACCTTTATTCATTTCACAGTACCATGGCATAGGACATAAAGGAAAGGACTCCAAAGGACTCATACCCCCTTACTAATAAAATGTTGTTACTTCAGTATAAGTATTCTTATGCTTGGAAGTCAGGTCATGACAAATGTTGGGTATGTAGTAAATTGCACCCAAGCACACTTCAAATTCCTCTCTTAGCCATCCCTGTGAACATAACTCCGTTTATGAATGGTACTCCTCTTGTAACTATAACCAATATATCGGCCATATATGCAAATAACACAATTTCCTTCCCGATAATTGGTAGAAGCCACTTTCCAGATTGGTGTTTAAACTTAGGAAATTCCTTAAATAAAAAGGTCAAAAGATATGCCGAAGCTCTCAGTTTAATACCTCTTTAAACAGAGATTTGTCCTCCGTGTTTCACACCAATAACCCAGAACTTAATACAAATTTAAATACCGTCTTGAATCGGGGAGCTGGTATCAACAACCCTGTGAGTTTTGTTTTGAACCAGTTGACCATGGCCGACGTTTCTGAAAGTTTTCAGGATACTTTAAGCCAATGATCATTTTCTCTAGGGGATAGTGTATATGTATGTTGCGGCAAGGAACGCTATAAATGGATACTGGTTGGTACCCATGGGTGGTGTTATTTTACTTCATTGATTCCAGTGATTAGAATCATAGGGGATGAAAAAGGAAAGCACCAACATCTTTTGAAAGCTAGCACATACCCCAGGTACCCCCTTAAACACATAGAGAAAAGAGAGCTATTTCTTGAAAAGGATCAGGCCTGGGCATGGTTTCCCTCATAGACAGGATGGGGATTAGAACTAATGAAAAGATTGAATAACTACTCCAAAATCATAAATGAAATTATGGAAAAGAACTCTGTAGACATCAAACTGTTAAGTATTGAACAAAGGGCTATTTGTAAACAACTAGATATGCACGAAGTAGCTATAGAATCCAAAAGTGCTGCTCTGACTGGACTCTGTGAAGTAACGGAGGACTATGGGCTGATTTACTAAAGCTGGAGAGTGCAAAATCTGGTGCAGCTCTATATAGAAACCAATTAGCTTCCAAGTTTTTTTTTTTAGTCAAAGCCTAAGTGGACAAGCTGAAGCTTGTTAGAATCTGATTGGCTACCATGCACAGGTGCACCAGATATTGCACTCTCCAGCTTTAGTAAATCAACCTCTATGAGTGCTGCACATGGATTCATAATACCAGTATTGAAAAACCTGATTATTATGATAAGCTGATAAGCGGATAAGATCCAAGCTGAAGCCAAAGATATTGCCAAGGATGGGTAGAACCCCTTTAAGGGACTAGGAAGTTTCAGTGATTTTTCTGGTTCCATTTCCTCTTGGTTCCGACAGGCAGGAATATTAATTTTAATATGCCTGGTTTTAATCCTCGTTATATGTATATTGCTCAAGCTTATTCAATGTATCTGTAATTATACAATGCAATGAGCGGATCCCACACAGAGAATAATAAGTGATCATGGTGAAATCACTTTGTGATTTAAGAGGGAATTGAAGGGTGAGAAAGAGTTAACAAGATTGAGACATTCTATAAATTGCTGACAGACGCATATCTTTTTTTTTTTTAGGCTCGATTCACACTAATCCGTTTTTTGATGCATTTTTCAGAAATGCAGGGAAATTTTTTAACATGGGTTCCTATGGAACATGTTCACATCAATGCATTTTGTGCCACTGCGTTTTTGAAAAGGGTCGGGGACTTTTTTTCCCGCAAAATGCAGCGTTTTACATGTAATAGAATTCAATGGACCTGCATCCAAAATGCAAGTACCGCGTTTTTAACCACGATTTTGCCACAATTTGCGTTTTTTTTATTTATTTTTTTTACACTGTATATAGCTGGTTGCTAAGGAGGGGGCCGGAAAGCCGGCTGGCGCGTCCTTAACAATCGATGAGTCATCAGCTGTCAGCTGGCTTCCCGCTCCATGTAATAAAAAAAAATGCCGGCTAAAAAAAAATCGTGAAAAAAAACAGCGTGGGGTCCCCCCCCAGGTCCATATCAGGCCCTTATCTGAGCATGCAGCCCGGCAGATCAGGAAAGGGAGGGGACGAACCTGAACCATACCAGGCTGCATGCCCTCAACATGGGGGGATGGGTGCTTTGGGGCAGGGGGGGTTTTTCGCCCCCCACCCCAAAGCACCTTGCCCCCATGTTGATGGGGACAAGGGCCTCTTCCTGACAACCCTTGCCCGGCGGTTGTTGGGGTTTGCGGGCGGGGGAGCTTATCGGAATTGGAAGCCCCCTTTAACAAGGGGGCCCCCAGATCCCGGCCCCCCCATGTGAATGAGTACATTGTACCTGTAATGGAAATTTGTAAGTTCTGTATATAATTTTATTGTATTTTGTATGTATTGCACATTGCCTTCACTGTGCAACAGCACTAATAATGTTTTCAGTAAATGTTTACATTCTTTCGAGTTCTGATTAGAATAAGCCTGCCTATGTAACGCCCCTTGTTACGATAAACCTACAATTGTAATATTAATGTGATACCTACGTAATCATGTGCATAAAAACCTTCAATTGCGTCATAATAAAGCAGAACAGTAATTTGGAAAGATGCTGAGCGTATCTTTTGTGTCTGTTCCCTACTGCAGTAGTTATTATTAATTTGGAACCACTAATCAATATGAGGATAGGAGTTGCCTATCATCAATTTAACCGAGTCAGCATGGCGAGCTTTGCCTTAGGAGGGGATTCCAGGTGACCCTGAGTATCCGAAACGAGGAGCTTGAGACGATCCAGGAATTTCTGATAATCAGCCGGCTGAGGTAAGCCTTTTGCTTACATTTGAGTTATCAGACTTCCTTGATCGGTAAGGCATTTTCGGGACAAAGGGTACCTATTTTACTCCCCTTAATCGAACTGTATTGATTGGTGGTTATATGTTATGTTGTCCCTGTGTATTGTCCATCGGAGTGCTATATATAAGAAAGGGAAGAATAGTGCTGTTCACAGGTATATGTAGTAAATCTGCTAGATAAAGTAGTTTAGAGGCAAGAGGGTATAGGCACACGTAGAGAAGAGAGAAGACTGGCCAGTCATTATGGGCATTGAATTAAGTAAGGGAATGAAGGGTAAGAGACCCTCAAAAATGCCCAGCGCAAGAGGAGCGCTATATATGAACCGAAGGTGCGGTTCTGCCTATACTGAGCCCCTAGATTAATGATTAAAGTGGACAGTGATCCACATTGGGTAACTGGGTTACCAAAGTCCACAGGGACTAAGAATCATGCAGAGTAAACAGCTAGAGAAACAGCTATCTATGTGAGCAGGATGGATCAAGGGTGACATTAACACTAGACAGAAAGGGACATTTTCATGTTAAGTTGTGGGATGAATTTGGGGTCAGGCACTACAACTAGTAAAAGTCAGAAACAGAGAAATGAGAGGTAAAAGAGAATACTTTATATGTTGTCAGAGAGGGAAGATGGGATGAGCACTCTGGCTGCCCGTCTGATCATAGAAGCTAGATATAAAAGATATCTGAACAAAATAAGGAATGCAGAATGTATGCAGGGAAATATTAAAGAGTTAAAAGAAAGTGAGAGAATGATATGCATGTGTTGCGTACAAATGGGAAAAAGTAAACGATTTTAGAGAGATATTGGTGTATGTGTGTGCGAATGCTGGGACCTTTAGTTCTATTCCTTGTGTGTGTCATGTATACAGATGTGACCCCCTCCTTTGTGCTCTCCTGAAAGAATGTGGTCAGTGATAAGCTGGAAGGACACCATGCCAATTCCAGTTTTTTAGACAAAACATGTGCCGGGTTAACGAATCTAATGGTAAACAATGTGATCACAATTATTTTGAATCTGTTTTCCAAACATGGTAAAATGAAGGTTACATTTAACCGGGTATTACACAAATTGAATATCCTTTGATAGTGGAAACAGTGCATTTAAAAAAGGGAAATTAAGTAAAATTAAGTAATAATGAGTATTAATTTCTAATATGAGTTTAACAATTTTATTAATAATATAGATATATTGAAACTGGTTTAGACAACAAGAAATTCAGGTTAATGGGGAAATTTGTAATGAATGGGATTAGTTTAGATTAAGATAACAATTTTGTAATTTTACATTTATACAATAAGCCCTTATTGAGAGAAAAAAAAGATTAAGATGAGGTTGTTATTTGGAATAAAGCTGCCATAATATTTAACAAAGCCAAGATGGATGGGATACATAAGAAGTTCTTCTACAAAAATGAAATTTTAAGGTTTTTGATAATAACTTGATGTGCGGTCCATGATGTGAGAGTAATAATAAATAAAATTTAAATATAACAGTCCCATCACATCAAGTCCACACACCCTGTTAGGATAGATGCCACCTGCAGATCCTCTTGTTTTATTTATTTTTATTTTTGAAATCCAAAGCAGAATGTGTGGATTGTGAAATTATGTGCCCCTTTTTCTTGTAAGTACAGTGGTATAAGCAGAAGAATATTTTGGATTTATGGGCATCTCTGCATGACCGCAGGGTATTGTTATCATTTATTATAATATTGCCAGGAAAAAGTTGTGTTTTGAAACATGAAACTGGAGTTCTTACACAAACAGCATGATAGAAAACAAGCTATTGTAATATATTTATGCAAGCTGGACCCAGTAATAAATGGTTCACCCCGATATATCAGAGCTGCAGCTTTTACGCAAAGGTACTATTAGACAAAGTTAGATATTGTTTTGGTCAAACATTTAATTTTTAATGGTCCGACATTCTGTGCAGCAAATATACAGCTAACTAAATGTTTGTCTAATGAAAGGTTTAAAATATGAGTTTGTTTATGTACAAATCTAACAATGAAAAATGCATACATTTGAATCCAGACACCTTATTGCCTCTATTGGAGGAGGCTGGAGACAAAGGAAGACATGTGTGTTAAATTGATGTGGGAATCAGCTGCTGTGAGCCCAGTGCAGGACACACTCCCTGAAGACCCAGATATTACATTTTTTGTAGATTTGAGTATGCAGTTCATCACCCAGAAGGATACTCTGTATTCAAAGTCATTGGATCCTTTTTCCCCAGCTCAAGAAGCAGAGCTCCATGTTTTAGCAAAGCCTGTGAGCTATAAAAAGAGTGTATATTTATATAGATAGTCGAGATATAGAAAGCTTTTGGTTCCATTTAAAGGGCCAGAAGTTTGTTTTTACTTTGGCAGGTAAACCAACCAAGCATGCCAAGTTAATTTCATCGGCTGTTTTCAGCCTTCCAGCTTCTTGCTGAGGTAGCCATATTAACTTTCACGCATGGAAGCAGACCAGGTGACTAAGGATGCTGCATTTACAGCCCCGGACACTTGATGGGTCTGTGCAACTCACAGATTCCACCCTAGTTCTGGCCCAGTATAGCTGGGATTAATAATTCAACTTTAAGGACCCCAGAACGAGAAGAACAAGTGGTCCGCAGGGGGCAACTTCTTATGAAACAGGACTTTGGAAAAGGTGATCATTTATGTCTGCCAGCCACTCTTTTCCCTCCAGCTTGACACATGGACCGTGTCAACAGTCACAAGAAGTTATGGCTGCCTTAGTAAATGAGCGTGGGATAGAACCAGGGTTCACCACAGTTGTTTTTATAACATACCACTTCTTGTTTTACCTGTTACCAAAGGTGTTACCAAAAGCTGAACATCCCTTCCAGATATTATAAAAAGATATATCCAGATGCCCAAGTTAGGATCTTACGAGTTTGCATTTTGTCTGTATGGACATGTTTTTTGGATGTCCAGTGGCAAATGCTACTGCAAAGACCACAGTAAAAAGTGTTATCAGAAGTAGTTTGTAAGTACAGAGTGCCAGAAAGTACAGAGAGTAACAGAAGAAATCATTTTTTATAGGAGAGTCCTTAATAGAAGTTTTGAGGTTTTATTTTTACACCCCTTACTGTCTACAATGTAGCGGACAAAGTAGAGTAAGAAACTAGAAAACTTTTGCTTGAATGTTTTCTTATATTTGATGAAGCCCCTAAGGGGGATGTTGGACTCTCTCCCTATGGGATTTGGTTTGGGAGTGTGTTACTCACTTGCTTATATTTTGTCTCAGCAGCTGAAGTCCTCCATTCGGATCTCACAGAGAATGTTGCTGATCTTTTAAGGTTTTTTTTACAAACTCATTTATGTGTTTTCTCCCCAATTCCAGATCCTAAAAGTTTGGAAGGATCTAAAACTAAAGCCAGGTGACTTGTGGATTGTTAAGAGACATTTATATATAAGGAAATGTTTGGAGACTCAATACAGCATCTATTTCATGTACAGTTTTTGCAAAACTTGAAGGAAAAGTCACCTGGATCCACACCAGACACTGCAAAAATAACTAAATTAAAGAAATCTCTGTGTTTGATTTGTTTCCCTCTTGTGATCACAGTCTAGGGTACTTTTTGATTCAATTACTTTAATTGTAAGGGATATATATATATATATATATATATATATATATATATATTTGAAAAGTAGTTCAGCCATGTTGAAGTCATATTTTGTCTTTTGTACGTCTTCCATTTTATGTAGAATTGTCTGTGTTTACATATGCTGATAAATCAGCATGCCAACAATTCAGCTAGAAGGCCATTCTGGCCACAGGAGTGTACAGCCAGTACTCTGTAAATATGTCTTATCAATCATCTGTTTTTCACAATGAAAAGTCATTTTGTAATGAAAAAGTTGCTCAGCTATTATTTTCTTCTCTTTTTTTGCCTCTTTGGCCAGGACTACCTCCACCTAAGCGTTTGGAGGTCCCAGGTTAAAGGTGATAGCAGGTATGGTTAGTGATCAAAATATTGATCAAAAGAGGGGAGACTGTAATGGAAATTTGTAAGTTCTGTATATAATTTTATTGTATTTTGTATGTATTGCACATTGCCTTCACTGTGCAACAGCACTAATAATGTTTTCAGTAAATGTTTACATTCTTTCGAGTTCTGATTAGAATTAGCCTGCCTATGTAACGCCCCTTGTTACCATAAACGTACAATTGTAATATTAATGTGATACCTACGTAATCATGTGCATAAAAACCTTCAATTGCGTCATAATAAAGCAGAACAGTAATTTGGAAAGATGCTGAGCGTATCTTTTGTGTCTGTTCCCTACTGCAGTAGTTATTATTAATTTGGAACCACTAATCAATATGAGGATAGGAGTTGCCTATCATCAATTTAACCGAGTCAGTACCCCTACGCATTCACTAAAAAAAAAAAGTAGTGTAGTGTTAAAAAATACAGTAGACAGTTTTTGCCAAGTCTTTTATTAAAAATCTTCTTCTCCACTTCTTCCTCCGGTCTTCCTCCATCTTCTCCCGCATCTTCACCCTCCGGTCTTTTCCTTCTCCCCCTGCTTCTTCTTCCACTCTTCTTCTGTCTTCTTTGTCCGGTCTTCTTCTTCCTCTACTGCCACTCCCACCGACGACCCTCCTCTGATGCTGCATCCCGCTGATCTGTCGGCACCGATGTCCTGCATTTCTTAAATAACGATGGGGGCGTGGCATTCAGATTATGTCATCCAGAGGCCACGCCCCCTTGTGACATGACTGACCCAACATGGCCCGGGCGGTGACGTCACAATGGGGGCATGGCCTCTGGATGATGTAATCCGATTTTCATCCTCCTTCAAACAGCCGACATAAACTGCGGCGGGCGGTCCGTAAGTGGTTAAGTTGAGCAACTTTTTCTTTGTCCTTATTTTGTATAAAAGGTACAGCTCATGCTGCTAATAAACTGAAGCATTCTTTGAAACAATTCTTTTGTGTTCATTTGAATGTTTTCCAGGGCTCCGAGATTCTCACTGATTGTCCAGGTCTAAGCAGAAGTAAAGTGATTGTAAAGCTACTTTTTTAACTTTTTTTAAATAACAAACCTGTCATACCTACCTCCACTGTGCAGTTTGTTTTGCATAGAGTGGCCTTGATCCTCGACCTCTGGGGTCCCTCGGCGGCTATCGCAGCTCCTCCCCACATCACATAACCCCCTAGGAGAAGCACTTTCCGGGGGGGTTACCTTGCGGCTGCGTTTCCAAGTGGGCTGTGGCTGTCTGTTTGCTGGACTGGACTAGACTGGGCTGTCTCTTTGATGTACTGGGCTGTGGCTGTCTCTTTGCTGGAACTGGCTGTCACTGTCTCTTTGCTGGACTTGGCTGTGGCTGTTTCTTTTATGTACCAGCTGTGGCTATCCCTTTTGCTGGACTGGTCTGCGGCTGTGTCTTTGCTGGACTGGGCTGCGGTTGTCTCTTTGCTGTACTGGGCTGCAGCTGTCTCTTTGCTGGACTGAACTGCGGCCATCTCTTTGATGTACTGGGCTGTGGCTGTAGCCTTGGCTGGACTGGGCTGCAGCTGTCTCTTCGCTGGACTGGGCTGCAGCTGTCTCTTTGCTAGACTGGGCTACAGCTGTCTGTTTGCTGGACTGGGCTGCTGCTGTCTCTTTGCTGGACTGGGCTGCAGCTGTCTCTTTGCTAGACTGGGCTACAGCTGTCTGTTTGCTGGGCTGCTGCTGTCTCTTTGCTGTACTGGGCTGCAGCTGTCTATTTGAAGCACTGGGCTATGGCTGTCTATTTGCTGGACTGGGCTGTCTCTTTGCTGGACTGGGCTGCGGCTGTCTATTTGATGCACTGGGCTGTGTCTTTGCTGGACGGGGCTATCTTTTTGCTGGACTGGGCTGCAGCTGTCTCTTTGCTGGACTGGGCTGTGGCTGCCTCTTTGATGTACTGGGCTGCAGCTGTCTTTTTGATGTACTGGGCTGCGGCT